>NC_047085.1:412970728-413273758 GCF_902459505.1 Geotrypetes seraphini
GGTTCACCCAGAGGGATTCCCCGGTGTACTTAACGTCCGTGATTCTGGTGGTTTTGATGCCTTCTTTAATGTATAGCGCTACCCCTCCGCCTAACCTGCCCTCTCTGTCTCGACGAAGTAAACTGTAACCCGGTATAGCCATATCCCACCCATGAGAGTCCGTGAACCAGGTCTCGGATATCGCCACCACATCTAGGTCGGCATTCACTATCTCGGTCTCCAATTGCAGAATTTTATTGCCTAAACTGTGTGCATTGACATACATGGCCCTCCATCCCTTGTGTTTGCTAGGGCTGTCATGCGTATTATGGGTGCTTACCTTGGGCTCAGAAGGGCGGTTGTGTCTCGCCTCCACAGGATGATTCCTTACTGCTCTGAAATGTGAGTGGATACCCTCCCCCAACTTACCTAGTTTAAAGCCCTGCGAAGTAGGCGGGCTAGACTGTGCTTCCAGCACAGGCGCGGATCACCGATGGCCATAAAATAAATACTTCCAGCACAGCCACGGATTGCGCGAGGAGCCAGCCACCATCGCCTGCAGCTTTCACCAGAAAAACAATTGCAGCATGGGAGCCGTCCAGAAGGGAGGGAGGGAGAAGGTCATATTGGGACTCGAGAGGGAGGGAGCACAAACTTTGGACAAATGATAAAGCAAGGAGGGAGGGCGCATGAGCCACAGGATTGAAGAATGGAGGGAGTGAGGGGAAGGGAACAGTAAGGGAGAATTGGGTGTCTGAGAGAAAGAGATGGTGCACATGGAGAGATGAAGAAAGAGGAGAACTGTTGAACAGAGAGAGGAGGGGGAGAGAGAGAATTATTGGACATGGTGGTGGGAGAGGAGTGAGGTAGAGATGCATGGGCGCGGAGGAGGGGGAGAACATGCTGGGCCAAGGAAGATTACTGGACTGTTTTTTTATATTTTTTTTAAAGTACCAAGGGGGAGGGTATTAAAAGAAGTGATAGATTAGGTGTGAGGGGAGAGCTTATGGGGCCAGAAACAGAGGACAGTGAAAGAGATGGTGGGCAATGGTCTGAAGGGAGAGAAGTTGGACTTGGGAGGTGTGGAGGAAGAGGGAGAACTGTTGGGAAGAGAAAGGGAGAAATGGTAGACCTGGGGGAGGGAGGCAAGCAGGGGGAGAGATGGGGTGGGGGGGCAGTTGGGAAGAGAAAGGGAAAGAAGTTGGATCTGGGGATGGAAGGGAGGTAGGGATCTCTCTTTTTTCCTCTCCATTTCATTGTTCAGCATCAAGGGAGGAGGGAAGAAGAAAAATAGAAAAGAGAGGGAGCAAAATGTTGGATCACGGGGACAGAAGAGGAGAGATGGACTCATGGGAGGGCAGGAGGGAAGAGAGCTGGGATAAGAAAGGGGATGGAAAGAAAGGGACATGGAGTTATAGCCTGACCAGTGGAAAGGGAGGGGGATTCTGAAAGTGGTGAGCCATGTGAATGAGGTCAAAAGGGAGATGACAAGATGAGTGAGAGAGCAGTGAGTACAGTGGTAGAAATGTGATAATGGGGAGTAGATAGCAGGAAATAGGAGGCTGGGAAAGGAGTAGGATAGGAAATGGGAGAGCTAGGGACTGACAGAAGATGGAGGATTGAGAGGTAGCTGAACATTTAAAAAGAAGAAGGGTGAGAAAGAAGCAAGATTTGAGTGGACAGAGGCAAAAAAGAAAATAAAAAGTTAAAAAAATTGAAAGGGAAAAATCAATACATTGGAGACAAGCATAAGGAAAAATTATGTTCTTACCTGTCTTTCCCTTAGACGCAGCAGATGAATCCAGAGACCAATGGGATAGCTCACATCTACCAGCAGGCGGAGATAGATAAACTGATTAACAGGTGGTCCTATTGGCTGGCATCCTCCTGTTTATCCAGTATAGCTCCTTGCCCAAGCATCCATAACCATCAATAGGCATAGCATGTAAAAAACTTATTTCCCATAACAAATCTCAAAATGCAATAATACTGAAAACAACCTGCCATAATAACAAACTGCGAAAGTTGCAAAAGAAAAAACCGAGAGACAATATCCAGAAAGGGTGGGGCTCTGGATTCATCTGCTGCGTCTAAGGGAAAGAAAATTAACAGGTAAGAACATAATTTTTCCTTCCCTAGCAACAGCAGCAGATGAATCCAGAGACCAATGGGATGTAGCAAAGCAATCCTCAATCTGGGTGGGAAGCAAACGCCGCCTCCGCAACAACCAAAGCACAAAACGCCCCTACCACATGCGCCCCCACATCCAAGCAGAAATGTGGCGAGAAAGCACTCTCGGAAGACCAATTAGCCGCGAGACAAATCTCCTTCAAGGAAAAAACCTCTGGGCCAAGCCCAAGAAGTAGCCATCGCTCCGGCGGAATGGTCATGAAGTTCTTTCGCCAACTGCTTCCCTGCCAGCAAGCAAGCATAAAGAATGTCCTCCTGGACCCATTGAGCGATGGAGGCTTCGGACGCCACCATACGTTTGAGGCGTCCCCTGAAGAATATAAAAAGGAGATATAAACAACTAAAAGTCGTTAGAAACCGAGCTCGCAGAGAACGCTACGTACGTATCAAAAAATGCAGTGAATAAAAGCACTGCTCCCAATTTCTCCTCCCAGGAAGAAGGAAGGAAAAGTGAGCATGACATAAAAGAAAGGATGACACCCCCCTAGAAAGAAATAGTGGTACCATCCGAACTGATACCCCATATTTCAGAAATCAGAAATAGGATCCCCGTTAAAGAACGCCTGCAACATAGAAAACTGCAGAGCTGAAGCCATGGCCACAAGAAACCCCATGTTCAACGGCACAGCCCTTTAGAGTCCCAAAAGACAAGAATGAAATGAAGCCTTCGGTAAACTGAGAAGAAGTACGTGAAGATTGTACTCCAAACCGGGCTTTCTAAGAGGCGCATGAATATACCGCACTCTGTTTAGTAACTGAACTACATGAAGCTGAGAAGTAAGCGAAGAGCAATATACCTAGCCCTTGTAACAAGCCAAGAATGGCACTAGAAGCTGAAGGGAATTGAACGCTAAGCCCTCGGCAATACACTTGTGCCAAAAAGGAACTCTGGAGTGGTTCAAACGTTAAGAAGCACCCAAGAAAGGAAAAACCTCCAAAAGGAAGCAGAAGCCACAGGAGAAGACGTCCGTAGCACCTGAATAAGAGAAGAAACAACCTGCTTCGCATAACCCTTGCATGTCAGCCAAGATTTTTCAAAAAACTAGGTCATAATACTAAAGTAGTACAAATATCCATGTTGATCGGACCCTAGGCGAGCAAAGCCGGAGATACCAGGAAACTTCTTAGTCCGGCTGTCGAAAGACTCATCAAATCCGCATAGTAAGGATGGCGCCACCAATCCAGAGATTCTACAAATACTGTGCCCGGAAAGTGAGCTCGAGATGACAAATCCAAGCCATCATCAGCCAGCGTAAAACACTGAAAAAGAGAAGGCAGAGGCGACAAAGGAGCCATGCAGCTACCCCCTCTAACTCTCACTCCCTGGGCCCGCCGAAGAAGCTAGGAAGCTTAGAATTGAGAGACGAGGCCATGAGGTCTAGGTCAAGGAGATCTCACGTCCATAAAAAGAGCTAGAATGCCTGAGCCACAAATCTCAATATCGAGGATGCAGAAGATTACACTATTACTAACATGCACACTTTCCAGAGCGTACACAGCGCTCTACACTGTAACATACAAGAAATGGGCCATGCTCAGGTTCCGCGGAGAGAAAGTCTATCCAAATTCTTATCCTGATCCATAAAAGGATCTGCCAACAGAAGACGAAGATGAGAGTCCACCCATTGAAGCAGACCAACTTCACCTGCCAACTGAGTACAACACCTACTGCCCAAGCTGTAGAGAAATAACCCCATCCTAATACTGACCAAAAGGACCCTCAGCGGCAATCCGGAAGAATGATCTGAAACTCCAGAAAGGTAGCCTGACCCTGCTCAAGAGTAGAAGAATGAACAAGTACTGAGTCGCCTCTGAAGACCAGACTCCTGGAGCTGAGGATGGAAGCCACCGAGCCCCCCAACCCGACAGCCCAGGATGGTCGGTGGTCATGAGCTAGTCCAGCAAAGACCGAGGCATGCCTTGAAAAGAGAAATCGTGCTGAGCCACCAAATCATACAGAGCGATGCAGGAGGAGCATACCAAATAATTGGAGCCCTGAGATACCGGGAACCATCGGAACAAAAGCGACTGCTGTAGCGTAAGAAGGGGAAAGCAAGCCGAAGATCCCAGTGGAGTCAGCAATATGGATCCCAGAAACTGTACAGAATCCCATACTCTTGGTCATGGTAAGCGAAGAAGAATACCAATCTGAGACCGAGACCCCACGCCCAAGTCTCCGGAAAGAAACACATATCTCTCCTATATGAATAAAAACATTACCCCGATATACCTATAAATAGTACAGGAGAAAAGAGCGCTGTGCAAATTCGAAGATGCACGTGTAAAGAACTGAGGAAAAGATACCACCCTTTTCGTGTCAGTCAAATGGCCCGACTGGAAGTCTTCCGAATCAAGCAGGCAGTCAAGAAGAAATTAGATGAATCGCCTGGTAGCGCCAAAACGGTTCCACCGCCCACATCACCTAAAACGTTCGTGAAGCCTTGGGTAGGCGAAATGGCATGTGCCAAAACCGAAAGCGCTGCTCCAAGAGAGGCAGGCAAACCAAGTGCCGATTCGGAGTCCATAGAGAAAATGTAAATATACTCCCAGGTTGTCTGCAGAAATATGTAACCCCGAGAAACTAATTCAGCAGAATGGGATCCAGCCTGCCCAATGCCCCCATCTCGGGCACCATGCAGTAAGTGGAACAACGTCCCTTAGTTCCCGAAGAACTACAAGAACTGTCCTGAGGACCAGTAACACTGAAAAGGGAAACACAAAACATAGAGACTCCAAGAAATAACTGGAAACCTGAGGAGGATGCAAAGATGCAAGCATCCTGAAAAATCTTCACAGCCCCCTGACCTGACATTATAGCGTCTTCTCCCTCATGAGAAAGCCTTAAGAGTCATTGGAAGAAGTCAAGATCCCCTCAGAATGAAGTGCAGAAGGTCAGGGAATGGCAGGATGACACTGTAGGATCTGCAAGAAGATTCTCCAAGGAAAAATCAAGTCTCACAATGTAAAGAGGAATATACTGGAACCATGAAAACAGTACTAACCCCATGCAACATGAGCGAAATACGTATGTCCTTTAAAGTGAATACTTACTAGACTCAATCAAGATGCTGCATCTACCGCCCCATGGAAAACAACAGCATCCTTACAGGTATCAGACAAAGCTCACATTGCTAATGAGAGCTTCAGTGATGAGGCTAACAGCCACATAGCGCTTGATCCTCTGCGCGTTTGATA
This sequence comes from Geotrypetes seraphini, assembly GCF_902459505.1. Taxonomy (NCBI): domain Eukaryota; kingdom Metazoa; phylum Chordata; class Amphibia; order Gymnophiona; family Dermophiidae; genus Geotrypetes; species Geotrypetes seraphini. The sequence continues at coordinate 412,976,093 of NC_047085.1, forward strand.
GAATAGGTAACTGGCTCCTGGTTAAAAGGAGCTTCCTGTCTGGTCGTGGGCCCCATTTAGCATGTGCCATGAGAAAATGGTGACAGGAGAAACCAGCGTGATAAGCATGGAAATCTGAAGTCCAGGCCCCTCAGAAATAGAGAAAGAGAGTCCTGGCCGCAGGAAGATGCGCAGTGTCATTATGCCCATAGAGACAGCCCGAACTTGGAAACTGTACAACCTTTAGGCATATATATCTTGTGCCACTACTAGACACATGCAGCTCAGCACAGAGGCCAAATAAGGACAGTTACCAACAGACAAAGGCTCAATCTGCAGAGACCCCAAGAGAGACAATGAGATACCCGTGTGAAATACAGGGCACTATCTTACTGCTGATCTCACTATGCCATGATTTGCCATATGTCGACCCAGTCCAGAGACAAATCGAGACTGGGTGACCTAGCCCAGGTCAGAGTCTCTCTGGTAAACCCCTTGAGTGCTAACCCCAGAGTCCAATTAAACAAGCAGCTTCCTTCAAGGGAGTACAGCAGGAACACAGACATAGACATATAAATCTGCCCAAGCTTGTCCCAAAGCTGGTGAAACACATACAACTTGTCTGAACCGGAAAGGAGAGAAGCCCCGGCATACCCTGACCAAAGTCAGCTGGAAACAAACTACCGGAACGCTGCAGCTCTCCCGCCATCTCCGGAGACACAAGCGCTCGCCTGATTCTCGCTGACATGTGGTCGCTGCATCAACGCTCCAAGAAACATAGTCGGATTCGAGCCCCCAAAATTTACCCTGCCGCGGCTTGCATAGCAAGAAAATCAGACTCGGGGAATAACCAGAAGAATGGCCCACAGCGCCGGAAAAAACATGTCCCATCTCATGCGCGCTGCTATAAACCGGCACCTGCACAATCAGCTGCACATGGCCGTGACAAACACCGATGAAAGATAGCCTCAGAATAAACAGGACTACTGCTGCACTGAAACCCAACAATGAGAACAAGTACGAGCATGAAATCGCATCGCTACTGCCACACTGTAACCAACAAGGAAACCAAGCGCGTGCATGCAACGGGCGGGAAGTCCCGGCTCCCTCCACGGATTTCTAGTCATAAAACTTAGCCTCAATAAAATATCCATACCTTAAATGTACAATGACCGAACCCACAGTACTAAGACTCCCAAACAGAACCTGAAGTTCAAACAACCGTAAAAGCCAGACATACTCACAAGCTTGTTGTTAGGGCTGGTTGAAGCCAGTTTGCAGCAAAAGCATGGCAGAATGTAGCAACTGTGGTCTCTCTTTTTTTTTTTTAACAGAGAAGGGAAAGAAGAAAAAAATTGAGACCCAGTCAGACCCTCTAGCAATGGAGGGAGGGTGAGGCAGGGACCTGGGGGGGCCCAGGTGTAACCCCTAAAGCCGGCACCGTTCAGCCGGACACCCCTGTCTCACTGAAGAGAAAATCTCAACAGGAGAAATAGCATTGCCAGCTCACTGAAGAGAAACCTCAACAGGAGAAACAGAATGGCAGTCTCACTGAAGAGAAACCTCAACAGGAGAAAATAAAGTTCCAGTCACAGCCAGAATTCAGGAGCTAGCGACCTTTTCCTACTGGGAGATAGAGAATACTGGATAAACAGGAGGAGTGCCAGCCAATAGGACCACCTGTTAATCAGTTTCTCTATCTCCGCCTGCTGGTAGATTTGAGCTATCCCATTGGTCTCTGGATCCATCTGCTGCTGTTGCTAGGGAAGGAGGAAATGGAATAAGAGAGGAGAGAAAAATGAACAGCAGACACTGGAAAGAGAATTAGTTGAAGATAGACAAAAAGCAGAAAGAGAACCTGGGACCAAGATGATGGAAAACCAAAATATCCAGACAACAAGGTAGAAAAAATTGTTTTATTTTGAATTTATTAAGAACATAAGAATTGCCACTGCTGGGTCAGACCAGTGGTCCATCGTGCCCAGCTGTCCATTCACGCGGCAGCCCCCAGGTTAAAGACTATGACAGAAATTAAATAAGAAGAAAATGAAATTTGTTCACCTGCACCACTGTCACCATGCTTTCCTAGCAGCTAGGCCCATGAGTAATTCTACTAACCTGGCCTGTCTTGGGAAGGAGATGGTTTAGTGAAGAGGTGGGATCCTGTTTTTCCCCTACAATTCCCTCCATCCAACAACCAGGCCATACTACCTCTCTAAGGTGGGGAGAATGAGAGGGCACTCTCTAAAGTTAAAAGGGGATAGATTCTGTACAAACGTAAGAAAGTTCTTCTTCACCCAGAGAGTGGTGGAGAATTGGAATGCTCTTCTGGAAAACACCCTCCAGGAATTCAAGACAAGGCTAAACAAGTTTCTGCTGAACCGGAATATATGCAGGTGAGGCTGGTCTTGGTTAGGGTACTGGTCTTTGACCTGGGGGCCATTACGTGAGCGGACTGTTGGACGCAATGGACCACTGGTCTGACCTAGCAGCGGCAATTCTTATGTTATGTTAGCTTTGGGATATGTGCATCACAATTATTTTTGAATTCAATGGCGTAGCCATATACAGTTGATTTAGGGGAGGGACTGGAGCCCAAAATTAGTGGATGGGCACCAAAGTTTCTCCCCGCCTGAGTGCAATTTACAAATACTTGAGCTATTGAGGATTCCCAAGCCCTGCCACCTGAAGACATCTTCCTCCAGTCTGACAACCCAAAAACTCCAAGCTTTGCAGCCAATGGCAATATTCTCAAGCTGCAGGGGCAGGGAGGAGGGAAGGCAGCAGCTCTGTAATATTACTGCCAGCTGCAGAACTTGGGAAAGTTGGAGGGGAGGAGGTGGAGTTGCTGCCAGCTGCAGAACTTGGGAAGTTGGAGGGGAGGAGGTGGCCGTCAGTTGGTGAGGCTTGGGGATCCCTACTAGCTACAGCAGGGGAGATGTTCATTTTGAGGAAGCCTAAGCTCAAAGTGGGAGTCCCAAAAAAGTAGTAATATTTATCCTGACTGAACGATCCTCCACGTGCGCCGCTGACAACTGATGAGGCTCACCTCTGAAGAGGCTCACTGTAGCTGTAATAGAAGTGAATGGGAAAATCAGGAGTGTGCATCCCTGCTCATCAGAGTGGGGATGTGGAAGCCTGTGGCTGCTCCCACTGTCAGCGGTGCATGTGGAAGATCACTCAGTCAGGGTAAGCATTACTGCTTTTTTGGGTTCCTCTCCACAGTGTCCCTTTAATGAAGGTTTATTATTAGATATGTACATCTTCTATATTAGTGATTGCAAATTTGGGACCTGCTCAGCCTTTTTTTTTGCTCATTAGCTAGTGTTAGTGCTTGTGCGGCCCCAGAAAATTTTTTTTCGTCCAATGCGGCCCAGGAAAGCCAAAAAGTTAGACATCCCTGAGTTAGATGTTTACCATCAGCTGGCCTGTGAAAAGCATTTATAGCACTGAGAAAGTTCCAGAATGAGAGGGCATAGGATGAAGTTAAGAGGTAATAGTCTCAGTGAGTAATCTAAGGAAATACTTTTTTACAGAAAGGGTAGTAGATGCATGGAATAGTCTCCCGGTAGAGATGGTGGAGACACACTATCTGAATTCAAGAAAGCATGGAATAGGCAGCATGTGGGATATCTTAAGGAGAGGAAGAAAATGGTGGATACTGTGGATGGACTGACTGGATGGGCAATTTGGCCTTTATCTGCCTTCATATTTCTATCTCCCCTTGGCCCCTCGACTATTTGATAAGTTGTACTGTACAAATTGTCCCAACAGCTCCCAAATTTGCGGATAAGCTCTCTAATAGCTCAGAGAGATTTTTTTTTTTTTCTCCGAGCACTACCCATTTCCCCCTAATCTCGAGGATGTTCCAAGCTGTGGAACAGGACCCAAACTGCCACCAATGGATAACAGTCCCCAAAGCCGCCCCATGCTCTCCCTGCTTTGCGCCGACCAGCATTCCTCTCCTCGACGTCAATTCTGCCGTCAGAGAGGAAGTTCGGGCCAGCCAATCGCTGCCTGGCTGGGCGGAACTTCCTCTCCGACGGCAGAATTGACGTCGAGGAGAGGAATGCTGGTCGGCGCAAAGCAGGGAGAGCATGGGGCGGCTTTGGGGACTGTTATCCATTGGTGGCAGTTTGGGTCCTGTTCCCCGATGGCTGCAGCAGTGGCTTGGGGAAGGGCAGGGAGAAAGAAAGAAAGGGGGCAGGCAGGGAGACAGAAGGAAAGAAGAAAAACAGAAAAAAAGAACGGGGGCATGAAGAGAGAAAGAAAGAAAGAAAGGTCAGGGAGAGAGGAAGAAAAAGTTGGGAGAGGGGTTGAGGTGTGGAGGAGAGGAAGCATATAGGCTGAAAGAAAGATTGGATGCACAGTCAGAAGAAGAAAGTGCAACCAGAGACTCATGAAATCACCAGACAAGGTAGGAAAAAGCACAGTTACTTACCGTAACAGGTTTTATCCAGGGACAGCAGGCAGATATTCTTGACTGATGGGTGACGGCACCGAAGGAGCCCCGGTACGGACAATTTTAGAGTGATTGCACTCCAAGAACTTAGAAAGTTCTAGTTAGGCCGCACCGCGCGTGCGCGAGTGCCTTCCCGCCCGACGAAGGCGCGCGGTCCCCAGTTAGGATAAGCCAGCTAAGAAGCCAACCCGGGGAGGTGGGAGGGACGCAAGAATATCTGCCTGCTGTCCCTGGATAACACCTGTTACGGTAAGTAACTGTGCTTTATCCCAGGACAAGCAGGCAGCATATTCTTGACTGATGGGTGACCTCCAAGCTAACAAAAAGAGGGACGGAGGGAAGGTTGGCCATTAGGAAAACAAATTTTGTAAAACAGATTGGCCGAAGTGTCCATCCCGTCTGGAGAATGCATCCAGACAATAGTGAGATGTAAAAGTATGAACTGAGGACCAAGTAGCAGCCTTGCAGATTTCCTCAATGGAAGTGGAACGGAGGAAAGCTACAGACGCTGCCATAGCTCTAATCTTGTGGCCCGTGACAGAACCTTCCAGTGTCAGGCCCGACTGAGCATAACAGAATGAAACGCAAGCAGCAAGCCAATTGGACAGGGTGCGTTTAGATACAGGATGACCCAACTTGTTAGGATCAAAGGACAAAAACAGTTGAGGAGATGATCTGTGAGGTTTGGTGCTTTCAAGATAGTAAGCCAGAGCACGTTTACAATCCAAGGTATGCAAAGCCTGTTCACCTGGATTAGAATGAGGCTTTGGAAAAAATACAGGTAGGACAATGGATTGGTTAAGATGAAAGTCAGACACAACCTTAGGGAGAAATTTTGGATGTGTACGGAGGACCACCTTATCATGGTGAAAAACAGTGAAAGGTGGATTGGCCACTAGTGCATGCAGCTCACTGACCCTCCTGGCAGAAGTGAGAGCTATAAGGAAGACCACTTTCCAAGTAAGAAATTTGAAATGCGCTGTGGCCAAAGGTTCGAAAGGAGGCTTCATTAAAGCAGAAAGAACCACATTGAGATCCCAGACTACAGGAGGGGTCCTAAGAGGTGGTTTCACATTGAAAAGGCCCCTCATGAACCTGGAAACCAAAGGATGAGCCGAGAGGGGTTTTCCATGTACCGGCTCATGAAAAGCAGCAATTGCACTAAGGTGAACTCTGATAGAAGTAGATTTAAGGCCAGAGTCAGACAAGGAAAGAAGATAGTCCAACACCAGTTCCACTGCTAGAGACATGGGATTATGGTGATGTAAGAGGCACCAGGAAGAAAACCGAGACCACTTCTGTTGATAACACTGAAGAGTGGCCGGTTTCCTGGAAGCATCAATGAAAGAACGGACAGGCTGAGAAAGGAGTGAATGAGCCGAAGTCAGCCCGAGAGAAACCAAGCTGTCAGGTGCAGAGACTGCAGGTTGGGATGCAGAAGGGACTTTTGATGCTGAGTAAGCAGAGAAGGAAACAGTGGAAGAGGTATGGGTTCCCTGGAACTGAGTTGAAGTAGAAGGGAGAACCAATGTTGCCTGGGCCACCGTGGAGCGATGAGAATCATGGTGGCCCGTTCCCTCTTGAGCTTGAACAATGTCCGCAGCAGAAGCGGTAGAGGGGGAAATGCATATAGGAAGAGACTGGTCCAATCCAGGAGAAATGCATCGGGCGCCAGACAGTGAGGAGAGGAGAGTCTGGAGCAAAACAGGGGCAGTTGATGGTTGTGGGGAGCTGCAAAAAGGTCCACTTGAGGAGTGCCCCATTGAGTGAAAATGGACTGAAGAGTCATGGGATCGAGAGACCATTCGTGGGGTTGAAGAATTCTGCTGAGATTGTCTGCTAAGGAATTCAGTTCCCCTTGAATGTAGACAGCCTTCAGGAATAAGTGACGAGCTGTCGCCCAAGACCAAATCCTTTGGGCTTCCTGACACAACAGGCGGGAGCCCGTCCCTCCCTGTTTGTTGATGTAGTACATCGCAACTTGATTGTCTGTGCAAATGAGTAGTACTTGAGGGAAGAGAAGATGTTGAAATGCCTTGAGGGCATAAAACATCGCTCGGAGTTCCAGGAAATTGATGTGGTGTTTCTTTTCCTGGGTAGTCCAAAACCCCTGAGGTTGGAACTCGTTCAAGTGAGCTCCCCAGGCATAGGGGGAGGAATCCGTGGTGATGACTAGTTGATGAGGAGGTAGATGGAACAGCAGACCTCTGGATAGATTTGAGGATGTCAACCACCAAAGAAGCGACTGTCGAAGAGACGAGGTCACAGATATGTGTTGTGAACAAGGATCCGTCGCTTGGGACCACTGGGTCGCTAAGGTCCATTGAGGAGTACGCAGGTGGAGATGTGTGAAGGGTGTGACATGTACTGTGGAGGCCATGTGTCCCAAAAGCACCATCATGTGATTTGCAGAGATGGAAGTTTGCTGAAACACCTGCTGACAAAGATAAAGGATGGTGTGAAGGCGGTTTGGTGGAAGAAACGCCCTCATCCGAATAGTGTCCAGAATGGCTCCAATGAATTGAAGTCGCTGAGTTGGAATGAGGTGCGACTTGGGTAGATTGATTTCGAACCCCAACAGACGAAGGAAGTGAATGGTCTGATTGGTGGCAAGCTGAATCGCCTGAGGAGAATGAGCCTTGATCAGCCAGTCGTCCAGATAAGGGAAGACTTGAAAGTTGTGAGAGCGGAGATAGGCCTCAACCACAATCAGACATTTGGTGAACACCCTGGGAGAGGAGGCCAGGCCGAAGGGTAACATCTTGTACTGATAATGATGTTGGTTGATGAGAAAGCGTAGATATTGCCTGGACGTCAGATGGATAGGAATGTGTGTGTACGCCTCCTTGAGATCGAGGGAGCATAGCCAGTCGCCCTGAAAGAGAAGAGGGTATAGGGTGGCAAGAGATAGCATTTTGAACTTCTCCTTGACCAAACACTTGTTGAGATCTCTGAGATCTAATATTGGTCTGAGGTCTCCGGTCTTTTTGGGTACTAGAAAGTACCGGGAGTAAAATCCCTGGCCTCGCTGATCTTGAGGAACTTCTTCGATGGCGTTGAGAAGAAGAAGGGATTGAACCTCTTGAGCGAGAAGGAGGGACTGAGACTTGTTGGAAGCAGACTCTTTTGGTAGGCCTAACGGCGGAGGAGTCTGGAAGTTTAGGGAGTAGCCGTGGGCTATGATCGAGAGCACCCACTGGTCGGTGGTGATTACTTCCCATCGAGAGTGAAAAACGTGAAGTCGACCTCCTATGGGCTGTGGAAGAGGACAGGAGGGAGGAAGACTGGCAATGCCCTGGAGAAGGGAGTCAAAAGGGCTGTGTCGGCTTAGTTTGAGGGGCAGGCTTTACGGTAGGCGGCTGTTGCTGACGAGCCTGTTGGTGCTGTTGGCGTTGCCTCCGAGGTTGAGGAGGATGAGGCTGAACCGGCCGAGCAGAAAACCTCCTCTGATACGATGGTTGTTGTCTAAATGGACGAGGAGGAGGAGGCTTCTTCTTATTTTTCAATAAGGTGTCCCACCGTGTTTCATGGGCAGAAAGCTTTTGCGTGGTGGTATCCATGGACTCCCCAAACAGCTCATCCCCTAGGCAGGGCGCATTGGCAAGCTGGTCCTGGTGGTTCACATCCAGGTCTGAGACTTGGAGCCATGCCAACCGTCTCATCGCTACAGACATAGCAGTGGCCCGTGAAGTCAGTTCAAAAGTATCATATATTGAACGGACCATAAACTTCCTGAGTTGCAAAAGGCTGGAAGTGCATTGTTGAAATGCAGGAAGTTTTCGGTCCGGAATATACTTTTGAAAAGAGGCCACCTGTTGGATGAGATGTTTCAGGTAAAAAGAGAAGTGAAACGCGTAATTACCTGAACGGTTCGCCAACATCGCATTTTGGTAAAGACGTTTCCCAAATTTATCCATGGCCTTGCCCTCTCTGCCAGGAGGGACAGAGGCATATACACTAGCTCCCGTAGATTTCTTCAGGGTCGACTCCACCAGCAGAGACTCATGGGGAAGTTGGTGTTTGTCAAACCCTGGAATAGGAATCACTTTATAAAGTGATTCCAGTTTCCTAGGGGCTCCTGGAATTGTTAGAGGAGTTTCCAAATTCTTGTAAAAAGTTTCCCTCAAGATGTCATGGAGGGGTAACTTCAAAAACTCTTTGGGAGGTTGGTCAAAATCCAAAGCATCGAGAAATGCCTTGGATTTTTTAGAGTCAGACTCTAGAGGAATTGAAAGAGTGTCTGACATCTCCTTTAGGAACTTGGTGAAGGAGGAGTGCTCTGGCTTACTAGCAGGATCCTGCACCGATGGATCATCCTCATCAGACGAATAATCTTCCTTGGTACCGAGGGGATCGTCAGAGTCATCCCACAAGTCAGGGTCCCGTACCGATTGAAGACGGCCCTGAGAAAGGGGAGTGGAGGATTCGGTATGCTTGGTCTTGCGTACTGATTTCCCTGAACGTGTCGATACTGTACCTGGTGACTGCACAGCGGTACGGGTGTCAGAGAACGGTACCGGATCAGAAGGCGAGTAAGCAGTACGCCGAAGAGACTTCGGCTCTGCCAACAGAACAGGCATAGATATAGATTTTTGCGGTGCCGATAACGTCGATAAAAGGGGCTGGTCGACAATCGGCACCGAAGGCTCAGTAGGTACCGACACTGGAAGGTTCGGAGTCAGTAGAGCCGGGAGCAATTGTTGCAGTTGCTCCTTAAGTTGGACCTGTAGGATGGAGGCAATACACTCATCCAGAGTCGGTCCCGATGGCACCGGTACCGCTTTTTTCTTGCTCAGTACCTGCGGTGCAGATCGACGCTCAGGCGAAGTCGATGCTGATGAAGAGGCAGTAACTTCAATGGGAGCAGAGCGCTTACGGGGCCGGTGCGCAGTCTGCAGGACTTGGCTCACTGCATGCTCGACTGGCGGCCCGAGAACAGTAGGGGAAGGCTTCTTAGCCGGCTTACCTACGGGGTGCGACACCGGCGATGGATCTTGCGGTGCCGACACTACCGATGTCGACTTGGAGGAAGTTGCAGGAGTCGATACCGGTGGAACTTCCATAGCGGTACCGAAAAGGATCCGCTGCTGTATTTGACGATTTTTTTAAGTTCTCTTTTGAAGAGAACTGCAGCGGGTGCACGTTTCTGCCCTATGGTCCGGACCCAGACACTGCAGGCACCACTTGTGCGGGTCGGATAATGATATAGGGCACGCACACCACTGACACTTTTTAAAACCCGGTGAAGGGGATATGAAGGGAAAAACGGCCGTAGCAAAATCGAAGCCCGAGGCTTCGATGATGCCAACAGGCCCCGCCGGGGCCGACCGAAAAAAAGTGATTTTTTTTTTTTTTAAACACAAACGAAATAAAATAAGAAAGAGAACAATTCTCGAAGAAAAAGAACGCGTGAGCGGGAAGGCGAGTAACAATGAAAAAAATTTCCAACAGCCGTTGGAAACACGCGTCTTCTTAGCTCCGCGGAAACTAAGAAACTGGGGACCGCGCGCCTTCGTCGGGCGGGAAGGCACTCGTGCACGCGCGGTGCGGCCTAACTAGAACTTTCTAAGTTCTTAGAGTGCAATCATTCTAAAATTGTCCGTACCGGGGCTCCGTCGGTGCCGTCACCCATCAGTCAAGAATATGCTGCCTGCTTGTCCTGGGATAAATGATTTTATTTTAAATTTAGTGATCAAAATGTGTCTGAATTTATATCTGCTGTCTATATTTTACAATATGGTCCCCTTTTACTAAACCGCAATAGTGGTTTTTAGCACAGGGAGCCTATGAGCGTCGAGAGAAGCGCTGGGCATTCAGCGCAGCTCCTTGCGCTAAAAACTGCTATTGTGGTTTAGTAAAAAGGGAGGAGGGTGGGTATTTGTCTATTTTTGTATGGTTGTTACTGAGGTGACAGTGCAAAGAGTCATCTGCTTTGACCTCTTTGAAAAAACCCCGGAATAGGAATGATAATTAACAATTCTATGCGTACAGTGTGCGTTGTGTTTTTTTAAAATTTTATTGTTGGTAGATCATTTTGACTTGGTCATTTTAAAAGTAGCTCGCGAGTCAAAAAAGTGTGGGCACCCCTGCCCTAGAGGAAAGGAGAGACAGGGAGATCAGGGGAGATCTATATGATTCAGACGTTCAAGGGTATTTACGTAGAACATAATCTTTTCCAGAGAAAGGAAAATGGTAAAACCAGAGGACATAATTTGAGGTTGAGGGGTAATAGATTAAAAGGCAATGTTAGGAAATTCTACTTTACGGAGAGGGTGGTGGATGCCTGGAATGCGCTCTCGAGAAAGGTGGTGGAGAGTAAAACTGTGACTGAGTTCAAAGAAGTGTGGGATGAACAGAGGATCTAGAATCAGAAAATAATATTAAAAATTGAACTAAAGCCAGTACTGGGCAGACTTGCAAGGTCTGTGTCTGTATATGCAAAAAACAAAAGGAATTGACCCCAAAATATCCACAAAGAAGAAAATCCAGAGAAAACCAAAAAAACTCTGTGGAGTGACGATGTTCCTAAATGGACTTTATTTGAAAGTATCAAAGTTCCAAAGGTACACTAAAATCATCCACATAAAATAATTCCATCCACATAAAAGTAAATCATCCACATAAGAGCCTTAAAGGACCTAGTCCGCTAGGGATACAGGACCCAACACGGTCCGCGTTTCGACAAAAAGTCTTCTTCAGGGGTCCAATTGTGTGGTGAACTGGAAATGCTCACTTCCGGTTCACCACACAATTGGACCCCTGAAGAAGACTTTTTGTCGAAACGCAGACCGTGTTGGGTCCTGTATCCCTAGCGGACTAGGTCCTTTAAGGCTCTTATGTGGATGATTTACTTTTATGTGGATGGAATTATTTTATGTGGATGATTTTAGTGTACCTTTGGAACTTTGATACCTTCAAATAAAGTCCATTTAGGAACATCGTCACTCCACAGAGTTTTTTTGGGTTTTTTCTGTGTCTGTATATGGCCATTTGGTGGAGGATGGGCTGGGGAGGGCTTCAATGGCCGGGAGGGTGTAGATGGGCTGGAGTAGGTTTTTAACGGAGATTTCGGCAGTAGGAACCCAAGCACAGTACCGGGTAGAGCTTTGGATTCTTGCCCAGAAATAGCTAAGAAGAAAAAATTTTAAAAGTTTATATTGAATCAGGTTGGGCAGACTGGATGGACCATTCAGGTCTTTATCTGCCGTCATCTACTATGTTACTATGTTACATTACCATTATAGCTACTGTAAGCTATCTGAATTCTCTGTGTGCGCTTATTAGGTGTTTTATAAGTATTATGCCAACACTCTGCTTTAAGTATGTTTTTGAAACGATTTCATGATAACATTGGGCGAATTAGCACAATTCAAAACTGAATAAAATGAAAGCTAAATTGAAAACAAATAGTAACTTACTTCTTTTAGCTGATCTGCACTGCCCCATGATGCAGAACGCTGATGCGTACTTCTCTTTTCTGTACATTCCTCGCCCCAGCAGCTTGGGGTCTACAGTAAAAAATAGATTTTTATGCAGTGTCCCAGTAACTGGATAATTTTTTTAACATGTTATCTAGATAAAGAATATCACACACAATTTAAGTCCTGTGAACGAAAGATTAGGTTCTAACCTCTGCTAATCTTTATTGTAAATCCACACTTTATTCCGGGACCAATGAGATATTGCCGTCCACCTGACAGGGTCTGTAGGAAGCCTCAAAACCTCAGAGGCTTTTTCCCCTCTCCTTTACATATCAACTCTCTGAGAATGCTCACCAGTCAGTCTGAAAGCAGCCAGGAACATCTATAGAGAATAAGAACGAGAGAGGGATATGGGGGACACTAACCAAATAAGTATATTCTTCTCAGAATTATAAATGCAAAATAGCAACAAGGGAACATAATCAAATCAGGATAACAAACATCAGTAACTTGAATGACAATAACAATGCTAGAAGTAAAAACAAATGCACTGACAGAAGAGGGCGCCTTAACTGGTGATCCTCCAAACTGAGTGCTAACCTGAACAGAAACACAGCTTACTAGTAAAGGCAGCCAACTGGCAAATCAACAAGTTTAAGGCGGGTTCCCGGAATAAAGTGTGGATTTACAAGAAAAAAAGATTAGCAGAGGTAAGAACCTAATCTTTCGTTCTTGTACAATCCCACTTTATTCTGGGACCAGTTGGAAGTAACAGAGCAGTCCCAAAAATTCAGGATGGGACTGATGAGCTCGCTGTACACACAGAGGCACTAAAAGTAGCATCCTGCTTGGCCGCCATATCAATCCTATAAAACTTAGTGAATGTTTGCAAGGAGGACCAGGTAGCAGCCCTGCAAATCTCATCCAGAGAAACACCCGACAACTCTGCGCAAGAGGAAGAAAACTCCTCTAGTTTCTTTCCGACCGCCACATAAGCTGTGGAAATGGCCATGCGAATCCACCTGGAAATGGTATCTGCTTCCCTCTGCGAGCAAGACCTGCCAAGACAAACAGGTGGTCCGAGAGGCGAAACTCATTGGTGACCTCCAGATAATTACTAAAGACGCAGCTTTTCGTAGATGCCTTTTTTAATTATTTCCGCTAAAATTGATGAATTTTACAAGAGCCCTGCTATTCCTTCTACGGTATTTTCTTGAGGATCATATGTAATTTTACTTTTATTAGATGACTATTTTATTATGTATTTGTTTTTATTTTTTTGTTATTTTAACACTGTGTATGTAAACCATGTAAACCGTTTATTTTTAGACAGTATATAAATTTTTTAAATAAATATCGCAATAAACTTCTGCACACGTCCAAGAACCACAACACCCGATCCTGCTCCCGTGAACCAGAGGAAGCAAAAGCAGGAAGCCGAACTTCCTGATTCACATGATAAGTGGAAACCATTTTCAGAAAAAAGGAAGGAACAGTACGCAGCATCACCCACGGAATCCGGAATCCACAGAAAGGGAACCCTGCAGGAGAGGGCACTGAAGCTCCGAAACTCTACAGACTTAGAAAACAGCCACCAGGAAGACCGTCTTGAGTGTGAGATCCATCAAAAACACCTGCTCGGGTGGCACATACTGAGGGTGAGCAAGAGAACGAAGAACCAGATTAAGGTTCCAGGTTGGATAGGGAAAGCACAAGGGAGGCCTTAGCTGCAATGTTCCCCACAGAAAACAAACACATCTGGATGGACTGCCAATAAGCCCCTCAGAGAAGGAGGGCCCATACCCAAAAGCCCAGCATTGTCCGAGAACACACAGACGGCTTGATGACAGAGACGACTCGTAGTTCCAGGCAACTGATCGACAACTTGCGCTCTGAGGACGCTCACTGGCCCTGAACAGGTACAGACATGCGCACTACTCCCCATCCTTTGAGACTCGCATCTGTCAACAAGATCATCCAGACCGAGACCCGGAGTTAAAGACCCTGGGACAGAGAGAGAGGACGTAATCACCATGCTAGACTGTTGCACGCCACCGTCATTAAGGGCAGGGGTGCATGTAGAAGGTCCCGTTGTGGATTCCAGCATGAAAGCAGTGCATCCTGAAGCGGACACAGGCAGGCTCTGGTCCAAGGAACCACATCGATTGATGCCATCATGGTCCCCAGAACTTGGAGATACTGCTACTTAGCTTAAGCTGTCAGTATCAGAGTGGCCAGAAGATCCCTGATAACCTGCTGTAGCCTCTCCTGATGGGACAAGGGCAGAGACACTTTGATCTGACCCGTGTGAAACCGAACCCAGGTACTCCAAATCCTGAGTGGGCTCAAGGTGACTCTTTCTGAAACTGATCACCCAACACAGACATTACAGCAATGGTACCACTTGATGGACAGCCTGACGCCCTTCGGACAGAGACGGTACACTGATCATCCAGTTGTCCAGATATGGGTGAACCAGGACACCCATGAAGCACAGATGGGCCGTCACCACCATCACTTTTGTGAAGGTCCGGGGAGACATTGCCAACCCATAGGCCAGTTCCACAAACTGGAAATATCGCCCCAGAATATGGAATTGCAGGTACTTCCGGTGGTCCAGGAAAATGGGAATGTGGAGATCTGCCTCAATCAGATCCAGGGAGGCTATAAAATCCCCCATGCCACCGATGTGATCACCCAAGTGTATCGTTTCCATGTGGAATCAAGGGGCTTTCAGGGCCTTGAGGTCCAGAATTGGTCTCCAATCGTTGGATCTTTTTTTTAGAACAATTAAGTATATTGAATATCTCCCAGAACCCAAGTCTTGCTCCATCACTGGTTCTATGGCTGCAATATCCAAAAGTCTGCATACTGTGGCCTGCACCCGAACCATCTTCTCAAGGCGGCTGGCAGAGGAACCAGAAAATACTTAGTCAGAGGACAGAGAAATTCCAACTTGTAACCACCTCGGAGAACCTCCAGAACCCAGTGGTCGAGATGATAGCCTCCCATTCTGCCAAAAAGGCTGACAACCACGCAGAGGGGGAGAAAGCGGCCTGGCATCAGAACTGTTTCTTAGTGACCTGCCACAGACTGCTGATGGCGACACCCACCAAAGTGTGGTCTGGCAGACGATGAGGAACGATGACCTGTAGAAGGGCCCGAGTACAGGCGAGAACGTCGAAAGGGACGAAAATTTGAACGCCCAGAAGGGCGGGACCTGCTCCTAGGTAATACCTTGGGTTTACAACCCTGAACACTGGCCAAAAGATCACCCAGATCCTTACCGAACAGGAACTGATCCTTGAAGGGCAACTGGCTTAAAGTAGCCTTAGAAGATGAATCACCAGACCATTGCTGGATCCAGAGCATCCTGCGTGCCAAAACAGAATAGGCGCCAAGCTTGGCAAAAATGTTCAAGATGTTGTACAGGACATTAGCCATGTAATCCACGCCAGAGATGAGAAAACCCAAATCCCGAAGCACCACAGTGTCAGGATTAAGACACAGCTTGGAGTGGCATGCCCAAGCCACGAAAGAGGCCATCTCCGCTTTGACCCCAGCCGAATCAAACTGACGCTTAAGGATAAAATCCACACCTTGTCCTGGACATCCTTCAGGACCACAAACCCCAATCGCTAGAAAGAGATGTGCGCTTGGCGATATGCGCCAATGAAGAATCCACCTTCGGAGAAGTAAAGTGCTTGTTAAAGCCATCCGCCATGGGATAAAGCCGCGCCATGACTCAAAACACATTTCAAGGGACTCTCAGAAGTCTCCCAAAAATCTGTAAGAATGCAGACAACATCAGGAAAAGAAGCAGATTGTGGCCTCTGGTCACTCATAAGGGAACATTCAGCAGAGACCAGCTGTTCCATCTGTAGCTTCGATTCCTGCAGAGAATCAGAGATTAAATCCACAAGGTGTGCGGGTTTGAAGAACCTGCGCAAAGTGGGGTCCTACCCCAAATTGCAGGCTCCCGGATCCTGGAGAGCTTGCCAAATTTGCCAGGTCCATGGCCGCCACAGAGCTGCCTTGTAAAAGCAGAGGAATGGAGAGTGTCTGGCACAACTGTGGGCTAGTACGCTCACAGGAAGACAAGAAGAAAGACCCTGATCCCTTGGAGCAGGGGACCCTGTGACCAGCACAGAAGCCGGTAGAAGGAAAACTGGCAGAGACTTTTTAACCAAGTATGCCTGATAAAGCATGTGCACAAATTCCAGGGGAAAACCAACCTCTGCGGCGGAAGCAGAATTCTGCACCTCAGATTTGGAATGCTTGAAAGATTTATGATGTTTTTCGCTGGAGCCGCACTTACGGTTCACCAAACGCTGCCAGCGCACTCCCCAGGGCCCCCCCCCCCCCCCCGACGCCAATTTCATGGAAGTCAGGACATAAGACGCTTGAAGATCCTCCCCAGAGGTCAAACGCACCGCATTCTAGCAAATCTCACCCCCCTCGCAGGCTGCAGTGCATGTTGAACAAGGCTGCACAATTGACAGCCATCTACCGCAAATGAGGCATGAATCCAACCCAACCTGCCCTGGGGAGGTCATTATGTGGTTTTCTTTCATAAATGAAGCGGGCAAGTATGGAAAAAAAAAAAAAAACCTTTGAAATCAAATCTGGAAAAATCCAAAATGGCCACCAACGCCATTTTAACTATTAATAGCCCAAGAAAACCACAAAGAATCCTCAAAAACAGAGATTTTGGGATTTTAGGGGTGGGAGGGCATAGGACATGTAGGGAAACCCCCTAAAAACACCTTTTTAAAGACCGCCCCCCCCAAAAAAAAAAAAATCTCTGATTCAAGCTCTTAACTTGCTCTCACATAACCATGTGCTCACAGGAGAAACTGAAACCTTTTACTCACTGTGTTGAGAACAGCTTGCAGGGAGATCCTTTGCTTCAGTGAACTGGAAATCTGGATTTCAAGTCTTCTGACTGCCCCACCTGCCAGATCACCACGGCCAGAGATCTCCACCACCCGTGGACACGCCTCGCAAACGCCTGGCGGAGGGACGCAGTGTGGCTATGAATCCAGTAGCGCCTCCATGGAACAGTTTCAATCCACACTACACCCACTATCGGACGAACCTAGGATGAGTTAGCTCCCAAGGGAAAGGTCCCGGAGCCCCGATCTGATCTGCAGGCTGTCCAAGAGGCTTACTGCCGAGCAGGGAACCCCCCAGAAGCAGATGTTCTCCCGCAGTCCAGGATGTCCCCGCAGGAAACCTCTACAGCACGAGGGCAAAAACCATGAACAAAAAATACTGAAAGATCACAAAATAAAACACGAGCAGAAAAGATGAGCTCCTACAACCTGGCTTTGTAGAAAGAAAAGACTGGTGAGCATGCTCAGAGAGGAGGTATGTAAGGGAGGGAAGATAAAGCCTCTGAAGTTTTGAGGCTTCCTACAGACCCTGGCGGGTGGAGGGAAATAACCCATTGGTCCCAGAATAAAGTGGGATTGTACAAGAATTTTCCTATTTTCCTACTGTTGTGCAGTTTTATGTTACTCTTATGTTTCACTATTGCACAACATTATTTCTTAGACTTTCAAAACAATTGTTGCATGCTACAAGTTGCTCAAAATGCACTTATGCATCTGATTACTAGGACTTCACATTTTGAACATAACTGCCCGATTTTGCAGGCCCTACACTGGGTTCCCCATTTTATGAAAAATTAGTTGAAAAATTTAAGTGTTTATTTACAAAGCATAAAATTACAGCATGACAGTGACAAGAATCATCACCATTCCCGTCCCCATGGATAACCGTGGCAAACCATCTCCATGCCATTCTTTAAGGAGAGAGGGAAGAATCAGGGCTAGATTCTCAAAAGGAAAAATTATGTTCTTACCTGTTAATTTTCTTTCCTTTGGATACAGCAGATACATCCAGAGACTAGTGGGATAGCACACATCAACCAGCAGGTGGAGATAGAGAACTGATTAACAGGTGGTTGTCTTGGATGGAACATCTCCTGCAGCTTCAGTATTGCTCCTTGTCCAAGCATCCGGAACCAGAAAATTCTCAGAATGCAAAAAACTTCTTTCCCATAACAAATTTTAAAGATATTAATACAGAACACAACTATCAACTATAACAAAACTTCTGAAACTTGCTAAAGATAAACCGACAGACAATATCCAGAAAGGATGGGGCTCTGGATTCATCTGCTGCGCCTAAAAGAAAGAAAATTAACAGGTAAGAACATAATTTTTCCTTCCTTAGCAACAGCAGCAGATGAATCCAGAGTCTAGTGGGATGTAGCAAAGTAATCCTTAATCTGGGTGGGAAGCAAATGCCACCTCCGCAATGACCGAAGTACCAAAAGCAGTCTCCATACGCACTGCCACATCCAACCAGTAATGTTTAGAAAAGGTATTCTTAGAAGACCAAGTAGTCACACGACAAATCTCCTCCAAGGAAAATCCTCTAGACTCAGCCCAGGAAGTAGCTATCGCTCTAGCTGAATGAGCATGAAGACTTTCCGGCAATCGCTTCCCTGCTATCAAGTAAGAGGAAGCAATGGTCTCCTTGACCCACCTAGCAATGGGAGCTTTGGATGCTGCCATACTTTTGTTGTGTCCCGCGAATAGCTCAAAGGTGATCTGAACATTGAAAGTTGTTAGTAACCTGCAGATGGTGGAAAAGAATTCTATGGACATCAAGGAACAGAGTGAAGAATAAGCGCGCCCCCCAATCCTGCTTCCGAAACAAAGGAAGGGAGACTGGTTGACATGGAAGGAAGATACTACCTTCAGAGGAAATGATGGTACAGTTCTAACTGAGACCCCTGAATATGAAATTTGTAAAAAAGGACAACGCCTACAACTCAGAAACCCGCCAGGCTGAAGCCATAGCCACAAGAAACACTGCTTTCAATGTTACATTCTTTAGAGTAGCATTGGACAAAGGCTCAAACGGAGCCTTCTGTAAGCCCCCAAGGACTACCTTAAGGCCCCACTCCTGACAGAGCTTCTTAACAGGTGGACAAATATGTCGTATTCCTTTCAGGAACCGAACTACATCAGGCTGTGAAGCAAGGGAAGATCGAGACAAGCGGCCTCTGTAACAAGCAATTGCCACTACTTGAACATTAAGAGAATTGTACGCCAAGCCCTTGGCAATTCCATCCTGAAGAAAAGACAGAATGTTAGCTAAAGAAGCATGGAAGGGTGAAATACCCTGATCACCACACCAAGACTCAAAAACTCTCCAAACTCTAGCATAAGACGCAGACATAGATCTCTTTTTTGCTTGGAGAAAAGTGGAAATAACTTGCTCCGAATAGCCCCTACGTCTCAGATGCAACTTTTCAAAAGCCAGGCATAAGACCAAAGTGGGACGGATTTTCCATGTTGATCTGGAGTCACTGGAAACCGCCATTGTTCACCCGTCGAGAGGCCCATCACATCTGCATACCACGGGCGGCACAGCCAGTCCAGAGCTACTAATATCACTGAGCCCTGAAAGCGAGCTACACGATGGAGCATATGACTTATCATTGACCAAGGGGGAAACATATAAAGAAGATGACCGTGAGGCCAACAGAGCCAACACGTCTACCCCCTCTGACTCCCGCTCCCTGTGTCTGTTGAAGAACCGAGGAAGCTTTGCATTTCGAGACGAGGCCATGAGGTCTATTTCTAGGAGGCCCCATCTCTGCACAAGCAGTTGGAACACCTGAGTGGAGAATTCCCATTCAACAAAAACAACAATCTTTATTCCCCCTCCCCCCAGCAACAGAAGAGATGTCGAATCTCTCCTGCCGCCAACCAACACCCCTCCCCCTGGCTGCGGGAGATGCCCAATCTCTTCCGTCAACCAACACACACCCCAGCAGCAGGAGAGATGCCCAATCTCTCCTGCCGTCAACCAACACACACCCCAACAATCCCCCGGCAGTGAGAGAGATGGCAAATCTCTCCCGCCATCAACACACCTCCAACAATCTCCCGGCAGAGGGAGAGATTCCCAATCTCTTCCGGTGCCAACTAAACACAACCCCGCTTCCCACCAATGCTGCTGGAGAGATGCCCAATCTCTCCTGCTGCCAACACCCCCTGGCAGAGGGAGAGATGCCCAAACACCCCCCCAGCAGAGTGACTTTGTTTGGCACCTCACATATGTCCAGTTCCCTGGTCTGACCATCATCTAATCTTGACTAAATTTAAACTCAAATATTACCCCAGAATCATTTACCCCCCCCCCCCCCCATGACTATTTCCTTTAGAGACCTTAGTAAACTTAACATCTCTTCAATTTCTTCTTCCTTAGCAACAGCAGCAGATGAATTCAGAGACCAATGGGATAGCACACATCTACCAGCAGGTGGAGATAGAGAAACTGATTAACAGGTGGTCCTATTGGCTGGCACACCTTCTGCATCTTCAGTATGCTCAATCTCCCAGCAGGTGATGGTCGCTATTCAACTAGCTCCAGGATTCTGGCTGTGACTGGATAGTTATTTTCTCCTGTTGAGGTTTCTCTTCAGTGAGACAGGAGTGTCCGGCTGAACGGTGCCGGCTTTAGGAGTTACACCTGGGCCCCCCAGGCCCCTGACTCACCCTCCCTGCAATGATAGAGGGTCTGACTGGGTCTCGGTTTTTCTTCTTTCCCTTCACTGTATATATATAAAAAAAAAAATAAGAGACCACAGTGACTATTAAACAATTCTGCCCTCATAGTGCTGAGCAACCAGCATCTCCCAGCACTATCAACAAAGTTGTGAGTATATGTTTTATTTGCACTTCTTTTCTGGTTTATAGTTGTGGTGGAGCTGCGGGTTCGGTATGAGTCTACAGAAGAAATATGTTTTATATCAAATGCTATATTTTGTAGAGTTGTGGAACTAGTTTAATGACTAACAAGTAAATTTACATTTGTATGAAGTTTATTTAGTAAAGGGCTTCGGGTGTATTGGTAGAGCTCCGTTGACGGAACTAGTGCCTTCCCACGTGTTGTAGGCGAGCGCTTGTTTTCATACTCTGGCAGCAGCACCACAGGGGTAGTGGGATTTCTCTGAGGCGGACTCTGCTTGGCAGTTCTCGCGGCCGAGTGGAGGTAAATATTTGGACGGCTCCGGGTGTGTTCTTCACATAGCCGGTTCCTAACTGAGTGCAAGAGGCGTGTGCTTATTTTCCTAAGTTGAGAATGAAGCAGAATTCATTTATTTCTCTCCAATGTTCATTTTAAGCATTTTATACCATGACAGTGGGAAAAATATTTTAATGGTTGGCTCCGGGTAGATTTTTAATGTATTGTTGATAGAGCCAGCTCATTTCAGCATGAAACAGGCACGCGCTTGAGTCTCCGGCGTTAGCGGGAGCACCGCAGTGTTCACGGAGTTTATTTTGCAACTGACTTAGGTCACTATTCCGCGGCTTCCCTGTTTTCGGGGTTCTAAGCGTCAGGAGTGTTTCAACAGCTTTTGCCACTGTTGCGGTGATATACCTTGTGTATGTGTTTCCCCACTCTCTCTGCTTGAAAAAACAACTACTTTAATTGCGACTTTACTGTTATGCTTCACGGTTCTTAAGAAAGAGATTCAGTCCTGTGCTCAGTCGCCCAATCTCGGTGTTTTGCCGTTATGGGTCATCAGAAGGCAAATTGCTGCACAGAGATATCAGCGGCATGAGAGTACCCTATGTTTCATACGGGTATCTTCTTGTCTCTCTCGGTGTCCCTGAAGGCTGAGTCTTTGTAGGTTTAGAGGTTTTCTTATTCTTTGTGCTTCTGTACAGCGCTGTGTGTGTCTGGTAGCACTACAGCGCTGTGTGTGTCTGGTAGCACTATAGAATTGATTCCTGAACTGTCTTTTCTATTTCTAGTATGCCAGGAACTACAAGTTTCGAAGCTTCTTGCACAGATTTCTCAGGTCGCCATCTTCTCATGGCACCTGCTAGACAGTCCCTCAAACTGGCAGGAAGAGCTTCTAACCAGGGACAAGTCACCTATTCTCCCAAACCCACAGAGTAGCAAATGCTATGTGGCTGTTGGAATAATCCCTGAAGCTCTTTTTAGGGATGTGAGCTTTATCTGATAACAATTAGGATGCAGATTGTTTCCCATGGGAGGGTCAATGCAGCTTCTAGATTACGTCTAGTACGTCTTCACTTTAAAGGAATCCCCGCTGAACAAGGCCTGCAACTCAGAAAACTGCAGAGCCGAAACCACGGCCACAAGAAACCCCGTGTTCAACGGCACAAGGAGGAAATGAAGCCTTCGGTAAACTGCGAAGAAGTACCTGAAAATTGTACTCCGGACAGGGCTATGTGGGATCCCTACGAGGTCATGCCAAGGGATAGGGTCACTAGGACTGAATGAGCGGGTCAGTAGAGTGACATTATAATTACAATTATTCTTTAGGGGGTCAGTAGATTTAAGAGGGTGGGTAAATAGTGTGGGCAGACTTGATGGGCTATGGCCCTTATCTGCCGTCATCTTTCTATGTTTCTATGTTTCTATGTTTCTAAGAGGTGTACAAATATACCGTACTCCGTTTAGGAACTGAACTACATGAAGCTGAGAAGTAATCGAAGAGCAATATACCTAGCCCTTGTAGCAAGCTAAGAATGGCACTTGAAGCTGAAGGGAATTGAACGCTAAGCTCTCGGCAATACACCTGTGCCAAAAAGGAACTCTGGAAGGGTGCAAATGTTGAGAAGTACCCAAGAAAGGAAAAACCTCCAAATGGAAGCAGAAGCCACAGGTGAAGACGTCTGTAGCGCCTGGATAAGAGAAGAAACAACCTGCTTCGCCTACACGTCAGTCATGACTTCTCAAAAGCTAGGTCGTAATACCAAAGTAGTATGAATATCCATGTTGATCGGACCCTAGGTGAGCAAATCCGGAGATACCAGGAAACTTCTTAGTCCGGCTGTCAAAAGACTCATCAGATCCGCATAGCAAGGATGGTGCAGCCAAGCCACAGATTCTACAAATACTGTGCCCGGAAAGCGAGCTTGAGATAGCAAATCCAAGCCATCATCAGCCAGGGGAAAACACTGAAAAAGAGAAACCAGAGGTAAGAAAGAAGCCACGCTGTTATCCCCTCTAACTCCTACTCCCTGTGCCCGCCGAAGAAGCTAGGAAGCATTGAATTGTGAGACGAGGCCATGAGGTCTAGTTCCAGGAAATCTCACGTCCATAAAAAGAGCTGGGACGCCTGAGCCAAAATTCCCAATATCCAGGATGTAGAAGATTTCACCATTACTAACGTTTACACTTTCTAGAGCGTACACAGTGCTGTACACTGTAACATACAATAAATGGGCCATGCTCAGATTTCGCGGAGAGAAAGTCTATCCAAACTCTTTTCCTGACCCTTAAAATGATCTGCCAACAGAAGAGGAAGATGAGGATCCACCCATTGAAGTAGATCAACAACTGTACCTGGCAACTGAGTACATCACCTACTGCCCAAGCTGTAGAGAAATACCCCTCATCATAATACTGACTGAAAGGACCCTCAGCGGCATTCCGGAAGAATGGTCTAGAGCTCCAGAAAAGAGAAATCTCGCTGAGCCACCAAATCATATAGAGCGATGCATGAGGAGCCTACCAAATAATTGGAGCCCTGAGATACCGGGAACCACTGGAACAAAAGCGACTGCTATAGCGTTATAATGGGAAAGCAAGCCGAAGTTCCCAATGGAGTCAGCAACATGGATCCTATAATCTGTACAGAATCCCATACTCTGGGTCATGGTGACCAAAGAAGAATGCAAACCTGAGACTGTGACCCTCGCCCTAGTCTCTGGGAAGAAACACAATTCTCTCCTATATGAATAAAAACATCTCCCCGATATACCTATAAATAGTACAGGAGTAAAAAGCGCTGTGCAAATTCGAAGATTCACGTCCAAAGAACTGAGGAAAAGAAACCACTCTTTCGTGTCAGTCAAATGGCCCGACTGGAAGATGTCCGAATCAAGCAGTCAGTCAAGAAGAAATTAGGTGAATCACCTGGTAGCGCCAAAACGGTACCACTGCCCACATTTTCTAAAATGTTCTTGAAGCCTTGGGTAGGTGAAATGGCATGTGCCAAAACCGAAAGCGCTGCTCAAAGAGAGGCAAGCAAACCTAGTGCCAATTCTGAGTCCATAGGGAAAATGTAAATATTCTCCCAGTTTTACTGCAGAAATGTGTAACCCTGAGAAACTAATTCAGCAGAATGGGACCAGCCAGCCCAATGCCCCCGTCTTGGTCACCATGCAGTAAGTGGAACAACATCCCTTAGTTCCCGAAAAACTACAAGAACTGTCCTGAGGACCAGTAACACTGAAAAGGGAAACACAAAACAGAGACTCCAAGAATGAACTGGAAACCTGAGGAGGATGCACAGTTGCAAGCATCCTGAAAAATCTTCACAGCCCCCTGACCTGACATTATAGCATCTTCTCCCTCATGAGAAAGCCTGAAGAGTCATTGGAAGAAGTCAAGATCCCCTCAGAATGAAGTGCAGAAGGTCAGGGAATGGCAGGATGAGAACTGTAGGATCTGCAAGAAGATTCTCCTAGGAAAAATCAAGTTTCACAATGTAAAGAGGAATATGCTGGAACCATGAAAACAGTACTAACTCCATGAAACATGAGCGAGATACGTATGTCCTTTAAAGTGAATACGTACTAGACTCAATTAAGATGCTGCATCTACCACCCCGTGGAAAACAACAGCATCCTTACAGGTATCAGACAAAGCTCACATTGCTAATGAGAGCTTTAGGGATGAGGCTAACAGCCACATAGCGCGTGATCCTCCGCGGGTTTGATAGAATAGGTAACTGGCTGCTGGTTAAAAGGAGCTGTACAGCCCTTCCTGTCTGGTCGGGGGGCCCGTCTAGCATGTGCCATGAGAAAATGGCGACAGGAGAAACCAGCGTGATAAGCATGGAAATCTGAAGTCCAGGCCCCCTCAGAAAGAGAGTCCTGGCCGCAGGAAGATGCGCACTGTCATTATGCCCATAGAGACAGCCCGAACTTGGAAACTGTTTGTACTACCTTTAGGCATATATATCCTGTGCCACTACTAGACACATGCAGCTCAGCATAGAGGCCCAAATAAGGACAGTTACCAACAGAAAAAGGCTCAATCTGCAGGGACCCCAAGAGAGACAATGAGATACCTGTGTGAAATACAGGGCACTATCTTACTGCTGATCTCACCGTGCCGTGAGTTGCCGTATGTCGCCCCAGTCCGGAGACAAATCGAGACTGGGTGACCTAGCACAGGTCAGAGTCTCTCTGGTAAACCCCTTGAGTGCTAACCCCAGAGTCCGATTAAACAAGCAGCTTCCTTCAAGGGAGTACAGCAGGAACACAGACATAGACATATAAATCTGCCCAAGCTTGTCCCAAAGCTGGTGAAACACATACAATTTGTCTGAACCGGAAAGGAGAGAAGCCCCGGCATACCCTGACCAAAGTCAGCTGGAAACAAACTACCGGAACGCTGCAGCTCTCCCGCCATCGCTGGAGACCAAGCGCACACCTGATTCTTGATGACACGTGGCCGCTGCATCAACGCTCCTAGAAACATAGTCGGATTCAAGCCCCGCAAAATTTACCCTGCCGCGGCTTGCATAGAAAGAAAATCAGACTCGGGGAATAACCAGAAGAACGGCCCTCAGTGCTGGAAAAAAACAAGTCCCATCTCATGCGCGCTGCTATAAACCGGCACCTGCACAATCAGCTGCACATGGCCGTGACAAACACCGATGAAAGAGAGCCTCAGAATAAACAGGACTACTACTGCTACACTGAAACCCAACAATGAGAACAAGTGCGATCATGAAATCGCACCGCTACTGCCGCGCTGTAACCAACAAGGAAACCAAGCGTGTGCATGCAAAGGGCGGGAAGTCACGGCTCCCTCCATGGATTTCTAGTCATAAAACTTAGCCTCAATAAAATATCCATTCCTTAAGCATACGTTGACCGAACCCACATTACTAAGACTCCCAAACAGAACCTGAAGTTCAACCAACATTAAAAAACAGAGACATTCTCACAAGCTTGTTGTTAGGGCTGGTTGAAGCCAGTTAAAGTTGGTTGAGCAGCAGTAACAGAGCAGAATGTAGCAACCGTGGTCTCTTTTTTTTCTTTAACAGAGAAGGGAAAGAAGAAAAAAATTGAGACCCAGTCAGACCATCTAGCAATGGAGGGAGGGTGAGGCAGGGACCTGGGGGGCCCAGGTGTAACCCCTAAAGCCGACACCGTTCAGCCGGACACCTCTGTCTCACTGAAGAGAAAATCTCAACAGGAGAAATAGCATTGCCAGCTCACTGAAGAGAATCCTCAACAGGAGAAACAAAATGGCAGTCTCACTGAAGAGAAACCTCAACAGGAGAAAATAAAGTTCCAGTCACAGCCAGAATTCAGGAGCTAGTTGAATAGCGACCATTTCCTGCTGGGAGATAGAGAATACTGGAGATACAGGAGGAGTGCCAGCCAATGGGACCACCTGTTAATCAGTTTCTCTATTTCCGCCTGCTGGTAGATATGTGCTATCCCATTGGTCTCTGGATTCATCTGCTGCTGTTGCTAGGGAAGGGTAGTTTGAATTTTTGAGTGGATCTGGTGGTGTTAGGATTTGAGGAGTTCCAGGATAGTGGAAAAAGGGGAGGAAGGATGCCGTGTAGAGATTTGAAGGTTAGGCAGGCGCATTTGCAGTGGACCCTAAGGATTACTGGGAGCCAGTGAAGCTTAGACATAAGTGGGGAGACGTGGTCAAATTTGCTTTTTGCAAAGATTAGTTTAGCCGCGGTGTTCTGAATCCGTTGAAGTCTATGAAGGCTTTTCTTTGTTAGGCTTAAGTAGATGGAATTACAGTAATCCAGTCTGGAAAGAATGATGGATTGTACGAGGACAGCGAAGTGTTGTTGATGGAAGCAGGATCTCACTTTCTTTAACATGTGAAGATTGAAAAAGCATTTTTTTACTAGGGAGTTAAGGTGGTCGTTGAAGTACAATGTAGAATCAATGATGATGCCCAGAACTTTGCTTGAGTGCTCAAGCTGCAATGTGGTGCCAGAGGATAGTGGGATGAGGGTGGGTAGCTGATCTAATTTTGGGCCGAGACAAAGTAGTTTTGTTTTGGTCTCGTTTAGTTTCATTTGTACGGTGAGGGCCCAGGATTGGAGGTTCGAAATACATGAAGAGATGTTCTCAGAGAGATTGATGAGATTAGAGTCGTCTTGAGGAGGACAAGGATGTCATCAGCGTAAGTGTAAAGTGTTTCCAAGGGGGGATAGTTGGAGGACATATAAATATTGAAAAGAATCGGGGATAGAGGTGAACCCTGAGGAACTCCACAAATCGGTTTCCAAGAAGGGACGAGGAGTCATTTATGTTAACGGATTAGGAGCGGGAACGTAAGAATTTTGAGAACCAATCTAAGACTGTTGAGTTTATGCCAATTTCAGAGAGTTGGAGAATTAGTATATCATGGTGGACAATGTCGAAAGCTGCAGAAAGGTCAAATTGAAGAAGAACAGCGAACTTATTGCAAGAGTGAAGTTATTGGACCTTTGAGATTAATGAGGCCAGTAGGGATTCGATGCTGAAGTTGGGTCTGAAGCCATGTTGGTAGGGTAGAAGAATGGAAAATCTCTCAAGATAGGATGAGAGTTGGGTAGATATGATGGACTCCAACATCTTGGTCAGGAGAGGGATGTTCGTTATTGGGCGATAGCTGGATGGTGTGGAGGGGTCTAGATCAGCTTTTTTCAATAGTGGGGATAAGGCGATGTGTCCCATTTCAGCAAAAAATAGGCCTGAAAGAAGGGCAGAATTTATAAGTTTAGTGAGAGATGAGATGGCTTGTGTGGGAATTTTCTCATATAGGTAGGAGGGGAAAGGGTCCAAGGTGCAGTTGCAGGATTTCAACTTGAGGCAGAGTTTAGCGACCTGGGAATCGGATATGAGCTCGAAGGCGGTCCAGGATCTGTCTACTGGGATATGGTTGGCGACGGTTAGTGTAGGGTTGGAGTCGGTGTGCACCAGGGAGTTGTAGAAGGGTGTTGGTGGGAACAAGTGTCGTAAGGTAGTGACTTTCTCGTTGAAAAATTTTGCTAAATCGTCGGCAGATGGAGAGGAGGGGAATATGATGGAGTCATTTTTGGAGGATATGGAGCGCTAGATGTTAAACAATGTATTACTTTGGTTGTTAGATCTGGAGATTTTGTTACCGTAGTAGATCTTCCTTGCTTTTTTTAGTTCAGAATTGTAGGACTTGATATTAACCCTCCAGGACTGTCTGTCTGTGGGGGATTTAGATTTTTTCCAGTATTTGACATTTCCAGTATTCGACATTTCTGCTTCAGTTCTCTGTGATATGGAAGGTACCAAGGGGCCTTGCGGAAGTAGCAGACAGTTTTAGTTGATAGTGGTGCGAGGGAGTGGTAGGTGGTCTCAGAGAGAGTGATCCAGTTGTGCCAATTGGATTCAGGATTTGGAGGGTTAGGAATGGTGGAAATTAGGTTGAGGAATTTGTCTTAGAACAATTCGCTAGTAATTTTTT
The DNA here is from genome assembly GCF_902459505.1 of Geotrypetes seraphini. Lineage (NCBI taxonomy): Eukaryota > Metazoa > Chordata > Amphibia > Gymnophiona > Dermophiidae > Geotrypetes > Geotrypetes seraphini. Next base: position 413,004,488 of record NC_047085.1, read on the forward strand.
TTCGGAAGGTAATGGAGTTTGAGGGATGAGGTGGGGATCCGAGGTGAGATATGAAAATGGGGAGGCAGAAAGCCCCAAGGAAGTGGTCGGATCAAGGGATAAGTTCCCAGCGAGTGTCATCGACCGAAGTTTTGTAGTCGGTGAGATCGAGGAAACTAATGATGTCTAGCGTATGCCCCTTTTCATGGGTTACAGAGAGTGCCGGGGGGGGGGGGGGGGGGGCCTTAAAAAGTGAGGGAGTTAGTGAAATCAGTTGCATCTTTGTTGGTGGTATCGTTTAGGTGGAGATTAATATCCCCAATGATTAGTAATCTTTGAAATTTGAGGAAGGAGTTTGTGATGGTCTCGAGGAGGTGTTCAGAGGATTTGTTCCAGGGGGATGGTGGACGATATAATAGCAGGATGTCCAGTGGGTGAGGATGGAGTTCGTCATTGACAGAGACTAGCATATATTCTAGAAAGGCATGGCTACCCTTTTCGAGAAGCTGGACATCGAAGAAAGATTTGTGGAGGAGTGCCAAGCCACCTCCTTTTCGGTTAATTCTGGGGGAGAAGAGACCTTGGTAACCGTAGAACAAAGCTCGTTTTGTGTGAATATGTCGTCTTTTGCAATCCATGATTCTGTGATGAATAGGAATCCGGGGTCACGATCTTCAAGTAGGTCCTTCAAAATTTGGGTTTTGTTGCATGCAGATCTGGCATTGCAGTAAAGTGTCGGGACTGGGGTGAGAGAGTCAGAGGCATGGTTGGGAAGGCTGGCAGGGGGAATAGGCTTTAAGGAGGTATGATTGATTCTTCGTGGGGGTTTTTTGAAAGGGTTATTTCTGGTGTGCAATAGCGTGGGGATTTTGCTGCCGGGGCAAATAGTACTGACATTTATGGGGTCAGGTAAGTCGGGAGAGGGAGGTTTCAGGCAGAGGGTGATATTGGAGGATGAGCAGAGGAGGAAAAGAAAAATCCACGGGTGTGGCTTCATGGTGGGGTTGGGGAAGCCTGTCGGAGGGTGGGAGTCAGGGATAGAGGGAAGTCTAGGCAATTGGGCAGAACTAGAGCAATTAAAAAGAATCTGGTGGACCTTAGCAATTGGGCGGAGCTTAAACAAATGAATAGGATCTGGTAAACCTTAGCAATTGGGCAGAACTTAAACAATTACCGTATTTTCACGCAAATAACACGCACCCGTATAAAACGCGCACACGGGTATAGCGCGCAGAAATCACGATGATATGCACAAAAACTTTGGTATACCGCGCTCACGGGTATACCGCGCATGCTGCCCGACTCTCCGTTCACCCCCCCCTGACTTCCGTGCACTGCCCCGCCTCTCCGTGCGCTGTCCCGACTCTCCGTTCACCCCCCTGACTTCCGTGCACTGCCCCGCCTCTCCGTGCGCTGTCCCGACTCTCCGTTCACCCCCCCTGACTTCCGTGCACTGCCCTGACTTTCCGTGCGCTGTCCCGACTCTCCGTGCGCTGTCCCGACTCTCCGTTCAACCCCCCTGACATCCGTGCACTGTCCCCCCTTGAAGGTCTGTCCCCCTCCTGAAAGCCTGATGCCCCCCCCGACGTCCGATACATCCCTCCCCCCCCCCCCGAAGGACCGCCGACTCCCCAACAATATCGGGCCAGGAGGGAGCCCAAATCCTCCTGGCCACGGCGACCCCCTAACCCCACCCCGCACTACATTACGGGCAGGAGGGATCCCAGGCCCTCCTGCCCTCGACGCAAACCCCCCTCCCCCCAACGACCGCCCCCCCCCCCAAGACCCTCCGACCGCCCCCCCAGCCGACCCGCGACCCCCCTGGCGACCCCCACGACCCCCCCACCCCCCTTCCCCGTACCTTTGGCAGTTGGGCCAGAAGGGAGCCCAAACCCTCCTGGCCACGGCGACCTCCTAACCCCACCCCGCACTACATTACGGGCAGGAGGGATCCCAGGCCCTCCTGCCCTCGACGCAAACCCCCCTCCCCCCCAACGACCGCCCCCCCCAAGAACCTCCGACCGCCCCCCCAGCCGACCCGCGACCCCCCTGGCGACCCCCACGACCCCCCCACCCCCCTTCCCCGTACCTTTGGTAGTTGGCCGGACAGACGGGAGCCAAACCCGCCTGTCCGGCAGGCAGCCAACGAAGGAATGAGGCCGGATTGGCTCATCCATCCTAAAGCTCCGCCTACTGGTGGGGGCCTAAGGCGCGTGGGCCAATCAGAATAGGCCCTGGAGCCTTAGGTCCCACCTGGGGGCGCGGCCTGAGGCACATGGTCGGGTTGGGCCCATGTGCCTCAGGCCGCGCCCCCAGGTGGGACCTAAGGCTCCAGGGCCTATTCTGATTGGCCCACGCGCCTTAGGCCCCACCAGTAGGCGGAGCTTTAGGACGGATGAGCCAATCCGGCCTCATTCCTTCGTTGGCTGCCTGCCGGACAGGCGGGTTTGGCTCCCGTCTGTCCGGCCAACTACCAAAGGTACGGGGAAGGGGGGTGGGGGGGTCGTGGGGATCGCCAGGGGGGTCGCGGGTCGGCTGGGGGGGGCGGTCGGAGGTTCTTGGGGGGGGGCGGTCGTTGGAGGGAGGGGGGTTTGCGTCGAGGGCAGGAGGGCCTGGGATCCCTCCTGCCCGTAATGTAGTGCGGGGTGGGGTTAGGGGGTCGCCGTGGCCAGGAGGGTATGGGCTCCCTTCTGGCCCGATATTGTCGGGAAGTCGGCGGTCCTTCGGGGTGGGGGTGCGAGTGGTCCTGCCGGAGGGGGGGGATGTATCGGACGTCGGGGAGTCGGCCGGGCAAGAGGGCTTGGGCTCCCTCTTGCTCCGATCGTGGGTGCGGGTGGGAGCGCGTGCGAGCGGTCGTTCGGGGTGGGGGTGCGAGTGGTCCTGCCGGGGGGGGGGGGATGTATCAGACGTCGGGGAGTCGGCCGGGCAAGAGGGCTTGGGCTCCCTCTTGCTCCGATCGTGGATGCAGGTGCGGGTGGGAGCGCGTGCGAGCGGTCGTTCGGGGTGGGGGTGCGAGCGGTCCTGCTGGGGGGGTGAATCGGGCGTCGGGCGAGGTGGGAACTATGTTTAAAAACTTTGGTATAACGCGCTCACGCATATAACGCGCGAGGGGTATGCGCGGTAGGTAAAAACGCGTATACCGCGCGCGTTATATGCGTGAAAATACGGTAAATAGGCTTGGCAATTGGGCAGAACTAGAACAATTAGATAGAGACTGATGAACTAGAAACTGGGCAGAACTAGAACAATTAAGTAGAATCTGGTGAACCTTAGCAATTAGGCAGAACTTAAACAATTAAATAGACTAGGCAATTGGGCAGAACTAGAACAGTTAGATAGAGTCTGATGATTCTTAGCAATTGGACAGAGCTTAAAACAATTAATTAGAATCTGGCGAACCTTAGCAATTGGGCAGAACTTAAACAATTAATTAGAGTCTAGTGATCCTTGGCAGAACTTAAACAATTAGATAGAATCTGGTTATCCTAGCAATTGGGCAGAACTTAAAACAAATTACATAGGATCATGTAAGAACTTGAACATGGTAACAGATTAGGATAAAACTTGACATTATGTCTAGCTGGTGTCTATTAGATTTGTAAGAGAGAGCCGCAGCAGGGCTGGAATTTGATTCCTCTTGAGGCGTCGGGCGGAGGAAGGAGGGACAAGATGGAGGGAAGATTCCTCCTTCCTCTGCCTTGTCAAGTCGTAGGGAAGGCAAAACTTTCGGCGGCCCTCAACTTTCGGCGGACGCTTAAGTGGGCAAAATCGAGCCCGAGCGATCCTGTAGACAGGAGGCTTTTGGCGGCCCTCAAAAGGGCTGGGGAGACGATTTGGCTCAGAAAAAGAGCCGAAGCAGGGTTGGTCTTTGCGGCATCAGGCTCTCTTTGGCGGCATGGGCTGGTTCCCGCCACCAAATCTCGATGGAAAAAGTCTCCTCTCCTGGCTGGCTGTAGGGAGGAGACGGAGCGGGGCTCGCTCACCCTGTAGGCAGGGCCGATGGTTTCTCTCGCTCTCTTTGGCGGCGTGGGCTGGTTCCCGCCACCGAATCTCAACGGAAAAAGTCTCCTCTCCTGGCTGGCTGTGGGAAGGAGGCGGAGCGGGGCTCGCTCACCCTGCAGGCAGGGCCGATGGTGTCTCTCGCTCTTAGGCGGCGTGGGCTGGTTCCCGCCGCCGAATCTACTTTCCCACCGCCAAATCTACTTTCGTTGGAGTTCCTTCTATATCTATTCCTGTAAACCGTGTCAAGCTCTACTTCTGTGGAGATGATGGGGTATACATAGTCCAGAGGTTCTTTCCTTGGAGGAGTTTTGTCATGCGATTACTTGGTCTTCCAATAATACTTTATCTCAGCATTAACGGCTGGATGTGGGGGCGCATGCGGAGGCAGCGTTTAGTGCTTCAGTTGTTGCGGAGGCGGCGTTTGCTTCCCACCCAGATTGAGGATTGCTTTGTTACATCCCATTGGTCTCTGGATTCATCTGCTGCTGTTGCTAAGGAAGGAAAAATTATGTTCTTACCTGTTAATTTTCCTTTAGACACAGCAGATGAATCCAGAGCCCCACCCTTTCTGTATATTGACCGTCGGTTTTTTCTTTTGCAACTTTCGAAGTCTGTCATTATTGATAGTTGTATTATGTATTATTACCTTTTGAAATTTGTTATGGGAAATAAGTTTTTTACATGCTAAGCATATTGATGGTTACGGATGCTTGGGCAAGGAGCAATACTGAAGATGCAGGAGGTTTGCCTGCCAATAGGACCACCTGTTAATCAGTTTCCCTATCTCCACCTGCTGGTAGATGTGTGCTATGCTATTGGTCTCTGGATTCATCTGCGTCTAAAGGAAAGAAAATTAACCGGTAAGAACATAATTTTTCCATCCTTTCAACTTCAAAAAGACAATCTTACCAATGACTCCATGGAAGAATTAATTTCCAAATGGGAAAAAGCCACTAAATCGCTCGTGGATAAACTAGTACCTCTAATTACGCGCACAATTTCAGCGAGAAAATTTCAAAACCCCTGGTATTCCCCTGAACTAGGTCTAATTAAAAAACCAACTACGTTCACTAGAATGAAAATGGCTACAAAATGAAACACCACCAAATCAATCCAAATATTTAGAGCAGTCAACGTTCTACAAAAAGAAAATCATTATGGCTAAAAGAAATTATTTAAAGCGAATAAAGAATGCAAGAAATTTATCTACTCTTTTCGCAATTCAAACAAAAATCCTCTCCTAAAGGTGATCTTTTGCCCTCAGCTCAAGAGTTAGCAGATTTTTACACGGAATAAATCTCCAATATTCATCACGAAATTTCTAATGAACCCAGGTACAACGATGAGCTACAAGAAATAAATAGCTTCATACCGATTTGCAAAATGTGCCAACTTCTCCATTCTATCAATTAGTGAACTTGAACAACTTTTAAAAAGTCTCAACACTAAAGGTAACAGCGCTGAGACAATTCCTCCTTCAATTTTGAAGCACTTCTTCCCTTTCTTCAGGCCATTTATCCAAACAATTATCTCAAAGGGTCTTTCTTACCTTCGGATTCCTTCCAAAGTCATGGAAGGAATCACTTATTCACCCCATCCCAAAAGAACACCATAGTGACTGCTCAAATTTAGACCCATAGTGAACATTCCTTTTCTTGCAAAATTAACAGAAAAGATTGTGTTCAAACAACTTTCTGAGTATGTCAAAACAACTAGAGTCCTTCATCCTAAACAGACAGGTTTCCGCCAAAATCATTCCACCGAACACTCTTTGATTGGCCCGATTTCATCATTTCTGTACTTACTATATTACCACCAATCTGCTATTCTCATTTGGCTGGATTTGTCAGCCGCATTCAACACAATCGATCATCATTTTTTACTAAAAAGGCTTGAGTCAATTGGCATAAGTGACTTAGTTTTGGCATGGTTCAAATCATACTTTTCTAAAAGAACCTCCAAGGTTAGATTTAATAATTTCACTTCAAAAACTTCTATTAGCAACTATGGAATCCCTCAAGGCTCAATTCTATCTCCTCTCTTATTTAACATTTTTACAGCCCCTCCGTTAACTTTATGTCAGTCCATAGGGTTCTCAGTCTTCGCTTATGCCGATGATTTTCCCAAATCCTTCACCCAGTTAATTCAGAATCAGACGAGGAGATATTTAACATCTTTTTTCCATGGAAAGAGGGACTCAAGAGTCCACCACCAATTTGCATTAATAACTTTCCAATTCAGTCCGTCGATAAGATAAAAATTCTCTAAGTCTTCATAGATATATATATTTTCGCAACCCAAAAGCTCACCAAAGGCTCACCAACCTCTCACCATGAAGCCACCCTCATGGCCCTTTCTCCTCCTACTTTGCTTTTCCCTCAACTCCACCCTCTGCGTAATACCTCCTTCTCCCAATCTTCTCAATTCCGCAAATACCAATAATATCTGCCTTGGCCTCAAAATCCCCACGCTGATTCGCACCAGACCACATCCTCCCCCCAAAAAACCCTGAAGAATCAACCATGCTTCTTTAAAGTCTGTTTCCCTTGCCAATCTCCCCAACCTTGCCTCTGACTCGCTCACCCCAGTCCCAGTGCTTTATTGCAATGCAAGATCCGCTTGCAACAAGATTCAAATTCTGAAGGACCTACTTGAAGATTCTGACCCTGGTTTCCTATGCATCACGGAATCATGGATTAAAAAAGATAACCTATTTACACAAAATGAACTCTGCTCCCATGGCTACCAAGGTCTCTTTTCACCTAGATCTAACTGTAAAGGAGGTGGCCTGGCAATTCTCTACAAATCCTTTTTCGATGTTCAGCTCCTCGAAAGGGATTGCCACACCTCACTAGAATACATGCTTGCTTCCATCAACGATGAACTTCACCCTCACCCACTGGGCATCCTGCTCCTATACCGCCCACCTACCTCTTGGAATATCTCCTCCGAACTCGTCCTTGAGACTATAACAAACGCCTTCCTCAAGTTCCAAAGATTATTGATCATCGGAGACATCAATCTCCACCTAGATAACATCACCAGCAAGGATACAATTGAACTTATTAGCTTCCTCACCTCCCTTGGCCTCACCCCCCCTGCACCATCCCCAACCCACGAAAAGGGGCACACACTAGACCTCATTAGCTTCCTTGACCTTACCGCTCACAAGACGTCAATTGACGACACTCGCTGGGAACATGTCCCCTGGTCTGACCACTTTCTAGGGGCTTTCTGTCTCCCCATCTTTATGTCGCACCTTGGGGCTCCACCCTGTACTTCCAAACCCATTACCTTCCGCAAAAAAATCACAAGCGACTTGTTCTGGTCTAAATTTCTCAATCTATTCTCCTCTGCCCCTAAGCCTGCATTTTCAGGTTCTAATTGGCATAACTGGGTCGCTCTCTCCAAATCCACCTATCTTTCCCTCGCCCCCCTTTCCACTAAATCCATCTCCTATCCCCGCAAGGCCCCTTGGTTCCTCCCATATCACAGAGAGCTAAAACAGAAATGTCGAGCTCTGGAGCGCATATGGAAAAAATCAAAATGTCCAATAGATAGACAGTCCTGGAGAGTCAATATCAAGCTGTACAATACAGCACTAAAAAAAGCAAGAAAGAACTTCTATTGTGATAAAATCTCCAGGTCCAACAATCAAAGCAGTACTCTATTCAACATCTGGCGCTCCCTAACCTCCAAAAGAGACCCCACCTTGCTCCCCTCCTCTCCCTCAGCCGATGTTCTAGCAAAATTCTTCAACGATAAGGTTTCTTCCTTGAGATGCTCTTTCCCTCCTTCAGTCTTACAACTCCCTAATGCCCAATGATTCCACTCCCACCCTAATGGTCTCCAACCCTATCCCAGCTGACAGATCCTGGACCACCTTTGAGCGCGTATCTGAATCCCTGGTTCTCAATCTCTGCCTCAAACTGAAATCCTGTAATTGCTCCTTGGACCCATTCCCCCCCTACCTATACGAGAACATTCCCGCTCAGGCTATTTCTTTTATCACCATTCTCATAAACTCCGCCCTTCAGTCGGGCCATTTCTCCCCAGAAATGGGTCATATCGCCTTGACCCCACCACTGAAAAAATCTGACCTTGACCCTTCCATACCATCTAGCTATCGCCCAATTGCAAATATCCCTCTCCTAACCAAGATGCTAGAGTCCATCATTTCTTCCCAACTCTCATCATACTTAGAGAGATTCTCTATTCTTTTACCCTATCAATATGGCTTTTGTCCTAACTTCAGCACCGAATCCCTACTGTCTTCCCTGATTTCAAGGGTTCAACAACTTCACTCTCGAAACAAGTTCGCCGTCCTCCTACAATTTGATCTTTCCGCTGCTTTCGACGTTGTTCACCATGATATTCTTGTTTACCAACTCTCTGAGATAGGTATCAACTCCACAGTCCTAGGTTGGTTCTCTAAATTCCTCCGCTCTCGTTCTTACATTGTTAACATGAATGGCACCTCATCCTCCCCCTGGAAACCGAATTGTGGAGTCCCGCAGGGCTCTCCACTATCCCCTATCCTTTTCAACATCTATATGTCCTCCCTAAAACTCCTCCACCTATCCCCCCTTGAAACAATTTACACTTATGCAGACGACATCCTCGTCCTCCTCGAGACTGATTCGAACCTCACCGACCTGTCTAAGAACATATCCTCTTGTATAATGAACCTACAATCCTGGGCCCACACTGTGCAAATGAAATTGAATGAGTCCAAAACAAGACTTCTTTGGCTCGGTCCAAAACTAGATCACCTACCCACCTCCATCCCACTACCCTCTGGCTCCTCTCTGCAGCTTGAGTTCTCGAGCAAGGTCTTGGGCATCATCATTGATTCCACATTGTTTTTCAATGACCACCTCCAATCCTTGGTAAAAAAAAATGCTTTTTCAGCCTTCACATGCTGAGGAAAGTTAGATCCTGCTTCCATCAAAAACATTTTACCCTCCTTGTCCAATCCATCATCCTTTCCAGATTGGACTATTGCAACTCTATCTACTTAAGCCTAACTAAGAAAAACCTCCACAGACTCCAACGGATTCAGAATGCCGCGGCCAAGCTCATCTTCGCTAAAAGTAAATTTGACCATGTCTCCCCGCTCCTGGCCAAGCTCCACTGGCTTCCGATAATCGCCAGGGTCCACTATAAATGCGCCTGTTTAACTTTCAAAATCCTATATGGTATCCTCCCTCCCTTTATCCCTCTTTCTTGGAATTCCTCAAACCCTAATACCATCAGATCCTCCCACAAATTAAAACTATCCTTCCCCTCGCTAAAAGGCATTTCCCACACAGGAAAGCTAGGGACCTCCCTCCACTTCAAAATCACTGAGCTCTGGAACAACCTTACCTCCCCTCTTCGGAACTTGAGCTCTCTCCAAGTTTTCCGCAAACATCTGAAAACCTGGCTTTTCTCAAAAAATGTAAGTCTCCCTCCAACTTAGGAATCAAGGAAACTCTTATATCTTGGCATCCCAAGTCCTCTAAATTTTCTTCGCATTTCTACCTCTAACCCTCTGTTGTAGTTCCTTCCTATTTCTCCTACTGTAAACCGCGTCGAGCTCTACAAACGTGGAGATGATGCGGTATACAAACCTAAGGATTAGATTAGATAATAAACTAAACTATCATGATCAAGTTAATTCCACTGTTAAAAGTTGTTTCAATAGGCTACTTATGATTAGATCCCTAGCTAACTTTCTGGATGCTCCCTCACTTAACATTTTAATTCATTCATTAATCATTTCAAAACTGGATTACTGCAATTCACTTTATAAAGGAATCACACAAAAGGAAATTAGAAGATTACAACTAATACAAAATACTGCAATAAAAATCATCACAGGTAAAAGAAATTTTGACCATGTCACACCATTACTAAAGAAGGAAAAATTATGTTCTTACCTGTTAATTTTCTTTCCTTTAGATGTATCAGATGAATCCAGAGACCAATGGGGATAGCCTACATCTACCAGCAGGCAGAGGCAGAGAAACTGATTAACAGGTGGTCCTATTGGCTGGCACTCCTCCTGTATCTTCAGTATAGCTCCTTGCCCAAGCATCCATAACCATCAAGAGGCATAGCATGTAAAAAATTTCTTTCCCATAACAAATCTCAAAAGACAATAATACAGAATACAACCATCAACAATAACAAACTGCAAAAGTTGCACAAGAAAAAAACGACAGGCAATATCCAGAAAGGGTGGGGCTCTGGATTCATCTGCTGTGTCTAAAGGAAAGAAAATTAACAGGTAAGAACATAATTTTTCCTTCCTTAGCAACAGCAGCAGATGAATCCAGAGACCAATGGGATGTAGCAAAGCAATCCTCAATCTTGGTGGGAAGCAAACGCCGTTTCTGCAACAACCGAAGCACTAAACGCATCCACTGCATGCGCCCCCACATCCAACCGGTAATGCTGAGATAAAGCACTCTCGGAAGACCAAGTAGCCGCGAGACAAATCTCCTCCAAGGAAAAAACCTCTGGACCAAGTCCAAGAAGTAGCCATCGCTCTGGCGGAAAGTTCATGAAGTTCTCTCGCCAACCGCTTCCCTGCCATCAAGCAAGCATAAATAGCGTCCTCCTAGACCCATCGAGCTTTGGACACCACCATACATTTGAGGCATCCCTTGAAGAATACAAAAAGGTGATCTAAACAACCACCAGTCGTTAGAAAACCTAGCTCGTTAGAAAACTAGCTCGCGGAGAACGCGACGCACTTTTAAAAAATGCATTGAATAAAAGCACTCCTCACCGTTTCATCTCCCAGGAAGAAAGAAGGAAAAGTGAGAGCGGCATAAAAGAAACGATGACACCTCGTTAGAAAGAAATGGAGGTACCGACCTAACAGAGACCATACGAAACCGAGGAGCAGAGTGAAAACACCCCCCGAAACGTCCTCAGGCCGTTCAAATTGGGCCCCATGCCAGCAGAATGCATATGAAATGAGAAGCAGCACTCAGGAGAAAACAACCCCGACAGCCGCAGCTTCGAAACTATTGTAATGCGGCCAACACGAACAAACAGACCACCGCCAAAGTGGAGGAAAAAACAGCCTGGAGGAGAACTGTGCGCGGGGAAATAACCACTCCTTCATGCTCCGGTAAACACATACCCGGAACTCCCCACAGCCAATAGACACTCCTGTGCCGAAAGGAGTTAGGCGTTGAACACCACCCAAAACCCGGCCTAGAAATAAAATAAAATTGTGGCTAGAAATAAAATTGCTCACAGCAAAGTCACTCACCCATGACGCCGGAACCCTGAGAGGAAAGGCTCCCTCACAAACATGCACCCACGACTAATGAACCTGCAGCGAACAAGAAGCCTAACCAAAATATACTCACAATAAACTCTGAGGCAAGGCTTGCAGAGGACAGCAAGTGCCGGTTGAAGCCGGTTATTGCCGGTTGCTCAGCACTAGCAGGGTAGACATTGTATTTATTCCCTGTGGTTTCTTTTTTTTTTTAATTAAGGGAAAGAAGAAAAATATACATACATATAGAGACCCAGTCAGACCCTCTATCACTGGAGGGAGGGTGAGGCAGGGACCTGGGGGGGGGGGCCCAGGTGTAACCCCTAAAGCCGGCACCGTTCAGCCGGACACCCTTGTCTCACTGAAGAGAAAATCTCAACAGGAGACATAGCACTGATAACTCACTGAAGAGAAAATCTCAACAGGAGAAATAAGTTTCCAGTCACAGCCAGAATCCAGGAGCTAGATGAATAGAGACCATCACCTACTGGGAGATAGAGCATACTGGAGATACAGGAGGAGTGCCAGCCAATAAGCCACCTGTTAATCAGTTTCTCTATCTCTGCCTGCTGGTAGATGTGTGCTATCCCCATTGGTCTCTGGATTCATCTGCTGCTGTTGCTAAGGAATGTGCATTGGCTTCCTATCAACCATAGAATAACTTATAAACAGGCGGTCATCACATTTAAAGTTTTACAATTCAATGCGCCGCTATTTCTAGACAGAGTAATTATTCCGTATTCTCCTTCCCGCTCCTTATGATCCGAGGACAAAAATCTACTTACTACTCCATCCCTACGAATTATAAATACTAGACATACCATACTCTTCTCTGTCACTGCTCCCCAAACATGGAAACTACTACCAGCTCAGGTAAGAGAAGAAAAGAACCTCGAAAAATTTTAATCAAAACTAAAATGTTTCTTGTATAGACACCTTTAACTAATTTGCCTTTTTAGCTGAGTTACTATTTCCATTTGAAGTAGGCAAGTACTAATATAATACAACTCCTATTGTTTTATCCTTATTTGTTCTCTTTCCTATATCAAATTGTAGTTTTCCCTGATTTCCCTATGAAATGTACATGTCTCCCTCTTTTTAAAAAAAAAATTATTAATTTTTTTTATTGTTCATCAAATACGAAATAAACTTGAAACACACCCTCGACAGTGGGAGAGATACCCAAATGCTCCCCTCCTCCCCCCCGACAGTGGGAGAGATGTCCAATCTCTCTCGCCACCAAGCAACACCCTCCCCTGTGGAAGATGCCCAATCTCTCCTGCTGCCAACCAACACACCCTACATACCATGGGTAGCAAGGTCAATCTGGAGTCACTAGAGACACCAGGCCGGGATGTATTGCTCTTCACAGATGACCCGACCAACCAGAGGCCACAAAGGGATCATATTGTAGGCACTTGTGAGCCAGCCAGGGCCAAACCAAGGCATCCAGCCCCAGCTTCCTCTTAGGGCGCTGACCGAAAAGGCACCCAGCCTTTGAGATATCTGCTGAAGCCAAGATCCTCTGGGGCAAACCCCAGCTCTTGTAAGATCAGACAGAATGCCTACTGTGAAAGGGACCAGGAACTGCTGGCCAAGGAAGACTGCCAAACATTGTTGACTCTGGCCTCATGTGCCGCCGAGAAAGACAGACGATGCGCTTCCATCCAGTGGAACGCCACCAATCTTTTTGGCCCAAGAGAGAGAGAACACTAGAGCTCCCTCGTGATTTAGATATGCCACTGCTGTGGCATCGAAGAAACTTGCACCACTGGTCATTCTGTCGAAACTCCAGACCATCAGTCAACCAACGTTGCGGACCAGTCCACTGCCCCGGAATGAAGCGAGCCCCGCACTGAGCGCACCACCTAACAGGCTGGCATCCATCATAAGAATCATCCATTTGGAAAACCGAAGGAGCCAGCCCTGACCGAGAGTCACCTCCTGAAGCCACCAGCTCAAATTGCTGCTAGCTGGCTCTGACCAGGGAGAAACTCAGCAGAGATCACCAAGACTGGAGGGACTTCTATCAAGGGCGCATGGGCGCTCCGGCCCAGGGGATCGCCTCTAAGGAGACAAATTCCTGGAGGAAAACTGTATAGTCTGTTATTAAGACATGGAGGAAGCATCTGCTTGCCCTGGATTGGTAGCATGGAATGTTGCTACTCTTTGGGTTTAGGCCAGGTAATAGTGACCTGGATTGACCACCGTGAGAACGGCTACTGGGCTTGATGGACCATTGGTCTGACCCAGTACGGTTATTCCTATGTTCTTAACCTGCAGACAAAACCAGGCCGAGAGAGCCGGACAGTCCAAGAGAACTCTAATCTGTTGACAAAGGTTCTGTCCACTGTGCGGTGTGGCAGCAACTTTAAAATCTTCTTCCTTCTTCAGAGCAGCTACATTGCCACCAGGAGCTGCCCCAATGAAGACACCGTCATCGACCACTGAGGGAGAAAGTCAGGCCGGCATGAAAGACGGGCTCTGCCCCCGATGTCCCTTGCGGCACGGAGAGATGCCATTTAAGGCAACATTCCTTACAGAGATGGATTCCACCAACCATCCGGATCTTGAATACATAGCATGTAAGCTAGAGGACAAGCCCAACTCTACAACGAACAACGGAATCCTTCTGGTTATACAGACCCCCCAAACTCCCAATCAAGCACAATTACCAAATTGATAGAAATAATATCAAGCCTTGCCTGCCAACACTCCAAACTGCTTATTCTCAGAGATGTCAACATACCTCTTGAATCTACCACCACCAGAGATGTCAATAACTTCAAAAAAATTGTTAGAAGACAGTCAAATCACTATCATACCCTCAGGCCCCACACATGAGAAAGGTCACACCCTTGACCTACTCGCATCCACTCCCTCTTATCTCACCTCTGACATCAAATGGACACCGGTCTCCTGGTCAAACCACTACCTCCTCAACTTCAACCTGAACCTTACAACAGGAAGCCTGAACAAAACCACTAGAAGAGAAAAGTTGGTATGAGGAAAAACAAATCCAGCCCTCTTCTGCAACAGAGTAACCGAGTCTTTGACTTCCCCATCAGACTGCATTAATGCTATGCCAGCTAGCTGGAACAACTTCCTTACCAACACCCTAGCCACCTGACACTCTTACAAAATAAAACAAACTAAAACCTCTCCCTAGTTTACCGAGACTCTAAGAACTGAAAAACAGTGCCGACGACTAAAAATCGCCAGACCACAACACAATGGAGAACAGCAATAAATAAATATAAGTACATCTCAGATGCCAAGAAAAACTACTATGCCAATGAAATAGAATAGACAACAAAAAATTATTTCATCTGGTACAGAGTTTGACGACACCACCGAAACCTACTGCCAAAGACCTTGCTCACTTCTTCCTCAATAAGATCAAAATGGTTTAAAAACCAGTATTCAACCTTTTGACACCTATGGACCGGCGGAAATAAAATAATTATTTTGTGGCCGGCACTGGTCTGCAGACTGGCAGTTGAAGAACACGGTGTCAGGTCAAAAGCGCGCCAGGACAAAGGCGCGCGCAGACAATTTAGCGCAGCGTGGAGGCGCGCACCGAAGAAAATTACTGTTTTTACGGCTCCGACGGGGGGGGGGAACCCCCCCACTTTACTTAATAGATATCGCGCCGCGTTGTGGGGGCGTTATGGGGGGGTGGGGGGGTTGTAACCCCCCTCATTTTACTGAAAACTTAACTTTTTCCCTGTTTTTAGGGAAAAAGTTAAGTTTACAGTAAAATGTGGAGGGTTACAACCCCCCAAACTCCCCACAACGCCAGCGCAATCTCTATTAAGTAAACTGGGGGGCTCCCCAACAAATACCCCCGTCGGAGCACCTAAAAACTGTAATTTTCTTTGGCGCGCACCTCCGTCTTGCGCTCAGTTGTCGGCGCGCGCCTTTGTCTTTCGCCGAGTTGTCTATGAACCGATAAACACTGGGCTAAGTCGTGGGCCAGACCCTGCCCATCTCCAACCAATCTCCACCCCAGACCCCGCCTCATAATAGTACACACACACAATATAATCATATTAACAACACATAATGGTTAACCATAAAATTAAACTACACAAAGCACACTGTATGCTTCTCAATATTCAATCTTATCAGAACACAGATAACCTCATGCAAATACAGGACCATAAATTAAAAGTACTAATATATACAATTTGCAAGACAACATGCAGTACAAGTACAACCCCAGAGGAAAAGAAACAAAAGTATTTCTTCCTGAACAGACAGCAGATGTAAATCAATCACTAAATTCAAAAATAAAATCATTCCCCCTACTGTTGTTTTCTACCTCCCTCCATGCCTTCTGGCCTGCTACCGCCTGGCTGTTTTATGCTGCCCCCCGGTGTTATCTTTGGGCCAGCTCCCTCTTCCTCAGTGCAACTATGCACAAAGACGTGAGCAGCGGCGCATCCCCGCGCCTCATCTGGAAGCCTTCCCTCTGATGTTGCGACATCAGAGACAAGGCTTCTGGGTCAGGCGTAGAATGCGCATAGGAGCCTCTGCCCACAACTTTGTGCACTGCAGCACTGAGGAACAGGGAGCCGGCCCAAAAACAACGCCGCATTGATCGCACCATGGACCAGCGGCTGAAGAAAACTGTCTTGGGCCTGATGCACGTGCCGGCCCTGTGGAAATAGCTCCACAGCGTTCTTTCAGCCGTTACAATGATAGGAGGAAGTTAAATCTCTTAGCAAGATGTGTGACAATCTCTTTGAAACTGCATCGCACATCTAGGAAATGCAGTGAATAGAGGCGCCCCTCCCCCCCCCCCTCCTCCCGGATAGCAGTAAGGAAGAGAGACTGGTTGATATGAAAGACTGATACCACCTTAGGAAGAAACTATGGTATTATCTGAACTGATACCCCAGAATCCATAATACTGAAAAAAAGGATCTCTGTAGGATTAGTCCTGCAAGGCAAAAAGCCCTCCGGGGTGAAGCAATGACTACAAGAAATACCGTTTTCAACTTCACATCCTTAAGAGTCTCATTAGACAAAGGTTCAAACAGGGCCTATTGTAAACTCCCAAGAACTACCTTAACACTCCAGTCCGGACAGTGCTTCTTAACAGGTGGACAAAAAATGCTGTACTCCCTTCAGAAACCTAATTATATCAGGCTAAGGAGCAAGTGAAAAGTGAGACACCTGGGCCCTGTATCAAGCAATAGTTGCCACTGGAAGCTGAAGGGAATTATACTGGAAGCCCTTGGCTACGTCCTTGGCAAAAAAAGAAGGAATATGAGATAGAGAAGTCTGGAAGGGCGAAAAACCATGAGAATTACTCCAAGAATCGAAAATCCTCCAGACACTAGCGTAAGCTGCAGATGAAGACGTCTGTCTGGCCTGGAGAAGTGTAGAAATAACCTGTTCCGAATAACCCTTAAGCCTCAGCTTTAACCTTTCAAAAACTAGGCCAGAATACCCAAGTAGGAGGAATTTCCACGTTGATCGATTCCTAGGTAAGGAAATTCGGAGATATCTGGATTACTGTGACGTGAAAGCGAGTCACGAGGTCTAGATCTAGGATATCTCACCTCTACACAATGAGCTTGAACGCCTGAGCGGACAGTGCCCAATTTGCGGGATGTAGAATATATAATTTTTTTTCTGTCCCGCAATGTGATCCGCCAAGAGAAGAGGAAGATGAGCTACTGCCCTCCGAAGCAGGACTACTGCCTTGCTTGGCAACAGAGGACTTCGCTCACCTCCCTGGCTTTGAGAAATGCCAGCGAAGCGACACTGTTGTAAAAGACGCTCATCAGCCAGCTCTGAAGCATGGCCTGAAATGCCTGAAACGCTAGTCTGACCGTCCACCACTCCAGAAGATTGCGTGAGCACTGAGCCACCTCCTGAGACCAGACTCCTTGGCTGAGGATTGAAGGCACTGAGCCCCCCAACCCAACCAACTGGCGTCCTTGGTGACTAGGAGCCAGTCCAGCTATGATCGTGGCATGCCTTTGAACAGATCGATCTCACTGAGCCACCAATTCATGCTGAGCGATGCTTGAGGAGACCACTAAAGACTACCATTGAAGCCTTGAGATATCGGGAACTCTCGGAACAGAAGCAACTGCTGCAGCGTTCTCTTATGAAAGCGAGCCCAAAGCCTCACTTTCAGAGTCGCCACCACAGATCCTAGAACCAGTATATATAATCCCATACCCACAGTCTGAGTGACTTAAGAATAGGACCAAGACTGTAACCTGTCGCCCCAGTCTCGGGAAGAAACACATTCTTCACCTTCGTGTCCAAGATGTTCCAAAGACTGGAATGGAAGAAGAGAGCTCTTTAGAAATTTGAAGATTGAAGCAGAGAAATCACCCGTTTATGTTACTGTCAAGGGTCCTTTCTGGAAGACGTCCAAATCATCCAGTCATTCAAGAAAGGATGTATCTGTATCCCCTTCTTTGTGACGAAACGTTGTCACTACCACCATCACCTTCAAAAAAATTGGTGGAGCCTTGGGTAGGCCAAATGGCATCTGTCGAAACTGATAGCGCTACCCTAGGACAGCAAAGCGAAGATACCGCTGATGCAGTGGACATATGGGAATATGTAAGCAATCTTATGCGATATCGAGTGCTGAAAGGAACTATCCCGGTTGAACCGCTGTAATCACCATTTTGACAGTTTCCCTATGAAAATGAATGACTTTGAGAAACTTATTGAGATCCAGAACCAGTCTGACCAATCCCCACTTCTTGGGCACTATGAAGTAAATGGAATTACTCTCCTTGCCCCTTTGTACCAGAGGAACTGGAACTACTGGCCCAAGTTCCAGTAACACTTGAAAGTGGTCTTGCACCAATGACACCTTTGGCTGCTCAATACACGGTGATCCCAAGAAAGAATCTGAAATGGAGGAGGATTCAAAATTGCAATCATCCTGAATAATGTCCCAAATCCATTGACCGTACGTGATCGTGCCCTCCCATCCTCGGTCAGGTGTATCGACTGAAGATTGGGATGCAACAGCGAACCTCGACTCTGAGATAGCAGAGAGGGAAACACAGGCAGAAGCAGAGGCTCCCTGACACTGAGTTGAAGGAGCAGGGAGAACCAGTGTTGACGAGGCCACCGAGGCGCAATGAGAATCATAGTAGCTCTGATTTGAGACGAACCAACGTTCTCAAGATCAGGGGAAACGGAGGAAACGCATAAAGGAACCTCCCTCCCCAGTCGAGAAGAAAGGCGTCCGCTTCTAGACGGTCCGGGGAATACATCCGAGAACAATAAAGGGGTAGTTTGCGAGTGTCCGGAGAGGCAAACAGATCCACCTGTGTAGTCCCACAGCGATGGAAAACCTCGCGCAGGACTCTGGAGTTGAGTGACCACTCGTGCGGCTGTAGAAGCCGACTGAGTTTGTCTGCCAAGCAGTTCTGTTCTCCCTGGATATAGACAGCCTGTAGGAAGATGTTCTGGGAGATCGCCCATTCCTAAAGGCGCAGAGCTTCCTGGCAGAGGGACCAAGAGCCCGTCCCACCTTGCTTGTTCACATAATACATGGCCACCTGGTTGTCCGTTCGCACTAGGACTACTCAATCTCGGAGTAGGTGGCAGAACGCTCGAGCTGCCAGAAAAATGGCACGAAGCTCCAACACATTGATGTGACAGCGGCGATCACCCGCCGACCACAGTCCCTGGGTCCGCAGACCGTCGAGGTGGGCCCCCCACGCGTACTCCGAGGAGTCCGTGGTCAGAACCTTGCGATGAGGAGGAACGAGAAAGAGCAAACCTCCGGAAAGATTCGAAGAGTCGGTCCACCAACGGAGCGAACGTCTCAAAGAAGGAGTCACTGCTATGCGACGAGAGACAGGATCGCACTCCTGGCGCCACTGAGAGGCCAGAGTCCATTGAGGAATTCTCAGGTGCAGTCTGGCGAATGGAGTGACGTGGACCGTAGACGCCATGTGGCCCAGAAGCATCATCATGCGCTGAGCCGACACCACAGGAAGCTGAGAGATCAGACGGCCCAACCAAACCAAAGCCTCCAAACGAGGAGGAGGGAGGAATGAACGGAGGCGAACAGTGTCCAGCACTGCGCCTATGAACTGAAGTGATTGGGCCGGGCACAACTGTGACTTGGGAAAATTTACTTCGAACCCCAGTCGCTGAAGGAAGATGATAGACTGTCGGGTCGCTGAGATAACCCCCTCCCTGGTCGGGGCCTTGATCAGCCAATCGTCCAGGTACGGGAAGACCTGAAGCCCCCGGGACCTCAGGGCTGCAGCGACCACCACCATACACTTCATAAAGACTCGAGGGGACGAGGCCAGGCCGAAGGGGAGGACCCTGTACTGCAGGTGTAGCTCGCCCACCTGGAACCGTAAGAATTTGCGGAAGGTGGGATGCACCGGAACATGGGTGTACGCTTCCTTCAGGTCCAGGGAGCACATCCAGTCCCCTTCCTCCAAGAGTGGATACAATACCGGAAGTGACAACATCCGGAACTTCTCCCGGACCAGGAACTTGTTGAGCTTTCTGAGGTCTAGGATGGGGCGTAAGTCCCCGGTCTTTTTTGGGACCAAAAAGTAACGGGAGTAAAATCCCCGCCCCCGCTGATCGGGGGGTACCGGTTCCACCGCCCGAAGCTTCAACAAGGCCCTGGCCTCGGCCATGAGGATGGGTAGCTGGGTCCGATTGTATGGGCAAGCCCCCGGTGGCTGTTCCGGCGGCGCTGACCAAATGTTGAGAGAGTAGCCCTCGGAGACGGTCCGGAGCACCCAAGCGTCGGATGTTATCTCGGTCCAAGCCGTATAAAAGGACCGGAGTCGACCCCCTATGGGAAGGGGGTCCGGCGCTATCGCGGAGGAGGGCCGGCCCCATCCGCATAGCCCGTCAAAAGGACGGCGCTGGTTTGGACGGGCCCTGCGCCGGAGCTTTCGCCTGTCCCCCTCTCCCCTGCTGAGGTGGGCGCCGAGGCGGCGGCCTAGAAAAAGCCGGGGTCGACTTTTGAGGGTAACGCCTCAGGGGAGGCCGGAAGGGTTTCTGCGGCGGTGCCCGAGGCTTCAGACGGACCAAGGAGGCCAATGAGCGCTCCTGCTCCGACAACCGCTTGGTCGCCGCCTCTAGGGACTCATCAAATAACTCGGACCCCACGCAAGGTAAGTCTGCAAGGCGTTCCTGCAGGTTCGGGTCCATATCGAGGATGCGTAGCCACGCCAAACGGCGCATAGCCACCGCAAATGCCGACACCCTCGATACCAGCTCAAACGCATCGTACACAGCGTGAAAAAGGTACAAGCGCAATTGAGACAGGTTGGACATAAACTTGTCAAACCCTTCCCTGCAGGAGTCCGGCAAGGATTCGCGGTACTGGGGCAAATCCTTCACCATGCCACGCAGATATGAGGAGAAGGTAAAGGCATAATTCAAAACCCTGGTAGCCATGAGGGAGTTCGAATAAAGGCGACGACCAAACTTGTCCAGGGTCCGACCTTCCCTGCCGGGCGGGACCGCCACAAAAACTCAGGAGGGTTGTGACTTTTTGAGGGCAGACTCGACCAGCAAAGACTGGTGGGAGAGTTGAGCCTTCTCGAATCCCTTGGTTGGTATCGTCCTGTACTTGGACTCCATCTTAGACGGAACCGCCGTGACTGTAAGAGGGGAAGTCAGGTTCCTAAGCCAGGTCTGATGAAGGACCTTATTCAAGGGTAGTCGAGGGGTTTCCCTAGGGGGAGTGGGAAGGTCCTGCTCCTCGAGGAACTCCTTTGTGTATTGAGAACCAGCCATGAGGTCCAGACCCAAGGCACGCGCCATGTCCTGCACAAAGCTGGAGAAGGAGGACGGTCTGGCAGGCGGCGAGGGAGTTCTCGACCCCTCCGCCGAACAGAAGGGGGAAGCCTCGTGGGAATATCGTGGTTCCCTACCGGACCCCAAGCCCCATGAGGCCAGATCCAATGGCCTCGAGGGGGTCGGGGAACGTCTCCGCCTCGAAGAACCCCTGGGAGAAGTCCCAGGCGTCCGAGGGACCGAGGCACGACCCCTTGTCCTCGGCGAGGAGTCACGAGAACCCCCTCTCGCAGGGGAACGGAGAAGCCTCGGGTTATCGAGGCGAAGCTCCGAGACCCGCAAGGCCTCGCCCCCGAGCGGCAAGGAGCGACCACGTCGCCGAGGAGAGCCTCGCGAACGCTTAGGCTTCCTCGGGCGACGCCTCACCCGAGGCCGGCCCGAGGGCGAGGAACCCCGGGAGGACCTCGAGGAGGAGGATGAGGAAATCCGTCTCACCCTGCGTACCTTGTCCCGGGGCCGTACGCTGCTCTCAGGCGGGGCCCCCGAGGCCGAGGTCGAGGGCAAGGTCGAGGTCGGTGGTGCCCCGGTACCCGAGACCGAGGGACTCGAGACCGAGGTCGCCGAGGTCGGTGCCCCCGAGGTCAAAGCAGTCGAGGTCGCAGCCCGCTGCAGTTGTTCGAGGGCGCCAGACAGCTCCGAGGCAATCAATGCTCGGAGCAGGTCCTGGAACGCCGGAATCCCGACCATGGTAGGCAGGTCCGAGGCCGGGGGATGCTCCCTGGAGGGCGACCTCGGTCTCGAGTATTCCCTCGGGGCATTAGTGGCCGGAGTCCTGGGCGGGGCCGAGGACGACCCACCCGCCGCGGAGGAGCTCGACGATGGCTTCTTCGAAGACCCTGGAGTCGGGGATGGAAAAGAGGACTTACCCGAGGCAGGTTTGGTCGCAGGCGTCGGCTTCGAGGTCGAGGGACGCGGCGAAGCCGAGGGCGCCGAGGCCGAGGTCAAGGCCGGGGCCGAAGCCGAGACCGACGTCGAGGCCTTCCCGGGTACGGAGTCAACTGCGAAAAGCTCCGCCATCCTGGCACGGCATCGGCGGAGCGCTCTGGCCTGAAAAGTGGAGCACCGATCGCAGGAGTCAGTCGGATGCTTGGGTCCAAGGCAGAGCAAGCACCACCGGTGTGGGTCAGTGATGGATAGTAACCGCTCACACTGGGTCGCACTTTTTGAAACCCGTCAAGGGACGGGACATGAAAACCGAACCGACCTACAAGGAGGCCGGGTCGCGGCTCACGGGAGCCCCCGGAGCCGACGGAAAAACTTTTTTTTTTTAAATTTAAAGACGTAGAAAACTAAAATAAAGAGAAATCAAGTACCACGACCGAATAAAAAACACCGGACGCGGCGACAGAAGGCAAAATCACAGAGCTCAAATTCCACAGGGCTTCTGGCTCCGCGGAAAAAACTGAACTGAGGACCACGAGGTGGGATTCGCCCTCTAGTGGGCGAGAAGGCATGCACATGCGTGGTGCAGTGTAGCAAACTTGAAACTTCAATCAAGTTTGCTTGAAAAGCTGTCCGCGCTGGGGCTCCGTAGATGACGTCACCCACATGTGAGAATATGCTGCCTGCTTGTCCTGGGATAAAGGAGAAGAATCAGAGGTAATGTCATAGGATTTTGGTATAGAGAGGCCTGGATCAGAGTATGTAGGATCCAAGAGATCTGAATCAGTCAGTTATTTTATGAGACAAGGCAGATTTAAAGAAGTGTTCTTTTGATCAGGATCGGCTGAAAACTTAATTGGTGTCTTAGTACCATAAGAATGTAAGAATAGCCTTAATGGGTGAGATCAATAGTCCATCAAGCCCAGTAGCTTGTTCTCACAGTGACCAATCCAGGTCACTAGTAGTACCTGTACAAAACCCAGGAAGTAGCAACATTCAATGCTACCGATCCAGACCAAGCAGTGGCTTCCCCTATGTCTTTCTCAATAACAGACTATAGACTTTTCCTTCAAGAAATTGTCCAAACCTTTTTTAAAACCAGCTACACTATCCGCTCTTACCACAACCTTTGACAACACGTTCCAGAGCTTAACTATTCTCCAAGTGAAAAAATATTTCCTCCTATTGGTTTTAATATTTCCCTGTAACTTCATTGAGTGTCCCCTAGTCTTTGTAATGTTTGAAAAATCGATCCACTTGTACCCATTCTACACCATTCTGGATTTTATAGACTTCAATCATATCTCCCCCTCAGCCGTCTCTTTTCCAAGCTGAACAGCCCTAACTATTTTAGTCTTTCTTCATACGAGAAGAGTTCCATCCCCTTTATCATCTTGGTTGCTCTTCTTTGAATGCAATACTCCAGATGAGGTTGCACCGTGGAGCGATACAGGGGCATTATAACATTCTTAGTCTTGTTAACCATCCCTTTTTTAATAATTCCTACCATTCTGTTTGCTTTTTTGGCCGCCGCCACACATTGAGCAGAAGGTTTCATAATATTGTCTACGATGACACCCAGATCCTTTTCTTGGGCACTAACCCCCAAGGTGGACCCTAGCATCCGGTAACTGTGATTCAGGTTATTCTTCCCCAATGTGCATCACTTTGCATTTGTCCACATTAAATTTCATCTGACAATTGGATGCCCAGTCTTCCAATTTCCTAAGGTCTGCCAGCAATTTTGCACAATCCACATGCATTTTAACAACTATGAACAGTTTAGTGTCATCTGTAAATGTAATCACCTAATTCGTCGTTCCAACTTCCAGATCATTTATAAATAATCCACAACTGAACTTTGTCACCTATCCCATGACTCTTTAATTTTCTCAGGAGCGTCTCATGAGGAACTTTATCAAAAGCTTTCTGAAAATCTAGATACACTACACCAACCAGCTCACCTTTATCCACATGTTTATGTACATTTTCAAAAAAGTCAAGCAAACTGGTGAGGAAATATCTCCCTCGGCTGAACCGATCCGATATGGAGCACAAGGAAGAACTGTGATGGCTAAGACTAATGAGAGGCTTGGTACAGGAGTCATTGGTGGAGCAATGCTTGACCTGGGACAGTACCGATGGAGCAGAGACAAGTACCGGGGCCAGCTGCGACTACAACATAAGTGACTACTCCCTTTGAAAGAACTCTGGAAGTTGCTCCTAAGGTGCCATTGGAGCTGCAATGCGTCAAAGCATTGGTGACCTCGATGAAGAAGCACACCTCTGAGGAGACGCCAGCTGCAATGAAAGAGATCTCAACCTCTTGCATTGGTTCTTGGTGTACATCGACTTACTCGATGCTTGACAAGATGCTGATGCATGAGCTGATGGAGAAGCATGTACTCACTACTTAGCATTTTTAGGAGAAGTTGATGGTATCGACAGAATCGACAGAGCACAATGTCAGTACAGACATTGATGTCGATGTCTGTCAAATTATCCTTAGACTTCGATGGCAAAGATGAAGACATCGTTGATGAAGTAGATCCAAAGAGTTTCTCTTGCTGAATAAGTAGAGCTTTCTAAGAACGCTTTTTAAGAGTGGCACAGTGGGGATAAGCATCAACCTGGTGTTCAGGACCAAGACACTGAAGGCACGAACTTTGCAGATCAGCATTAGAGATGGTCCTGTTTCACCGAGAACACTTTATAAACCCACAGGAAGGCATGGATATCGATGGAAAAAGAACTTCCGCGAGGTCAAAGCATTCAATCTAAGTGGTAATCGAGTAAACAAAACAGTGAAAAATCAATCGATGTAGCCAGCCTGCTGAAAGGCTGAGAAGAGCCCAAAGGCCACAAAATCAAAATGGACAAAAATTTGATAGTTTTAAAGGAGATTAATAAATAATGACGAAAATGAAGAGAAAACATTACGAGAAGGCAAAAAAAAAAAAAAAGAGGAAAATTGCGAGTCTAAAGACACTCCAAAACACAACTGTTTAGCTCCGCAGAAGACTAAAAACTGATGGTCCCATGAGCCGACGTCGGGCAGAAAGGAACTCACACATGTGCAGTACGGGGGTGCTGCAAAACTTCAAAAGAAGTTAAAGTGACAGTACACTTTTGCACTGTCCATTCAGGACCCATCTGTGAGAAAATGCTGCCTGCTTGTGCTGGGATAAAAGAGGATACTGATTGTGTATGGAGAAAGAAGGTTTCAGAAAGAGAGCTATAGAGGGGCCTGTGCATGAGTGAGGAAGGTATGACAAGAACACAGAAGACTGCTATGAAAGTCTATGTTGTAGGGTCAAAAAAGAGCTATGGGTGTTGGGGGGAAGGAATTGATCTTTACACTGGATGGGAAGATCTGAGAAAGAGATGGAGTGTGTTGCTCACAACAGGGAAGAAGGAGAAAAGACTGGGGCAATCACCTGGAGAGGGGGAAAAGAAAAATGGGTGCTGAACCTGCTGAAAGGAGGTAAGGGGGGAGAGATCAAGCTAAGTTGGCAAGTGAAACTGCTGGGAAGGATCAAGTCTGAGCAAGTTGAGGGGGGTAGGAGTCAGTCTTATGATGAAGGAATTCTACACAAAAGAAATGCACAATTTTTACAAAATAAAAAAACACAAAACAATAGAATTTGCACACAGCTATGTGGAAGCCATCTCATTAAAGAAATTTGTGAAGACAAAAACAGGCCACAGAAGTCACTACTCACCTATGTAACATACCAATTACATTTTAACTACTAAGCAGAAATATCTATTCTACGTGGGTTTCACTAGTGCTACTATTTTAAGTTTGCAGAAAATACACAAATACAGAACAGTTACACCAGATTTGTAATCCAAAAGTTTATCTATTTTACCTGAGTAGACTTATCTTTCATACATGAAGGATAATGCACATGTGGGTCACGTGGCCATTGTCCCGTGAGGTAAGATCCCGTTATTGTGTCCAAAGAAGAGGTTCGCCTTATGGTACTTGAAATTCTAATCTGCTGAGTCTTCGATCTGTCAACTATAAAAACAAAACCAATGTTATTCTAAGTTTTTGACATCAGGCTAATGCATTAGCTTACGGTAATTCTTCATTTTGTTACTGTGATTTATCATTTATTTTATGCTTTAGGAAAGTAGAGTAAGTCTTCACAAAAAAATTAAAGTAAAAGATGCATAAAGAAAACTGTAAAAGTCAACTGTCTGGCTGCACAAACAGCTGCCTTTTCCAATTAAAATCCAAATAGAACAGTGTTTCTGAACTTCTTCAAGCCAAGTACCCTCTAAGTCAGTGGTCTCAAACTCAAACCCTTTGCGGGGCCACATTTTGGATTTGTAGGTACTTGGAGGGCCACAGAAAAAATAGTTAATGTCTTATTAACGAAATGACAATTTTGCATGAGGTAAAACTCTTTATAGTTTATAAAACTTTCCTTTAACAGTTAAAAGGAAAGATATATAAACTATAAAGAGTTTTATCTTATGCAAAATTGTCATTTCTTTAATAAGAAATTAACTATTTTTTCTGCGGCCCTCCAAGTACTCTATTTATTCTGCAGCCCTCACATTTAAAGTTTAATATCTTTTCTCTCTCAAAACTGACACATTTCAATCACTATATTGAAAATAAAATCATTTTCCCTACCTTTGTTGGCTGGTGACTATTTTTCTGTGCTTTTAACTATGTTTCCAGGGCCTTCTTGTCTTTTGACTGTTTTTCTCTCCGTCTTCACTTTCTGCCTTGCATCCATCTTTGGCATTAACTTAATATTCAATTTTTCTGCTTTCTTTTCAAAATCTACGTTTCCTTGTCTTACCTTTCCTTCTATCTCTCTCTTCTTACATCCCTATTTCCATGGTCTGACATCTCTTTCCTTCCTTTTCTCCCTCCCTTCTTCTTTCCTTTTCCCTGGTCTTGCATCTGTCTCCTTCCCTCCCCCCTGCCCTGGCATCTCTCCCTCCCCCTCTATGGTCTGATATCTCCTTTCCTTCCCTCCCTCCCATGAACTTGGCATCTCTTGCTCCTCTCCTCTCTCTTGTCTTCCTTCCCTCTCTTTCCCCAATTAGGTGCAGCAGCAACAAAAGCAGAATTGCTCTTCCCCCTTTCCTGTGCAGGAGAGGCATTTCTCTTCCCTTTCCCTCCCTCTCCCTTTCCCTATGCAGCATCAGCAGAAGCAGCATTTCCCTCCCCCCCTTTCCTGTGCAGGAGAGGCATTTCTCTTCCCCCTTCCCTCCCTCTCCCTGTGCAGCAGCAGCATTTCCCTAGGGTCCTCCTTTCCATATGCAGCAGAATATTTCTCTTTCCCCTCCCCTTCGGTTCCCTTCCTTGTGTAGCAGCAGCGTGTCTGGCCGGTTCCCAATCGATCGTTCCATTCAAAGCCGCGGGTGGCGACTCCTCGCGAGATTCGCCACCCGCGTCAGAAGCCTCTCTGATGTTGTGACGTCAGAGAGGCTTCCGATACAGGAGTGGATAGCGCAAGGAGCCGCCACCCGCGGCTTTGTACGGATCGATCGACTTGAGCCGGTCAGGCACGCTGCTGCTGCACAAGGGAAGGGGGAAGAGAAATGCGCGAGGAGCCGCCGCCACTTTACAGTTGATCATCGTGTCCAGACCGCAGGCCGCAAAATAGCACCTGGAGAGCCACATGCGGCCCATGGGCCACGTGTTTGAGACCGCTGCTCTAAGTCTAACAAATATCAAACAAGTACCTATGCCCAAGCTCAGCCCTAGACCCCACCCCCATAATAATAGGGAGAGGTATGACCAGTAGGAAAAAGGAGGTATTGATGCCCCTGTATAAGACTTTGAAACCTCATTTAGAATACAATGGAACCTTGGTTTACGAGCATAATTCGTTCCAGAAGCATGCTCGTAAACAAAAACAAGTCTCCCCAAAGTAAGTAAGGGAAACTCGCTTGATTTGTTCCCCTCCCCCCCCCTGAGACCACCGGTGCTGCTCCACACACCCCCGAGAACCGACATCGCTCCCCGCCATTGAATGTCCCCCCCCCCCCGAGATCCAGCATCGCTCCCACACCCACCCAAACAATCCCTTACCCCGATCTGGCACCAGCACCAACGCACAGGACGTGCTGGTGCCCGAAGATCCTGCCTCCTGGGCTGGGCCTTGAGCATCTGCACATGAGGCAGGCAAGAGGCAGGATCTTCGGGCACCAGCACGTCCTGTGCGTTGGTGCTGGTGCCAGATTGGGGTAAGGGATTGTGTTTGGGCGCACGGGCAGGGGATACCAGATCGCCGGGGGAGGGGGCATGCGAGCAAAAAGATATTAAAAGGATGGAGTCGGTCCAGAGGAAGGCTACCAAAATGGTAAGTGGTCTTTCTTCACCATAAGGCGTATGGGGACAGACTTAAAAGATCTCAATCTGTAAAATTTGGAGGAAAGGCAGAAGAGGGGAGATACAATAGAGACATTTAAATACCTACCTAATGTAAATGTGCATGAGTTGAGTCTTTCATTTGAAAGGAAACTCTGCAATGAGAGGGCATAGGATGAAGTTAAGAGACGACAGGCTCCAGAGTAATCTAAGGAAATACCTTTTTTTTTTTTTTTTACAGAAAGGGTGGTAGGCTCCGGAGTAATCTAAGGAAATACTTTTTTTAAAAAAAAAAGGTAGTAAATGCATGGAACAATCTCCCAGAAGAGGTGGTGTTCTCACAGATAGATGGAAATAACCCAGTGGTCCCGGAATAAAGTGTGGATTTATTCAAGAGAAGATTAGCAAAGGTAAGAACCTAAACTTTCGATCGTGTACTGTGTTCATACTAAATCCTACTTTTTATTTGCACACACAATACCTGTATTGTGTTCTATGTTGTGTTCCTAATGGGGTCTAGCCAGCTATCTCCTTTATGTTGCTTTATTAGTTAAAGTAGTCTGTGAAGAGAATGGTCTTCATCCCTTTCTTGAACTTTCCGGTGGTGTTTTCTAGTTTTTAATTCTTTCGGAAGGGACTTCCACCACCTTGGAGCCATCACAGAGAAGATTATTATCCTAATGCTTTTGTATTTGATGTTTCTGAAGAAGGGTATTTCCAACAGGTATTCTTGACTTGAGCGCAGGCTGTGTGCTGATGTATAATGATGTAGCATGGCCACTAGATATTGCAGTTCTGAGAGATGAATGATTTTGTGTATCAGCAACAAGAACTTGAATTTTACCCTGCTTTCAATCTGGAGCCAGTGTAACTCTTTTTCAGTAGTGGGGTGGCAGTTGTCTATCTTGATTTTTCCAGCAGAAATCTTGCTACTCCATTTTGTGCCTTTTGAATCTGCCTGATCATGTACTTCGGAATGCCCAGCATGACTGCCCATGGACTTCTCTTTTAGGAAATTATCCAAGCCTTTTTAAAACCCCGCTAAGCTAACTGACTTCACCACATTCTCTGGCAACATATTCCAGAGCTTAATTACACGTGTGAAAAAATATTTCCTCCGGTTTGTTTTAAATCTACTATTTAGTAGCTTCATCGCATGTCCCCCTAGTCCTAGTATTTTTTGGAAAGAGTAAACAAGTGTTTCACATCTACCCTTTCCACTCCACTCAGTATTTTATAGATCTCTATCATATCATCCCTGAGCTGTCTCTTCTCCAAGCTGAAGAGCCCTGGAAGCTTTAGCTTTTTCTCAAACTGAAGTCGTCCCAAATCTTTTATCATTTTCATCGCCATTCTCTGTACCTGTCCCAGCACAGACCCTTGGGGAACCCCAATATTTACCCTTCTTCACTGAGAATATTGACCATTTAAACCTACTCTCTGTTTTGTCTTTCAGCCAGTTCTTAATCCATAATAGGACATTACCTCCTATCCCATGACTTTCTAATTTCCTTGGTAGTCTTTCATAAGGTACTTTGTCAAATGCATTTTAAAAATCTAAATATACAATATCAAACTGGCTCACCTTTATGCTCCTCCTACTAAGTAGGGAATACAGAGCCCCCTATGTTTATTTATAATTTTAGAAGCGAACCATGCAGAAGTCTTTCTGACATGCTCTGCTTATTTTATTTTTTTTAGCAACTATTATAAAAGTCACTCTATGTATCTTTACAGAAAAATTCCATCAAATGTTATTCAACTGTTATTGAAACTTATACTCAGAGACATGAAGGCGAATGTGCCTCCTCACCACCCCAATCATCGCATTGTTCAATACAGTGTCAAAATGATAATAATAGTCACTAATGAATTTATAAGAGCCAAACGGGCTATAAGCTTAACATCTTATATTGATGACTATAACATGAAAAAAACTATTTGGAGAAAATTTGAGTCAGAAATTCATTTTCCTTAGCAACAGCAGTACTGAAAATTCAGGGTGGGGCTGATGAGCCCGCTGCTAAAACAGAGGCACCAAATGCAGCATCCTGCTTGGCCGCCACATCAATCCTGTAAAACTTGGTGAATGTATAAAAGGAGGACCAAGTAGTGGCCCTGCAAATCTCATCCAGAGAAACAGCCGACAACTCTGCCCAAGAAGATGACATACCTCTGGTTGAACGAGCCCTTATCACGAGGGGTAGGCTTTTTCCAAACCACCTCACGTCACAGAAATGGCCATACGGATCCACCTGGAAATGGTGGCCTTAGAAGCCAGCCTACTTTTGCGGGCAGGACCAGTCAGAACAAATGGATGGTCAGAAATTCAGGGAAATGAAACATGAGGAGAAAAGACAAGCTCCTATAACCTGGCTTGTAGGAAGAAAGACTGAGGAACTGAGGCACTGGCAAAGTGATGAGGTATGAGGAGAAGGGGTTTAAGTCTCTGAATTTGAGGCTTCCTATAAAGTCCTGGCGGGTAGATGGAAATAACCCACTAATCCCGGAATAAAGTGGGATTTTATGAGAAACTAGTATTATATGTGTTTATTCTTAGGATAAGCAGCATAAAATCCGTTTTACTTGAGGTCTAGCCAGGTACTTGGGGACCTGGGTTGGCCACTGCCTTTTGAAAATCTGGGCTTGATGGTCCTTCGGTCTGTTCCAGTATGGCAATTCTTATGTTCTAAAACAGAGGTAGGCAATTCTGGTACTCGAGAACCACAGGCAGGTCAGGTTTTCAGGATTTCCACAATGAATATGTATGAGATGGATTTGCATGCACTGCCTCCTTGAGATGCAAATCTATCTCATGCATATTTATTGTGGATATCCTGAAAACCTGACCTGCCTGTGGTTCTCGAAGACAGGAATTGCCTACTCCTGCTCTAAAATAATGTGTACCTTTCTTCAAGAGCCAGTTTGCCAGTAGAGATAAAATACCTATCGTACTGACTTCAGAATGGATGCAGCAGAATGGCTCTTGCAAGCATAGACTATGCATAAGTTTCTTCAGCTGAATTGATGGGATTCAGTTATACACAGTTTGCTGATAGAAGCGACTATTTTCCAGCGTCCATTCCTCTAAGAAGTTTCTTCCTTCTGTTCTGCTTCCTTTCTAGATGACACTTCATCACAGTCTGAGGTAGAGGTCTGCATGGGAACGGGGATTGCGGGACTCCAGTGGGGTTATCCCCCAGTTCTATGGGACTCCCATGGGAATGGAACCGGGGTTCTCGAGGCCTGGAAAGAGAATTAGTAGAAAATAGACAAAAGCAGAAACTGGGACCAAGATGACGGAAAACCAAAATGTCCAACCAGGTACAGCAAGGGAGATGTTTATTTTGAGGGGGGCTAAGCTCAAAGTGGGAGGCCCAGCCCCCTCTCATGGTTATACCACCAATTGTATTTAGTACAAAATGAAGTACTTGCTGAGTTTGTTTTGGGGTTTCCAGTTCAGTTTTGGCACATTTTTCTTATGCAACCATTGTCCTCAAAAGTGCTTCTCTCAATTCTGCTTTAAATTATTTTGATGCTGTATTGTTTGATTCTTTACTCATTGATGCATTAAAAACCATTTGTGGATCTTGGAAGGACCTCTCACAAGTTATCTATGCCAGATGGTGGGAACCAGATTTGTTTGCTCTACAGATACGAGCTTTATACTGCCATAAACAACTCATTTCTTTTAACAAGAAATGGTCAACCCTACATGGCCTAATGTCTATTCTAATTCTTTCCGGTGATGTATGCATCTCTTATTTCTGTTTACTGTTATTTGTTTATATTGTATTTTATTGTTGGTTTATATAAACTAAGGGATCCTTTTACTAAAGTGCGCTAGTGCGTCTTAGCAAGCGTTAAATATTAGCACACGCTAAATGCTAATGCATGGCAATGCGTCCATAGGATATAATAGACGCATTCGCACACATTAGTATTTAGCGCGCGCTACTAAGACGCACTAACTCGCCTTAATAAAAGGACCCCTAAGACTTTTTAAAAATCAACACTGTCAGAAGTAATTGTTGCTTTTTATGGGGACAGGTAACTTTTAGGGGGATGGACAAGGAAGTGGGGGTTTCCTCACTGGGTCGGGCAAGGACGGAGGGGATTAATCACGTGGTCGGGCGGGATTTCTGTCCCCGCGCAACTCTCTAGTCTAAGGTCCCTAGATTTATCAATGTTTGATCATTCTCCCAGATACACCAAAGACTGGCCACCTTTTCCTGCGGCAAATGTTCCTTAAGAGAAACCAACCACTCACTATAGTTTGTCATAGCTTTTTTTTTAGCCTTTGTGGGTCATTGTAAGTTACAGCTGAAAGTTTGTCCTCTGTTCAGTCAACATTTGTTGGAAATATAGCTGTTTAATACACTTAGGGGTCCTTTTATCAAGCTGTGGTAGGGGTTTAATGCGTGTAATACCATTCGTTAAACTGCCTGCCGCGCTAGCCGCTAACGCCTGCATTGAGCAGGCATTAGTTTTTTAGCCAGCCACGGGGGTTAGCGAGTAATGAAATGTCCGACGCACTAACCCCGCTAGCGCGGCTTGATAAAAGGACCCCTTACTTATCCAGTTAAAAAGTCAACTAATTAATTTTAATATGTTAAAGACACTTTTCCTACAGTGTTTTTAGCTACATATACACATTTGAGAAAAATATCTAAAATAGGCCACACACCAAAGGCCTTAAAAAATAAGAATTCACTAAACTAGGTTATGATTTACAATGTAAACAAGTTATAGCATCACTAAAATAGTTAAGGGTCATCTGAAGGTCAATATAGAATTAACAATAGTTTAATTAAATCAAATATCAAAAGTTAAATCAAAGATAAGATTTTAAAAGATACACCAATCTCTTAAGAAAATGACACCAATAATAAACATTACCAATCTGTAGTCCTTGGGTGAACCTAAACATTTTATTAAAATTAACCAATCTTTATTCAATCTGATCTAAAAGATCATTGTAATTGTATGCAAGCAGTGCTGTAAAGGAGCAAAGCATTAGCTGCCTTTTTCTTGGAG
This sequence comes from Geotrypetes seraphini, assembly GCF_902459505.1. Lineage (NCBI taxonomy): Eukaryota > Metazoa > Chordata > Amphibia > Gymnophiona > Dermophiidae > Geotrypetes > Geotrypetes seraphini. The sequence continues at coordinate 413,037,832 of NC_047085.1, forward strand.
TAGAGGGGGTGGCACAAAGCACATCACTTTCTGCATCAAATTTCTCAACACCCATTCACTTAGTAGAATTCTCACCCAACTAAATTATAAAACATGCACATTCAAGAAAGTAATCTCCCAGGTTCTCTCTTCCTGCTTCTACTTTTCTGTAAATTCTCAACAAGAAAACTATATGCAGCTGTTCAAGACTGCACACGCTACTATAAATCATGACATATTTGCAAACACTCTTTGTATGTAGTCTAAGCATATAAATTCCTTACTATACAGTGCCTACTACAAGAATCATTCAGATTTTTATGCACAGCTTTTAAAAATGTAAACAAATAAAAAGTGCAATGGTCCAAGGTAAAATTGCTATTACCAATCATATCAATGTGCATCCCAAGAAATGTAAAACTAGAGAAGCCAGACATGGAGTGTGTTGTTTTCATTCATGCAGAGGCTTTGCTAAGTGGTGATGTCAGTGTCTGCAGCAGCCTTGACCTGAAGGATGAAAAACCCTAGAGAGAGACGGGAACAGTAGGTTTGCCTTATAAGCAGGAAAGGGGGGTGGAACCCACACTCACAGCACCACTAGATTAACATCGCATATATACTGTATACCTAAAAACAGAAAATTACTACAGAGCAGTTTTCCTTTTTTAAAAATAACCCCAAGAAAATAGATTCTTGTTTTATACCCACAGCAGCAAACATACAGAGACTGATCTTTAATGGGGGAGGGGATTATGCCTTTTAAACATAAAAAGCTATTAAGACATGCAAAAACATATATCTCTACAATTAAAAAAAAATGTAGACATATCTTTCACAAACCTATGAACTCACAGAAACCATATAATAAATTACATAATTAAAGGACAAATAAAACAAATAAAAATTAAAAAGTGCTAGCTAAATAAACTTTTACATGGAAATTATGGAGCTTCCTGCCATTGTACCTATTCTTAACAGCATACTAAGAAAACGTCAATTATATTACTAAAAATAAATAAAAAGCAAAACTGCTCAGACCAAGTAATATTCAATTCTATTTTTACAGCAATTCGTGAATAGTATATTATGTACTAAACAAATAATTGAATGAACTATACTCAATATACATGAACATACCAAGCCACAAAAATATCAATACTGTATAAATACTATATGTACATTAAAGACCAAAGATATTGAACTTGAGCACCTCCTAGTAAAATTACAAAACGTCATTTAATGTGTTCCCATCCAGAAGGCAACACTATGTACAAATGCCTTTAATAGCAACCTACAAGAAAATGGTTTCCCTAGCTTTAAATCCAGCCATAGATAGAAGATTATGGTCATTATTAGGGCAATCACGTTGCTTTCATTCATTCAGATTCTGCTGTAGGATGTCAGTTTCTACAGCAGCCTTGGGGGGGATCAAAGCCTTCATATGACTAACATTTTAAGATGTATTTCTATCATCTGCTGTGTGTAAATAATAACCAATTAGTTCCATAACAATTAAAAAAAATGAAATAATACAATAGCCAAACACGAGCAACCTACATTAAGTACTTGCTAAAATCAAAGTCCATGCAATTTATTACAGCCATCATAAAAATAGATATGCAGCCGAGCTGTTTCTATTGCTCAAGTCCAATAGAAAATTGTATAATTTACAGTTTGCTTCCTTTCCAAAAATTCTCATCAACCTAACCAAGTTAGTCAATAAGATGATTTTATAGAGAGGTATTCATAAGATGAGGGTAAATAAAAAAATAAGGGAAATTAAAGAAAACTGGGATGCGGGAAAAAATGAGAATGATTGTGTTTTAACAACATATTGCATCTCTCTCACCCTACAACTGGGAATACAGACTATTCCTAAATTAGTTTCTGGGAAAAGCACGTTTCATGAGCTCTATACTTGACCTAAAATGTCACACAGGTTCTATATTTATATTACATTTAGAAATATTTTCTCGTCTACTTACAACTCCTACTCTAAAAAAGTCTTACATCACACAAGACAGCATCGCCATGATGTTTCAGATTCTAGCAGAACACGTCTCTTCATACAGTGCAGAATTAAGAATTTAGCTTTATATATACTTTAAACTTTTACCAAGTGATGTCCTATTGTTTTTACACAACTATTCCTAAAATGAAAAATATCCGATTTGCGCATTCAAGGACAGCTATGATTAACAATCTGAATCTCAATATGTATTAAGTCACTAGATCATCAATTCAATCAACGTATCTGGTTTCCATAATCTCTGACTGCACATAATGAGCATGTTTCTCAAGTTCGGGGCAACTTTAAATAACTCGTTCTACTCCAACTCAAGAGAAAAAAAAAATCTGCAGATTTGCATCGGTGTACCTAAGTGAACCACTCCGAATGCATACATGAACGCAACCCGGTCCACATAGAGAAGAGGCTCAATCCACATCCAAACTCAAGTTTTCCTTCCAGTGACATCTCAGAAATCCCTGCTAACAAGTAAAACCACCCTTAATTTTTATTTTAATTTTTTTTTAAGTGGGATTTTTGTTTTGTTGTTTTTAGTTGGGGGGATGTGAAGAAACCACCAGCAGCCAGAGTAAAATAGTTTAAACATTTTTAAAAACGTAGCTCCAAGGACAACAAACACCAGGGATAAGTATGCAGTTATAAAAAGTAAATGATAGGTTAGAACTCACGCGAGCTAGCAAACACCCGCCCACAGATTAAAAATGAAACACAAAACACGCACATCGCTCAACGTTCTTTTATCAGGTGCATATGTTGTTTTCATATTTCACGTAATAATAATTAGTGCGTGCGTTCCGTCCTCCAAGAGTCCCCTCCTCTTACCTCTGCACCCCGGGGAATTAGGGCTCCGGCTTTCGGGTGAGCGGCTCCTCCTACAGCTTTCCGGAGGAGAGCGGCGAGTTCGGCATGGCTGCCCTCTGCTCAGCGACTCCGCTCCCCCGGGGAGGGCGAGTGCTGGTGGAGTCGGACTAGGCGGGCTGGAGCAGCGGCCCGTGTTGCTGCCCACGGAGGTGGATGGGCAGCGGGTCGGGCTCTGCTGGCTGCCACGCAGCAGCTGGTACGGAACTGTGGCTCGGATGGGCTGTAGTAAGCGGCCGCCACCGCCGGACCCCGCGCCTCCCACGCCCGCAGCGACGGTGGAGCCTCCGGGAGCCGTGGGAGATCCGGCGCCGCGCCTCAGCCTCTGCGGGTGGTGCGAAGAGGAGGACATGAGCTCCTCGTCCGCTCCTCCGAAAAAAAAAAAAAAAAACAAAAAAAAACACACCAGCAAACACCACTCGGGACAAGCAGCGGCTGCACCACTCCTGAACAACTCCCAAGCCGTGACCGCTTCTACATGGTGTGAACGAGAGCGTGAGAGAACGCACACACCGCACCGCTACTCGGGAAGAATCAAGCGGCGAAACGAGCACGCGCACGTTGGCATAGCAGCTGCAGCAGTCGCGAGAGCAAACGCTGCTCCACGCGCGCGAGCACCCAACGGCAAACTCCCCAACACCCGAGCCAGCGCTGCCCACAGCCGGGGGCGGGCACTCGAAACGACCGCAGCGCCCCCGCCCGCGCACCTACCGAAGGAAAAAAAAAAAAAAAGAGAGACAACCAATTGGCTGCGACGCCTGTGACTGACGAGACGGTCACACTTCACCAAGGCTGGGTTTCGGTGTAGCCAGGAAGAGGGGAGGCTGCTGATTGGATTGGATGGCGCTCAGAAAATTAAGAGAAAAAAAAACCGAGCTGGGGAAGGCGGTTGGCACGTGTGTTTGGTGAGCTGCGCGTGGGGAGTGGAGTGACAGTGTAGAGTTTTATTAAGGCTGGGAACTTTGTCTTCCTGATGATGAATTTTTCTCGGGGGCAATTTTACTTTTGACAGTAATTCTGTAGGGTAACGGGCCTATGAGTACTATGTGAACTTTTAGCTAAAATACAGCCATAGTAATTGAGATTATACCGATCCAGTAGACCCAAGACTAGACGATATATGTTTGCTATCTATTGCCAAGGGGTTGCTAAGGACGTTTGGAAAGTTTAAAAGGGTTAGTTTGGCATATCGTTTCTCATTTATGGTAGCAACATCTGTATTTCAATGTATGTTTCTGTTGCTTAAATTTGTAAAATCATTTTTTTAAAATGGTGTCAATTGGAGTACAACAAATGAAAAATACTGTAGTAGCAATTGTAAAGCTAAAGAGTGAGTACTCTTGGGTCTACAATGCCTTTGGTTCCCTATTCTAGGGCAGAGCTTCCCAAACTTGGTCATAATCCTGCTTTTGGGGTCACTACCTAGGTAGTCTTTCCATAGTGAATCATACTTCTGCACATCAAGGGAGGGTGTTCACACAATTTTATTTGGCTCTCATCATGGGGGACACAGGTGCAATAAGATTGGGATTCTAGGGGCTAAGGAAAAGGAGAAACCAGGCTGTCAGTCTGGTCCAGAGCTGTCCTCTGGTGCATATTGCAAGGATAAAGGCCTGTTCTCAAACAAAAAAAAATAAAAAAGAGATTGAATAAATGGAGTTGCCAGTCTAATCCACAGCATTCTCTAAAATGAAGAGGGATTGGTCTTTGGAGAAATGTGATCCTCCAACAGTGAGATGGAGAATAACAAAGTGAAGCAGTCCTTGTTTGGGAAAGGACCTGGAAGCTATAGAGCTGAGTGCTATTACAGTACGTACAGTATACTGAAGCAACAGGAAAGGTCTTATCTACAAAGTTGTTCAAAAGGAGAAAATAAGCATTGTGGATATTAGAACCAAGGCACAGAGGAGTGATAGCATGAACACAAACTGATTTAGAACACAGAATAACTATTTCCTACACATAAGAGAGAGCAAGAGGAATACTGAGTTTAAATCTTGCCCAAAGAGTCACAATACCTTTTCAAGTGCAATAGGTGAGACATTCTAGAGCAGTGGTTCCCAACCCTCTCCTGGAGGATTACCAGGCTAGTCGGGTTTTCAGGATAGCCCTAATGAATATGCATGAGAAAGATCTGCATATAATGGAGGTGCCAGGCATGCAAATCAGCTCCATGCATATTCATTAGGGCTATCCTAAAAACCCGACTGGCATGGTGGTCCTCCAGGACAGGGTTGGGAACCACTGTTCTAGAGTAGACAATAGGATTATTTCCCCATACTTGCATGCTCTGCAGAAGGAATCCACTCCAGATTTTTCACCCTGCCTCCGTAGTACTTTATTGATCTGTTTAGCGCCCTCTACAGTCTTTCCTTCTGCAAGCATGTCTGCAACTGTGTGTGTTCTGCTCTCCCCGTTTTATTGCTTTAAATTCAATTTAATGTCCCATTTTTGGGTAATTTTGCGTTTGAAGCAATTTTGGAGGTCTGCCTGCTTGAGAATTTACAGGGCCTGTAGCTGACAGGCTGATCCCTTTTTGGGTACCTCTTAGCCAGTCTGCATAATTTTCTTTGGAGCTCAGGGCAGTCCCTGAAGTTGTCTCACTTTCTCTTAAGCAGGGGCCGAGTGCAGACTGTTTGGCACACTTAGGGGGCTCAACAGTGTCCACAGCATGCCAGCTGCATTTTCACGCCTCCTGTCCTGGTGCACATCCGGTGGTCCATTGGGGTGAAGGCATAGTCAGACAATGAAGTCTGACCGGCAGCCTGAAGATCAGCTTTGTGAAAGCATTCCCAGCATTGTGGTAGTGAATTCTTCTGCAGCTACTGAGAAATAACTGTAAGCAGGTAGAGTCCAGTTTATCAGGTCACAGTACAAGGAGCTGACAGCTTGTAAGAAACACCTAGGAAAGTTTAAAAAGTGAGGTTTTCTGAGTTTCTGCATGTTTCCCCTCCTGAAAAATCCTAAAATCACCATTTTTAGACTTTGGGAAGTTGAGAAATATTGTGATTTTGGTGCGAATTTGGTGCCAGCAGCCATCTTGGATTTTTAGAGATCTTTTTTTCTTCTCCCTGCTTCTTCAAAACTTTGATTTTTGCCTGGAAAACTGCTGGGATGGAGTTCTTAGGGACACCTCTTGTGAATTCATGCCAGGACTGTGAAAATTTAGCACTTTTAGAAGTATCCTTGCACCACGTGCTGCGTGACACAACTGGGTGGAAGTAGTATCTGTCTTAGCTTTCCCCCCACAGAAGCAGGTGATCCAGCCAGCCCAGCGGGTCAGCCTTTGTTACTTTCAGGGCTTGGCATGGCTGGTTCTTCGGTCAGCCTGGCTGCAGACCCTCCGCAGGCTAAGACACGCAAATTTAAATCATCTAAGGGTGATTCTATGCCCCAGGAGCTGGATTCCTTCTCTAAAATCATGAGGTTTTGTAAAGTGTTCTTCTCCTGAGCAGTCTCCTTTCCCTCCAGGATGTTCTTGGGTGGCATGGTACCTTTGAGCATGTCCTCGTTTCCACCTGATCTGGCTGTTGTTCTGCCTGCTTATGATTTGGGGGATCCGGATGCTGATCCTGACCTCTAATCCAATGTTCTTCAACCGCCGGTCTGCAAAAAAATATTGCCAGTCCGTGAAGGATTCGGGTCCCCGCCGCAACAAAAGGTGCCGGCATCAGCTGGCTTGCAACTTCCTGTTGCCGTCGTTATGCTGGGACTCCTGCCTTCCACTGCGTATGCCTCCTGCCTTTGTCTCCGCACCCCCCGACCAGCAGCGGCAGCTCCTTGTGCTTCCACTTCTTCTCCCTGGCTTCTGTAGGGGTGTTTCCTTATTTGCACCTGAAGGTTAGGCCTCTCTGACATCATCAAGCCTGAACCATTGTCTGCAAGAAATCTTTCCAGCCTGAACCTTGCAAGAAGAGAAAGAACACATATTTGCTGTTGCTGCCTGATGCATTCTGGGTATGTACCAGAATGGTATTCTAGTCAAGGACATCCATCTATGCCTTCATGCTTAGACTGTGTGATTCTTGGGGGAGTTATACTCCTATGCTGTGCTTATCTCTCGAACGGCGCCTGTGTCTCCTAGCCTGTATGAGACTTTACACAGAAAGGCTATTCATTTAAGTTCTGTTTCTGGATTGGTCTGAGGAAGTCATCTGACGTGATCCAAGTGAAAAGGTGCTAATTATAATTAGTCTGTGCCGGGATGGAAGTGAACTGACATCTCATCACAGGTGTTCTGCACGCATCTTTTTCATAATAATTAAGACCTGAACAGTTACCTCGTGTGACTCTCTGTCTGAGAGAGTGAATCGGACCTTAAACAGATCTGAATTCTATCACTTCAAGGAAACTTTTGCTGCCAATAAATTAGAGCTTTACCAGTGGCTAACGAACACTTGTTCCTGTAACCAAAGTATTTTCTACATCTGCTAAGCTGAAGAGACGTTTTCCATTCAAGAATATTTCTTGTTTAATAGACCTGAAGATACAGGATGGCTGTGCCTTTGGGATGCCTTCAAGGCTTACATAAGAGGTGTTGTCATATCGTATCAAGCTCGTAAAAAAAAAAGGAACTGGACAATCAACTGAACAACTCTGTCAAACTTATCAAGGAGTTAGAAGCTAGCCACCAAGCTAACCCTTCGGATATACACACTCTTATGAAATTGCATCAATCACGACTGGATTATAATTTAATGCTCAGTAAGAAAGCAGGAAATGCCATCTTTATGCAGTCTGCAAATTATTACTGTGATAACAATAAAAACAGTCATGCATTTGCAAATTATTTGAAAGTCAGAGAGGAGAGGCTTAACATACACACCATTGTAGATCAAGCAGGTCAAGCAATTTCGGATCCAGCGAAAATTCCCAATTGCTTTCAGCAATTTTATGAGCACCTTTATACCTCTGACAGAGAGTCTACCTTGTCTAAAGATCTACTGAGTGACATCCTTTGGCATCCCACTCTTTCAGATGAAGACAACATCCTTCTTACTAAGCCTATAACAGCAGAAGAGATAACATCTGTGCTGAAAGGAATGGCAAAGAAGAAATCTCCGGGCCCAGATGGACTTTCTGAATTTTATAACACCTTTCAGGACCTACTGTCCGGTCATCTTTTCTCCTTGTTTAATCACTTTATCAACACTGGTCAAGTATCCAGTTTGTTCACCGAGGCTAGTATCATAGTACTACCTAAACCTGGAAAGGATCCACTACTTATCCCTAATTAAATGTAGATACGAAATTGTATGCAAAGATTCTGGCAATAAGATTACAGACCATACTTCCTAAATTGATTGGCATAGAACAGAACGGTTTCATGTTGGGAAGACTTGCCAGTGACAATGCAAGAATGTTCACAAATGTTATTCACTGTGCAAATCGGGACTCTGTACCTTTATTGGCACTTGCTCTGGATGCCGAAAAAGCATTCGACCGCGTGGAATGGGGTTTCCTATTTAATACGCTGCATTGGTTTGGTTTCGGTCAAGAATTTATCAATATGATTAAAGTACTATATACCGCCCCTACTACTAATGTTCGTATAAACGGATCAATATCCTCTTCATTTCATCCGACTAGGGGCACTAGACAGGGGTGTCCACTATCACCGCTACTATTCAATTTGGCCCTTGAACCGCTTTTGCTCTCCATCAGATATAATCCCAACATCAAAGGTATCAAAAGTGGAAACTTGGAAGTTAAATATTCTACATATGCCGACGATGTACTAATATATACTACACCAGACTCCTTGAAACCTCTGTTATCAACCATAAGGTGTTGGGATACAAGCTCAACACAACTAAAACAGAGCTCATGCCACTGAACAAATTTGTTCAAAAAGCGGATATTGATGATTTCAACTTTCAATAGTCACCAAACAAATTAAAATATTTAGGTATAAATTTTGGAAATACAATTGATCGGACCATTGAGCTCTGTACAACACACATAATTCAGCTCATCAACTCAATAACTCTTCGATGGTCACCCCTAAAACTGTCGTGGTGGGGTAGATTGGAATCCATCAAGATGATCATTACTCCTAAAATTAATTACACTCTGAGGATGCTCCCCTTTCTATTACCTCAAGTTACATATTTAAAAAATTGACTCTATACTAACTCATTAACTTTCGAACAAATCAGGTTGGAACAACCTGGAAAAAATTGAAGGCTTCAAAATTGGATGGAGGAGTTAATTTTCCTGATTTCTTTGACTACCATTGTGCCTTCCTGCTGCGTCAGGTTGCCCGTTGGCTTCTTGGACATGAGATCTCTCACATGAACTGTATAGGATACACCTTTGAAGAAGAGCGCTACGGCATAAATTCATTGTGCTATCTGCCCTTTGTAGCAACTTTAAAATCAAATAATATGTCAATGTCGAAAGCTTTTAAAGAAATAGAATCTCTACTAAAAGTTCCATTATTTTCCACTCTATATATGCCATTGTGGCACAACAAATGCATCAAGATTCAGAACAACACTGTTAATTGGAAAATATGGCAACGTGCTGGCTTATGGCGGAAAGAATGAGAGATGGTCCTACATGGATTCCATATAATACACTTGCCGAATGTTATAAGCTACCGCCTAGCTGTCATTATCAATGGCTTCAACTCAAACACTCGTTACAAACATTGCTCAAATCTAAAAATTTACCACTATACCAGACATTATCACCATATGTTCTTACATAACGTTCACTAAAAAAGAAGCATCGCAATGGTACAAATTTATTTGACTAAAAAGGGCTCAGAGACTGACATCTGTGGAGAATAGTTGGAACCAAGAACTGAAATTGAATATTCCAGAAGAAACATGGCACGTTCAAAAATCTGTCGTTCGGCTGCCTTCCGTCAGACATCATTCTTCTTACTTCACAGAGCCTACTGGACACCTCAAAGATTAACTAAAATAAATGCTGGCTCCAAGGATAATTGCTGGTCATGTAGCAGTACCGGGGGATCGCTAAGACATATGCTTTTTGAATGTCCCTTACTCCACAACTATTGGAATAGAATATGGTTAGATATAAGATCTATATTCAAATTAGACTACTCTATTTCTTATCACACGCTCATTGTGGGAGGAGATCCTGATCAACCTGATTTAATGGAAGGAGAGCATGAGCTTTTACATCTACTCATTCTAGTTGCTATCAAGACAGTGCTCTCAAATTGAAAGAATTTAGCAGCAGCAGACTATACATCTTGGTGGAACTCGGTCTGCCTTATAGCCAAATATGAACGCATTGCTGCTGATAGATCGCACTCGCTCTGAAGATTTGAGAAGTTTTGGTCTCCTCTTTACAACATACTTTCTCTCCTTACTATTCGGCTGCTTAGTTCTGGCATCTCGAACTCTATGAAAACAATGAACAGACTGCAGATAATGTACAAGATGCAGGCGTTGTTTATTAGTAAATGCAGTGACACACGCCAATCACGATCAAATGGGGTCAAGCAAGTCTTGATGGGCGTGTGTTTGTTATCTTTTATGCAGTTTACTTTATACCTTAACCACCATGGACCCCTGAGGAAGGCGTGTTATCCGAAACACGGACCGTGTCGGGTCCCTTGGTTGGCTATAAGGTTGTATATGTTACTGCATTTACTAATAAACAACGCCTGCATCTTGTACATTATCTGCAGTCTGTTCGTTGTTTTCTGGTTGCTGTTGTTTACTGCAGACTACGTTGGATTTTCTTTCTCCCTTTTGTGCAATCTCGAACTCTATGTAAATATTTTTGACACTTTTTGACACTTATGACATTTTTACAAATTTGTCCACACTGCTTATGGAAGAATTTACTCATTTGAACTACTAGTGTTGACATCCAGGTTAGTCTACTTACATTTAAGCTTAACTCATAGTTATTGATTTTGCTGATCAGCTATAGGTATGTTTCTGATATCACCATGATACTAATTATGCAAGATTTCTTATTATTTTACTTCTGAGTAGATTAGTATACTTCCTTATCATTTCATATGTGGTATGTTATTTCTTCTACTGTTTTTCATTGTTTTTACTACCCACTTATTTTCAGTATCACTGGATGCTTTATTTTTCCAATTTAGATTGTTATGTGTTGTAAACATGCTTCTTCTCCAATGTAATTATTGTTCAACCAAATGATTGCATCTAGTATATAAACATTTTATGAACTTTAAAAAAAACTGTCTAGGTCCGTTTCTCGGACATATTGTAAACCATGTAGGTTTTGTGGAGGTAATTAGGAGTGGGTTGGAGTTGGAGCAAGATGAGCTGAGTGGTTGGGTCACAGTTGGAGCGGGAAGTGAGCTGAGAAGCAGAGGTGAGCAGAGAGAGAAGATTGTGATCCTTGTCGAGAGTCCCAACTCACAGTAAGGCTTCTTTTTATTTAATAGACCAATATCATTAATATGTATGGATATAACTGGATCGAGTTGGTCGATGTTCTTCTGTATTACACTAATATTTTGTTAAGTTCTATTTGAATTAAATTGAATTAGTGCACTATCTGTTATTTATTGTGGGGGAGGAAAAAGATCTCAAGTGCCCACAACTGCCTGCCTTTAGAAATTGTCTTGGCAGGTCAGCTGGATGCGGGCCATCACTAGTCAACCCCCCCCCCCTTTTTTTGTTTTACTATTTTATATACTTTTTTCTGTTATTTTTTTGTTTATCTGAATGCCTATGTGTTCATATGTTGATAAATGTCCTCTATAGGAGCCTTTAGTCAAATACTCTTATAATTAGCTTGGGGTTTCTTATACCTAGCTTGATAGATGCTCAATGGAGTGTCCCCATTTCACTCTTCTTATTTTCATAAGAGCTTAATCAAGAAATAGGCTATCCTAAATTGCGAAACTGTAGAGCTTCATCCAGTGTTCACTAACTGTGAACAAAAGGTTGCAATGAGTGGCGGAAAAGAACTACGAGTTCCTGCTTATGTCTGCATCATTTCTGGAACAACATAGACATGCATGCTGCTGGGCTAATCAAAATCTAGGACCTTTCTCCTCTTCTGCTTGCCCACTTCTCCCCCAATCCAACATAGCTGCTAATCCTCCTCCCCAGCCCCGAAGACTGGATGCTGGTGAAGAGGAGCAGCCACATCGGGTTGGGGGAGGGGGAGAAGCAGGAAAGCAGGAGGCCTTTTTTACTAGGGCAATGCATCTTCTTCTTCTTCTTCTTTTTATGTCTCCTCTATAATTAAAATATATATATATATATATATGGCCCAGTGCAATGCTTTTTTCTTTAAAAAAAAGTCTCTTTAAATAAAATAAGAAAATAGGGCTTCTTTCCTCCTCTGCTTGCTCCCTTTTTCCCCAGTCCAATGTGGCTATTATTCCTCCCCCTCAGCCCTGAAGACTGGATGTCCCAAAATCCCTGGTAGTTAGTAGACCCGGACCCCCTCTTCTGTGAATCCTGACCCTTTCCCCCAGGCCCCCTGTGTACCTTTAACTGGAATCAGAATTGATACCAATTTGCTCCTGCCTCTGTGCTGCTATCTTGTAAATGGTGGTGCTTGACCCTGTGCAGTGCATCCTGTGCAGACACACAAATACCTACACCCATGCATTTGCATGCAGAGGGGTTGGAGAGAATTCCATTAACTATTATCTGAATGTTGTCCCCACTTGAATTCAGTAAAAGGTGTAAAAACATGAAAATATATCTAGTATTGTCTAGGATTAATTTTATATGATGGTGGAAAATTCAGATATATTTGTACATGTCTTAGAACAGGAACATTTGCAAGATGTGCTGCTCCGTTTATAGATCCCATAATAGCTCTGCTATCTCAAATTTGTATTTTGTAGCAGCCGTGGAAGGATGGGTAAAAATCAAACAGCGTTATCTCAGCCCACACCGTTTCAAAAATAGTATCTAAAGAGGGCAACTCATTTAACAAGCAACCAAGATTTCGTCACAATTATAATTTTAAAACATCTTTAGCTGACATCTACAGTATAAGGCACAGAATAAAGTTGTTAAAAAAAAAACCAATGATATTGAGTCATATGGCATTTACATTTTGCAGAATAATATTCTGTGTTATATTTACTATCATTGGTAATAATCCAGCAAGATTAATAGTTATGTTGAAATTAAAATCTAGATGCCAGTTGCAATACCTGATAATTTTGGAAAACTACAACTATGACTTATTCAGGTCAAACACACCCTTTCTCTGATTCTTTTTAAAGCAATCCAAATTTGGAAGTTCAGTGTTTATATTCTATCACATTAATGAACAAATTTAAACTTTATGCAATCATATATTAACTGAATGTGAAGCCCTTATCTACAGAATTCATTCTCAGTGCGCATCATCCCAGCACCTAAATTTCAGTACTATTTCTTGAATTTCTTTTTATATGTGTTAGTTTGCATGTGCTGTACTGAGGAAAGGCAGAGGGCAGCTGAGGTTGGTGTAGCAGTTTGTAAGGGGGTAGTTTTTGATGGTGGGGCAGTTGTATAGTGTAGATTTTTAGGGTGGAATAGTTTGGGCCTCTTTTATCAAAGAAATTAGCGCAGGCCAGCATAGCAAATGCACCGAAGCCCATAGGGCTTTAAAGGGATTCAATGCATTTGCTGCACAACACTCACTAGTGTGGCTTCATAAAAGAGGCCTTTTGTGGGGTTGGTTGCAGATAAAGGAAAAGAGCATCTATTAAAGCTGTTAGGCCAGGAGTCGTGTTCCATTCAAAGGTAGGAGAAAAAAGGCAACCTAAAACTAGTCTGTAAATGTAATAATGTCCTCGTGTGGCTTGCTCCTACAGGGCCACTGTGTACCATATTGCCTCTCAGTACAGCAGCATACTCTACTTGTGTCTGGCTTTGTTCTTCAAAGTTACTAGGGATGTCTCTAAGAATTATTCAGGTCAAAGTACAAAATCTGCAAGGTTACAAATGAAGCATGGCCTACCTTACTGTAGCAGTTGTAGTTTCACTAGTGGTGTGGCCAGATCTTAGGTTTGAGGGGGAAGTCTAAGTCCACAGTTGGGGGGGGGGCATAAAATTTTTTATCCCAGGACAAGCAGGCAGGTATTCTCACTAGTGGGTGATGTCATCCGACAGAGCCCCGATACGGACGTCTCACAAGCATGTCTTGCTTGAAGAAACTCAGAAGTTTCGAGATGCCCGCACCGCGCATGCGCCAGTGCCTTCCCGCCCGATGGTCTGGGCGTGTCTCCTCCGTTCTTTTTCTTCCGCGGAGCTGAGAAGTTCACTTCAATTCTGCGCCCATTGAATCTGTTTTTTTGCCTTCTTATTGCCGCGGGTTGGGTTCATTTGGCTCTCGCGTGCATTTATTTTCTTTCTTTGATTTCTTTAAAAAAAAAAAAAAAAAATTTTACTTCCGATACCGGGTTGGCCGCGTGGCTGGGGCCCCGCGCCTTCAACCTTGCGGCGGAACTTTTCCGGCCTATGTCCCGGCCAATCACCGGTTTTAAAAAGTGCAGCAAGTGCCAGCGCGCGATTTCGCTCACGGACCCTCATCGACGCTGCTTACAGTGTCTGGGCCCGGACCACATTCCGAAATCGTGCCGGCCTTGCTCCACTCTGACGGCACGAGCGTTTAAGCGCCGCTGTCTGCTGTGGGAGTCCATGTTCAAGATGGAAGCTTCGTTGGATCCTTCAGCTTCGACATCGACTGGTGCCTCGACTCCTTCGGCGAAGCCCTCTGCCTCCCCGGCCGCTTCGGGCCTTCTGAAACCAGCCTCGTTCACGCTGGTTTCAGCCTCGACCTCGGCGCCGGTGCCTTCCTCCGTCTCCTCGGAACAGGTATCGACCCCTATAGTTCCACCGGTGGTGCTTAAAGTGCCGAAGGCTGGCAAGCAAAAGCACTCAGCACCGAAAGAGCACGGAGACTGTGCGGAAGGGCCCCCTTTTGGTGCGGATCCCTCCATATCGGCTTCGTTGAGGTCCATTCTGGAGGCTCAGTTTGTGGAACTCATGACCACCATGGGTCCCCGGCTGATTGCCTCGATCCAGGGTGACCTACCAGTTCCGGCTCCGAGGGGCGGCCCGCCCCCCCTCCTCCACCGCACCGCTCGACCTCGTTGCTTAGCGAGGAGGAGCGGCGGGCGGTGTCCAGTTCGTCGAGGCGGTCCTCGGGTAGTGCCATGCCTCCCTTGGAACCGATTCCCTCGAGAAAGGCCTCCCTTAGTGATATGCCTCCTTTGGAGCCTATTCCCTTGAGGAAAGCTTCGCTTAGCGACTTGCCTCCCTTGGAACCTATTACCCCGCCCCATGACACAGTGTGGCGTCCACCTTCGAGGCCTCCCAGTCCTGGGCATGGCAGGAAGCAGGACGAGTTCTTCCGAACCCCCTATCAAGCCTGGGCGGTTTCTGGGGAGGCGCCGACTCTTCCGCCTCTCCGATCAACGGCCTCGAGTCCTATCTGCTCCTTGGAGGCTTCTGGGGACCAGTATTCTCACAGAAGGGCTCGATCCCCTTCCAGGCATCGAGAGGGGCATCGATCCAGACACTCTTCGAGGCATTCCTCTCGGCACTCTACCGTCTCCCCTCAGAAGAAATTGCCTCGGATGGGGTATTCTGCTTCGGCTGGGTCTCCTCCTCCGGGCCCGGAGTTCAAGGACCCCGAGGTGTTTTACTCGCCCTGTTGCTCATAGGCCTCTATGGAGCCCGAAGCCTCGACTTCTTCTAGTCCTTCACAAAGACCGGCGCTGGCGGACCAACTGTCCTTTTCCTCGTTTCTAAGACAGATGGCGGATGACATGGACATTACCCTCGATGCTGGGTCTCGATACTCCAAGGAGTACCTCGATACCATGCACTTGCCTCGTTCTCCGGCCGAGTCCTTACGCCTACCTCTGCACAAGCTCCTCGACCAGACCTTCATGAGGTGCTTTGAGTCTCCTTACTCTATCCCTGCGGTCCCTGGAAAATTGGATGCTCGGTACCGCACGGTGCATCATAAGGGCTTCGAGGGGCCTCAGCTTTCTCATCAGTCCCTCCTGGTCGAATCCTCGCTCAAGCGGTCTCATCCTGGCCAGGTGTATGCTTCGGTGCCTCCGGGCCGCGAGGGCAGGACCATGGATAAGTTTGGACGACGCATCTATCAGAATTCTATGATGGCGTCTCAAGTCCTGAATTATAATTTCCACTTTGCCACCTACTTGGAATTTTTTCTACCTGTGCTTCGGAAATTCACACCCTACATCGAGTCCCAGGCTCGGTTTGAGTTCGAGGAGGTGGTTGCCTCGCTGTCCCAGCTTCGTCTTCAATTAATGCAATCTGCCTATGATGCTTTAGAGCTCTCGGCCCGAGCGGCAGCCTGCTCTGTGGCAATGCGCCGTTTGGCCTGGTTATGAACCATTGACATGGACCCGAATCTTCAGGACTGGCTGGCAAACGTCCCGTGTGCTGGGGCGGATCTTTTCGACGAATCCATCGAGACAGTCACTAAGAAGCTGTCTGATCATGAAAAGTCCTTCCAGTCCATTCTTAGGCCGAAGCCTAAGCCTCAGCAGTCTCGGCCCTCTCGACCGCCATTGATCTATCAGCGGCGTTATCAGCCGAGGCAAGCTCCTCCTGCGAGGCAACCTGCGAAGCGGCAGCCCCCTTAGAAGGCTCAGCAGAAGTCTCAGCCGTCTGCTGTCCCTAAGGCTCCTCAGCCTTTTTGACTGTCTCGTCGAGGGCATAACCAGTTTCGTTCCGCCTCCCCCTGTTTTTCCCATCGGAGGGCGCCTCCATCATTTTTATCATCACTGGGAGGCCGTAACCACCGACCTCTGGGTCCTTACTATCATCAAGGAAGGATACCCTCCGGACCACCCGCCAAGAGAGTATCCTTCCAACTTGACACAGACCGCCCTTCTTCTTCAGGAAGCCCAGGCCTTGCTCCGGCTCCGGGCCGTCGAGCCGGTCCCTGTGGACCAACACAACCAGGGGTTTTACTCCCAGTACTTCCTTGTTCCGAAGAAGACGGGCGACCTGCGCCCCATTTTGGACCTCAGGGTCCTCAACAAATTCCTAGTCAAAGAGAAGTTCCGCATGCTGACCCTTTCTTCTCTCTACCCCCTCCTCGAGCAGAACGACTGGTTATGCTCTCTGGATCTCAAGGAGGCCTACACTCACATTCCCATTCATCCGGCCTCTCGCAAGTTCCTCAGATTTCGGGTGGGACATCTGCATCTGCAGTATCGAGTGCTTCCCTTCGGCCTGTCCTCGTCTCCCAGAGTCTTCACGAAGTGTCTGGTAGTGGTGGCCGCGGCAATCCGGAACCGGGGTCTTCAGGTTTTCCCCTACCTCGACGACTGGCTCATCAAGGCGCCCTCGGCCTCGGAGGTCATCTCGGCGACCCTGTCCACGGTTCTGTTCCTGCAGAGTTTGGGATTCGAGATCAACTTTCCCAAATCTCATCTACAACCTTCACAGTCGCTCCCCTTCATCGGGGCGGTCCTGGATACCATCCAGCCTCAGAGCATTCCTTCCTCCTCAGGGCCTGGAAGCTCTTCTTCGTCTCTGCCAGTCTGTGTCTTCTCGCCAATCCATCTCAGCGAGACACATGATGGTCCTCCTGGGCCACATGGCCTCTACAGTTCATGTGACGCCGTTTGCCAGACTCCATCTCAGAATTCCTCAGTGGACCCTGGCGTCTCAATGGACTCAGGTGTCGGAGCCGTTGACTCGACACATCATCGTCACTCCTGCTCTTCGGCAGTCTCTACTTTGGTGGATGACCTCTTCGAATCTATCCAGAGGTTTGCTGTTTCACACTTCTCCCCACCAGAAGGTTCTCACAACCGATTCCTCGACCTATGCCTGGGGAGCACATCTGGATGGTCTTCGCACTCAGGGATTCTGGATCAGTGCGGACCGCCTCCATCAAATCAATCTTCTGGAGCTCAGAGCCATCTTCAATGCTCTTCAAGCTTTTCAACATCTGCTTCACGACATGGTGGTCCTGATTCGCACAGACAATCAGGTCGCCATGTATTATGTCAACAAGCAGGGGGGCACGGGCTCGGCCTCCCTCTGCCAGGAAGCTCTCAGAGTCTGGGATTGGGCGGTTCGCCACAACACCTTCCTCAAAGCTGTCTACATTCAGGGGAAGGACAATGTCTTGAGTCGTCTACTCCAACCTCACGAATGGACGCTCCATTCCATGCCCCTTCATCAGATCTTTGCTCAGTGGGAGATGCCTCAGATAGACCTCTTTGCGGCTCCCCACAATTTCAAGCTGCCTCAATTTTGCTCCAGGATCTACACTCCTCATCGCCTCGAGGCAGATGCTTTTCTGCTGGATTGAGGGGAATCGCTTTCTGTATGCGTTTCCTCCCATTTCCTCTCATTCAAAAGACTCTGGTCAAGCTGAGGTCCGACCGCGCCACCATGATTCTGATTGCTCCTCGGTGGCCCCGTCAACCTTGGTTCTCTCTTCTACTTCAACTCAGCAGCAGGGAGCCGGTCCTTCTTCCAGTGTTTCCTTCACTGCTTACTCAACATCAAGGATCACTGCTTCATCCCAACCTGCAGTCTCTCCACCTGACAGCTTGGTTCCTCTCAACGTAACTCCTCACCAGTTTTCCCAGGTGGTGAGGGATGTCTTGGAGGCTTCCAGGAAGCCTGCTACTCGTCAATGCTACTCCCAAAAATGGACTAGATTTTCTTCATGGTGTATTTCCAATTCTAAGGAGCCTCAGCGAGCCTCCCTATCCTCTGTGTTGGACTATCTTCTACACTTGTCTCAGTCTGGTCTCAAGTCGACCTCTATTCGAGTCCACCTGAGCGCTATTGCGGCTTTCCATCAGCCTCTGCAAGGGAAACCTCTCTCTGCTCATCCTGTGGTTTCCAGATTTATGAAAGGACTTTTTCATGTCAATCCTCCTCTCAAACCGCCTCCAGTGGTTTGGGATCTCAATGTTGTCCTTTCTCAACTTATGAAACCTCCTTTTGAGCCTCTGAGAAAGGCTCCACTGAAGTTTCTCACTTGGAAAATGGTTTTTCTGGTAGCCCTCACTTCTGCTCGCAGGGTCAGTGAGCTTCAGGCCTTGGTGGCGGACCCGCCTTTCACAGTATTCCATCATGACAAGGTGGTCCTCCGCACTCATCCTAAATTCCTGCCTAAAGTGGTCTCTGAATTTCATCTCAACCAATCCATTGTACTTCCAGTGTTTTTCCCAAAGCCTCATTCTCATCCTGGAGAATCAGCTCTTCACACTCTAGGCACTGTAAACGTGCTTTGGCTTTCTACCTGGATTCGCACCAAGCCACACAGAACTGCTCCTCAACTATTCGTCTCCTTTGATCCAAACAAGTTGGGACGCCCTGTCTCGAAGCGCACCATCTCCAACTGGATGGCGGTTTGTATCTCTTTCTGCTATGCCCAGGCTGGATTACCCCTTCCCTGTAAGGTCACAGCCCATAAAGTCAGAGCAATGGCGGCCTCTGTAGCCTTCCTCAGATCGACACCGATTGAGGAGATTTGTAAGGCTGCCACTTGGTCCTCGGTTCATACATTCACCTCTCATTACTGTCTGGATACTTTCTCCAGACGGGATGGACAGTTTGGCCAAACAGTGTTACAAAATTTATTCTCCTAAGTTGCCAACTCTCCCTCCATCCCATTGAGGTTAGCTTGGAGGTCACCCACTAGTGAGAATACCTGCCTGCTTGTCCTGGGATAAAGCAATGTTACTTACCGTAACAGTTGTTATCCAGGGACAGCAGGCAGCTATTCTCACGTCCCACCCACCTCCCCTGGGTTGGCTTCTCTGCTAGCTACCTGAACTGAGGAGACACGCCCGGACCATCGGGCGGGAAGGCACTGGCGCATGCGCGGTGCGGGCATCTCGAAACTTCTGAGTTTCTTCAAGCAAGACATGCTTGTGAGACGTCCGTATCGGGGCTCTGTCGGATGACATCACCCACTAGTGAGAATAGCTGCCTGCTGTCCCTGGATAACAACTGTTACGGTAAGTAACATTGCTATTTTGCCCCACCTCCCTGCTGCAGCCCCACATACCTGGGCTGGTGGAGATCCCCAAGCCCTGCCAGCAAAAGCCCTCCTCCAGCAATGTTTCTTTTTCTGAGCCACTGCGCTGCCTGCCCTGCTCCCTCTTTCTCCTGTGCCTGTACCTCCCTTGCGCATGCTCAATTTCACTAAAACCAAGCATGTGTGCAGGGATCAGGGCAGATAGCAGAAAAAGGAAACATTACTGGAGGGGCGGTGGGACCCCTGCTAGCTAAACCAGCACAGAGTGAATCAGTTTTGGGGGTCTGAACCCAAACTGGGTGCCCTCCCTCGACGGCTATACCCCCGTTAAATTCTCATATAAGAGGTGAAGGTATATACCAAGGAGTGTCACTGCTTCCTTCTAGGCCTTCTTAACCTAGCTATGGCCTCAGTTTATATACTTCCTGGACCATGCCCTTCTTGTTCCACCCCTCCTGTGTCACATCTCCTTTGGGCAAGACTGGATTTTAATGTGGCTTTAATATCTTATAGGTTCTCTCACACCCCAATGCATCCTGGGTTCACTATATTCATCTCAAGGAAGGCAGTCTTGCAGCTCTCTCTCACTCAAAAGGCATGGGACTTCCGACCTTTCATCTTCACTGAGCACCTTCTAGTGGTGATGCAAGAGTCAGCTGTGAGCAATCAGTCTTTATCAGGAAAGGGAAGCACCCCTCTTGCAAAGCCCCCCAGGGGGAGGTGAAGTAGGACCAGGACAGCCACAGTCCCTCAAAAGATTTGTAGGCTTTTAAAATGGTTCACCCAGACTATTATGTTAGCTCAAGCCTCAAAATGCCTGCAAAGATCTTTGAATGAACGAACCACAATGGGGCATTCAAGCCTACATGGGACCTACATAGTAGCACAGGAATAAAGCACAGTTACTTACCATAACAGGTGTTTTCCAGGGACAGCAGGCAGATATTCTCACATACCAGTGATGTCATCCTTACAGCTCGGTAAGGATAGTGCTATAAATGTACTGTCACTTTAAACTTCTTAAAATGCTTCAAGATTGCACACACCATGCACATGCAAGTGCTGCCCTTCTGTGCTTTTAAATATGAGCCTTTGAAAAAATGTTTGCACTTAAAAGTTTCTGAAAGGCTCTTATTTAAGTGCAAAAAAATAGGTGCCAACATGTGCTTTCACTTTCGGTCTTGCTCTTGCACACATTTGTTTCTCACTATCAGCACTTAACCTTTTCCTATCGTGTGTCCCGGATGACAGGACATTCCAAAAATGTCATTGCCATCGTATGTCCCATACTAATAAAGAGCCAGGAACACAAAATATTTGAATTTACAGACTTATGACTTGTTTACAATAGCCGTAAATGATAACGGTGAATAATACAAAACTTTGCTAAAATAATTACGATTGGAACCACCATAACGTAAAATTTATTACGATAGGAAAAGGTTAAAAGTTTCATGGCTTTCTTCCGCTAGCAAAAGAAAACAAAAATCAGAATTTATTGTGAGAAATTGACAAGAAATCTTCTCCTGAAAACCTTCTGTGCTGCCTCTGAGCTGGCGGTAAGTTTTCAGCATTATGGACCATTATCTCTTTCTGTGCATTGCAGCACTTTCATTTGTGCTTTGGGAAGGAATACAAGGAGGGACATAATCGAAAGGGACGTCCATCTTGCAAGTCATCCATAGTTAAAAAGAGTCTAAGACACATTTTCAAAAGAGACGTCCAACTTTTTTTTACTTTCGAAAATCATCTAATTATACGCCCTGCCGATCTGATTGTCCAAGCCGCTAAATCGTCCATCTTTATACCACATTTCCATCCAACTTTCTGTCCAAGTCCAAAACGCCTAGAACAAGTCCTTTTGGACGTGGGAGGGGTCTGCAAAGTGATGGACTGAACACCCAGACATGGCACCTAAATAGTGGGGTACCTTACAGGGCACTGCTGTGAACTTCACAAAAAGGATGCCATGGCTTCTCCTCACTACAGCTCCCTTATAGGTCACGGTGAGCCCCCCAAACCACCTCCAGAATCCCCTAGACCCACTTATCTACCACCCCAATAGCCCTCATGGCTGCAGGAGCCACTTATATGCCAGTACAAAAGGGCTTGGGGGCTGTATAAGGAAGTACACATGTTTCAGTATCAATGCAGTGATTACATGGGCTTATGGGCATGGGTCCTCCTCTCCATGGGTCCCTGACCCACCCCCAAGATGACTTAAGCTGCCTCTGGGCTGGATGGCTAGGCTTTCCTATGCCAGGCGGCCAGGTGATGATGGTCTGGGGGCTGAAATTTAAAGTTGTGAATATAATTTTTATGGGGGTGGTGGGGGGTTGGTGATCACTGGGGTAGTGTGTGGGGGTCTGTGTTATGTGTTTGAAGTGCTTATCTGGTGAGTTTAGGGTTTTTTTGTGACTTAGACCATGTTTTACATGGTCTAAGTCACAACGTCCAAGTTCCGTCTGGGCTCTGTTGTTAAACTTTTGGTTATACATGCTGTACAACTAAGTCTAAGCCGGCCCATGTCCCACCCAACTCCTGCCCTTGACACGCCTCCCGAAATGCCCCGTTTAACTTTGGACGTTGAGCAGCACTATGAAGGCCTAGGTTGTTTAGAAATACGTCCAAAACCCATTTTTATTTTCGGCGCTTGGACGTTTTTGAGAAATGTTCGTCCAAGTGCCGACTTAGGCCGGTTTTTGGATGTTTCTCTCTTTCGATTATGAGCCCTTACTGACCCCTCATAGACATCCATTTAAATACAATTTACAGTCATCTTTAGCATGAATGCTAACATTGGCGCTCAAGCCCTCTTGAACATTCAGCACTCTAAAATATGCACACAAATCCAGTATTAACATGTGATAGTTTTCAGCATCAACCCCTTTACAATTCTGGAAAAAACACCTGCAAAAAATATAAACAGGATGGTCAGTGGACGTCATAAAGTATATGGAGACAGACTTAAAGATTTCAATATGTATACTTTGGAAAAAGACAGCAGAGGGGAGATTTGATAGAGACATTTAAATATCTCCTGGCATAAATGTTCAATTGAAAGCTCTGGAATGAGGGGGGCACAGGATGGTGAAAGGGGATGGGCTTGGGAGTAAACTAAGGGTCATGGATGCATAGAACAGCTTCCTGGTGAAGAGGGTAGGGACAAAGACTATATCTGAATTCAAGAAAGCAAGCAAATGCCTAGGATCTCTAAAGGAGAGAAAGGAATAGTGGATGGTATAGACTGGCAGATTTGATAAGAAATATGGTCTTTATCGTTCATTGTTTTTTTTAATGTTTCTATACTAGATTACAGAGGAGGACCGAAACATGTCAGCTAAGGTCCACAAAATAATTATTTTATTTCCGCCGGTCCATAGGTGTAAAAAGGTTGAAGAACACTGGCCTAGAGCATCAAAACCAACAGAGAAGCATCTGAAAGAAGGCCAAAGGGAGCCTAGATAAAGCTAGACAGCACCAGGCTAAGATCTGAGACAGCGATAGGATGGACAACCAGCCGTCTGACATGATGAACTGCCTGCATGATTTGAGCAACATCAGGATGAGCTGCCAAAGAAGACCAACTGTCCCAGGATCACAAGAGAGCCCGGCAACCAGGAATTGCAGAGAAGCCACCATAAAGCCAGCATCTTTTTCACAGGAAGGCGAGCATCAGCGAGATCAGAACTGAATACAGATCCAACTGGTCTTGGACACACTAATATTGATAGGCCTTCCACACCGTAGAATATACCATTTCCCTGGATGACTTCTTAGACTTTAGAAGAGCCAAAACAACAAGGGCAGAACATCTCATGTACCCAAAAGTCTCTTGCTCAAGAGCCCTGCCTGAAGAGCAAAAGACCCGTTACTGGCATGGTAACGACCCTGCATGACAGGATCTGAAGAAGCACTCGGTCAAAGGCTGCAACCCACACGCCTTTGTGAACTAGCTGAAGCCACCAGCATAACGCGGCCAAGAAGAACCAAAATCCTCTTAAGGACATGGCCGACCAACGGCCCAAGAGTAAAAACAATTAGGAGAAAACTGCTGCTGCCAGAACTACACCAGTGTGTCGAGCCATCCGCTTCCGGGCTTGGAACTTCGACGGAAGTAAAGCACTTTTCTGTATCATGAAGTGGCCATGAGATCGTGGGGACTCCCCCAGCGTTCCACGATCATCTGAAATTTGGGGATTAATAATCGGAAGGAACCATATATGCTGGGAGGAGAGAAGCTGATATGCACGGATGGGGAGAGGGACCTTGGGGTGATAGTGTCCGAAGATCTAAAGGTGAAAAAACAGTGTGATAAGGCAGTGGCTGCTGCCAGAAGGATGCTGGGCTGTATAATGAGAGGCGTAGCCAGTAGAAGGAAGAAGGTGTTGATGCCCCACTTGGAGTATTGTTTTCAGTTTTGGAGACCGTATCTGGCGAAGGATGTAAGAAGACTTGAAGCGGTCCAGAGGAGGGCGACGAAAATGATAGGAGGCTTGCGCCAGAAGACATATGAGGAGAGACTGGAAGCCCTGAATATATATACCCTAGAGCAGGGGTCTCAAAGTCCCTCCTTGAGGGCCGCAATCCAGTCGGGTTTTCAGGATTTCCCCAATGAATATGCTTGAGATCTATGTGCATGCATTGCTTTCAAAGCATATTCATTGGGGAAATCCTGAAAACCCGACTGGATCGCGGCCCTCAAGGAGGGACTTTGAGATCCCTGCCCTAGAGGAAAGGAGGGACAGGGGAGATATGATTCAGACATTCAAATACTTGAAAGGTATTAACGTAGAACAAAATCTATTCCAGAGAAAGGGCATGATTTGAGGTTGAGGGGTGGCAAACGTGAGTAATGTTAGGAAATTCTTCTTTAAGGAGAGGGTGATTGATGCACGGAATGTGCTTCTGATGGAGGTAGTGGAGAAGAAAATGGTGACAGAGTTCAGATAAGTGTGGGATGAACAAAGAGCATCTCTAATCAGAAAATAATGGGTATACATTGAAGGAACTAAGGCCAGTACTGGGCAGGCTTGCAAGGTCTGTCTCCCTTATATGGACATTCAGTTGAGGTCAGGCTGGGGAGGGCTTCGATGGCTGGGATGGTTAAGATGGGCAGGCGTGAGCTTTGATGGAGACTCCAGTAGATAGAACCTAAGCACACTACAGGGCAGGGCTCTGGGTTTCTGGCCCAGAAATATCTAAGAACAGTGGCGTATCAAGGGGGGAGGGGCGGGGGGAGGTTCGCCCCGGGTGCAAGCTTAGGGGGGTGCACAGCTGACCAGGTCCGGAAAATTCAGTGGTGAATTTGAAACAGCTTCCTTTTTCCCTCCCTGCCCCTTACCTTCGTGGCCATGAGTCTAAATTACCTTCTTACAGCAGCTGGAGTTGCATGTCGCTGCCGTAAAGGTCATCTCTGGGGGGGGGGGAAGAAAGCGCCACGAAGTAAGGCGAAGTAAGGGGCAGGGAGGGAGAAAGGGAGGAAAGGTGGGGTAAAGAGGAAAAGACGCTGAAGGGAAATGGGTAAAACAGAGGGGGGAGAAGGACACTGAAAGCGCATGGGGAAGACAGAGGGGGAGAAGGACGCTGAAAGCACATGGGGAAGACAAGAGGGGGGAGAAGGACGCTGAAAGCACATGGGGAAGACAGAGGGGGGAGAAGGACACTAAAAGGACATGGGGAATACAGAGGGGGGGAGAAGGACACTGAAAGCACATGGGGAAGATAGAGTGAGGATGCTGAAAGGACATGGGGAAGAGAGAGTGGGGAGAAGACACTGGCAGGGGAGCAGACAGAGATGCCAGACTATGAGGGGAGCAGAGGGAAGAAGATGGGTGCCAGACCAATTTGGAAGGGGGGAGAAAGGGAGAGGCACAGTAACAGAGCAAATGGAAGACGCAGAGAGAAGACAGACAGTGGATGGAAGGAACTGAATGAGAAGATGAGGAAAGCAGAAACCAGAGAAGACAAAGGTAGAACAAAAATTTTCTATTTATTTATTGCTTTAGGAGACATGTGTCACTGTTTCTGTGGTGTTGCATTGTATGCAGAGTCCAGCTTCTTGCTGGTTCAATTTAACCTTTGTCTATGTATTTCTATTTTATCCCCCCTTTTACAAAACTATGGAGCGTTTTTTAGCGCCAGACGTGGTGATAGCAGCTCTGATGCTCAGAATTCTATGAGCGTCAGAGCTGTTACACCGTGGCTAAAATCCACACTACAGTTTTGTAAAAGGGGGAGTGGTTAGTTTGTGATGACATATTCCATATTAGGCGAAGGTGTTTTCTGTGTTCTGTGTGTTCGAAAGACATGGTTTTCTGTTAGGATTGATTGTGTAGGATTGATCTGTACTAGTCTGGCTTGTTTAGTTTTACAATAGGTTTATTGATGTACTGCTCACTGCAGTATGTAAGATGCTGCCTTTTCCTAGGTACTCATGTGTGACGTGTGGCTTGTTACTAAAAATCATGTTTTTCGTACAGATGGGGGAGAGGTGCCAAAAAATGATGGGCCCTGGGTGTCACATATGCTAGGTATGCCACTGTCTAAGAAAGAGGACCATTTAAATTAAATTAATTTATGGAGCATGTTTGGTTGAGCAGACTGAATGGGCCATTCAGGTCTTTATCTGCTGTCATTTACTATGTTATGTTACTAAGTCTTTCTATATAGAAAATTTCTGCCATCAGAACTTTGAAGCCAGCTATGAAATGAGGAATTGTTTTCTGCTCTAACAAAATATAGAGATATCTTCTGTATTAGTTATTTTTATGTTTGCAATGAACCATCATGTCCTGGACTACAACTATCAAATCACTCATCCCAAGATTTCATTTCACATCTCTTTAACCATTCATGTGTCCAATTTTGAGGAATGAATGGTTCCTGGTATGAAATTTTGTATTTTCCATTTTATATATGCATTTATTACTCATTTTTCCTTTTTTTTTTTTTTTTTTTTTTTGCTGATGCAGTTTCTTAAAGAGATCTTTTTTCTCTTGTTTTGCAAATTCTATTACATCCTTCCTTATCCGTCCCTTCTATTTGGCAGAATGCCAGTCCAAGTTTAATGATGAAGACAGATTCTGGCACCAAAAAGGGAGCCCAAGGAGGCCTCAACGACGAGACAATCAAGGCACAACAAAGGAGTCGTGAGGATGAGATGTCAATAATTCAGCCACTTTGAACTTTACACCTGTGGCTGAATTATTGACATCTCATCCTCACGACTCCTTTGTTGAAGTCAGATTCTGGACATTAACTTTCATATTTCAAAACTTTTTGCATATTTGGATCTGATAATGCTTTTAAGTAGGTCTGGAGGCTTATGATAATAGTTCTGTAGGAATAATATGTTTCTTCCTTTGGCTCAGAGAAAGTAGAGTCTTGGCATACACCTATTCTTATATATATCTTGTGGGCACAGAGGAATTTTCTTGTTGTACATCCAGTTTATCAAGATCTTTAAGAAGCCAGCATACAATTCCAGAGCTACATGAGAGTGCAGGAATTGCCAGCATATACGTATCTTATTCAATATGTTAAAGCACTTCTCAGCATCAGTTTTAATCCCCTGCAATAGTCTTTACTTATCTTTTTTCTCAGTAATTTATACTTGATTGTTGCTCCTTCCTCTGCTCCTAGATATTTAGATATGCTTTCCTATTCAAGTTTCATTATGTCATAGTCATCAGTCAGAGAAAGGTTTTCAGTCCTATTCAATTTCCCTTTATAGAAGATTGTCTTAGCCTATTTGTCCAGGTCAAAAGCACAGGCTCCTTGTGCGAGAAATATGTAGGGACTATAATGTATTGTATGGGGCTGCTGGTGGCAGGGTCAGTTCAAACCACAAAATTGCACTCTGGTGTGGCATATTTATTCAATTTTCTATATTGTTCTCCCAGGGGTGCTCACAATGGTTTATATGAATTTATTCAGGTACTCAAGCATTTTTTCCCTGTCTGTCCCAGCAATTTTTCTAATTGTACCAGAAGCAATGGGGGGATTAAGTGACTTGCCCACGGTCACAAGGAAGCAGCATGAGTTTGAACCCACAACCTCCGGGTGCTGAGGACCACTGTACCACACACTCTAATGATTAAATGTCATGCCATATGCCATCAAAGCCTCAATGGAGAAGATCTAAAGAAAAAAAAGTGGTGAGATGTGCAGGGTAAAGTACAAAAGAAGCAGGCTTCCTGTGAACCTGTAATCAAGAAGGCCCTGGCAGTCACATAACTCTTACAGCTATTGGATGAGAGGTTTTAGCCATCTTGAGCAGGATACCATTGCTGGAGAGAGTCGATGTGACACAGCATGTAGATGAGGTGAGAGTTGACCTATGCTATTCCCTCATTTGCATCTGTGGATTATAGATGTGGATACTGCAAAAGATGTTAAACACTACCTGCACCTCACCTACCCTCCAGCCCCCAAATATCTTGATAAGAGTAAATAAGCCATATCATAATTTCTTTGTTGTTTTTATTTCTGTGGTTCTAC
This sequence comes from Geotrypetes seraphini, assembly GCF_902459505.1. NCBI lineage: Eukaryota > Metazoa > Chordata > Amphibia > Gymnophiona > Dermophiidae > Geotrypetes > Geotrypetes seraphini. The sequence continues at coordinate 413,066,171 of NC_047085.1, forward strand.
TATCAACTTTGAAATTCAATAAATATTAAATTCTTTTTAAAAAAAGTAAAAATTAACCCTCCTCTTTTACAATTGGCACAAAGGCACCAAAAATAAACTGCAAGAGCACAGGCCATCACTCAATGGAGTGGAATGGCAGCATTTCAACATGCCAATTAAACAGCTTGTACCCACGGCAATAACAGCTCCGACGCATATAGAATTCCCATGAGCATTGGAGCTGTTACCACTGCGGCCGGCACTAAAAACTATGCTACAGTTTTGTAAAAAGGGTAAATTAGTTTATCATGTTAGAGCCCAATGGTAAGAGTGTGTATGGGTGTTGCGTGAAGGCTCTTTTAAGGCTGATTTATCACTGTTTCTGCTCAGATGGCCACCCCAGACAATTCATTTGGGGTTATTGCTTCCATTACCTTGGAAGTAGAATATGTCTTTATGTTAACTGTTCAAGGCTTGTGTGGATGGGATAAGACAGAGCTCACAGGGACAAGATGGGGGACAAATCTTTTCCCCTTGTCATTCTCTACTTTCCCTTTTCCTCTAGCCTTGTTAATAGGAAGATTCTACTTTTTGGCTCAGAGCATGCAGCAGTGCTCTCTGCTCCTCTCCTCCACAAAAGTGGACTTTTTTTGACAAACTTTCTTTAGCCCAACATAATCACCTTTACCTCCTCTATTCTCAACTTCTTCAGCTTTATGTTTTACATAGTTCCACCCCTGCAATAAATCAACTCCATATCTATCTCTCTGCAATATTGTCAGCCTGTCAGCAATTGTGAATATCCAGGACAAATATTCTTACCCTGGAGCAGAATGACTTCTGGGTTCATCTTCTGCATACATCAATTATACTGTTCATACATATTTTGCAATTCAGGACAAACAGAGGCTTCTCTGACTACTGGTCTGCTGGCTTAACTGAATATCAATGCATGCGCTCATTTTGTAACATCAGCACAATTGGTATATTGGTGGTGCTATACATACTGCCTCTTTTACAAAGCCGCACAGCAACAGCCCCAAAGCCCTTTAAATCTCTATGGGCTTCGGGGCCGTTAGCGCGGCTTTGTAAAAGAGGCTGATAGAGGATCCGATGCTCAACTTACTTGATGCTAAACCAGTTGTAACCAGTTTAGTATCCAAGCATGTTAGCTTTCGATGCACAAAATGCTCTGCGTAGATTTTTCCATACCTCAGCTTCTGAGAATTGTATTACAAGGAGCTCATTAATATTAAAATGAGCACTCTAGGCAATGACCAGACATTTCCAGGTGATGCATGAAATGAAGCGCTGATCTTTAACGCTCCAAAATTACCAGCAGGTCTGAAGGAGCTGGTAGCATTGAACACAGTATACAAATGTGTTAAAAGTATGTCTCAGGCGCATGTGATAAAGGCATGTCTCATGCATGTTTGTTAAAAGCTTATTGGCAGATCTGTGCTGCTGATTGCATGAGAGGTGGAATCTAAAAGGAAAACAGGATACATTCATCATACTTTTATAGGGTTGGGGCACCATATACTACACATGTTAAAAGCAAGTCTCATGCGCATTCATTAAAAGCATATATCAACAGGGCTGCCAATTTCAAATGTCCCGCCGAAGCAGTGTAGAAAAAAAAGCATATATATCTTGCATTTTCACATTTGTATAGCTTGTTGGTAGTTCTTCCCTCCCCTTCTCTCCTGCAATGGCGTCAACGGACACGTGTATATGATATTCATCGGCAGTGACTTGCTTTACGGCAGAGCATGCCAGGATCGTTTTCATGCTGTAAAATTTAAAAGCTTGTTTTGTATAGTTTATGAAATGTCAATAAAATTTCCTTGACTTAAAAGCACATGAATTGTATGTGTTTTCAATCAATGTGTGCTTTGTGCTACAGCAGGCAACATTATGGATGGAGGGTTTTATCCCCACTTTCTGCAGTATGACCTGAGAGGAGACGATGATGATGGAAGGAGTGGGAGGTTCAGCAGCTATGGAGAACTTTAGTACATGCCCGTCCTGTGTCTATGATATGTGGGTGACCCTGCAAGAGATGTCAGACCAAAAGGTAGTGAATGATTATCGGCTAAGCAGGGCAACGATTTTAGATCTATATGAGAAGATCATAGCTAATATTGATCTATCAACAGCTCGGTCCCATGCAGTGCCTGGGCTGGTGAAGTTGCTAATTGTCCTGCATTTCTTTGGCACAAAAACCTTCCAGTGTGTGTTCTGGTGTAGCAGCAGTGTGGACCAGTCATTTGCACCTAGACATTAGGGCCAGGTATTGTGAGCCCTGAAAAACATGCCAAACACTACCATTAACTTCCCAGAGAGGGAAGAACAACAGTGAGAAGTTAAACTGGACTTTTTCCGGATTGCTGGCATGCCTAATATCTTGGGTGCCATTGACTATACCCATATCCTATTTACTCCCCCGTTGGATGAAGAGATAATGTTCTTCAACTGCAAGATGGAATACTCCTTGAATGTCCTAGTGGTCTGTGATTCAAACCTAAGGATCCTTGATGTGTCTAAGTTCCCCAAGAGCTGCCATGATTCATATATCCTAGCCATCTCTTGGGCAAAAATTTGCAGAGGAAGAATTTGGTCAAAGGTGGCTACTGGGTAAGTGTGGTTTGTGGTTTGGAGGATCTATTTGTGGGGGGGGGGGGGCGAGTGATGAAGGGGATGAGGCCCAATTTGATTTGAATATCCTAGGCAACTCTGCCTCATGTGTTTTGAAGGGTTGTGTGTGTGGTGGGTAGGGGATAGGTGATGAAGAAGGGTGCTTGCGGGGGGAGGGAGGCCATTGTACAGCTATCACATTTTGAAACATAATGAGGGGGAGTTTGGGGGGTTGGTTTTACACATGGAGAAGCATAATTTAAAAAAATATGTCTAAGTCCCTTTTAGGCCTAGGGCACTAGTTGCCCAAAGTTGGCAGTGTCTAAAGTCCATTCTCGAAAAATACATCCAAAATATTTTTTTTCCCCAAAAATCATTTACTTCTACATCCAGCCGTTTGATCATCCAGACCACCAAGTCATCTGTCTCTATACTGCATTCTTGTCCAAAAATCATCCAAATCTGAAACGCCCAGAACAAGACCTTTTGGATATGGGAGGGGCAAGTATTATGATGGACTGGCCACCCAGACATGGCAACAGAGCAGTGGGGCACCTTACAGGGCACTGCTGTGAACTTCACAAAAAGGGTGCCACATAAACATCTCACCACAACTCCCTTGCAGGTCATGGTGAGCCCCACAAAACACCCCAAAACCTACTATACCCACCTGTCTATCACCCTAATAGCCCTTATGACTGCAGGTGGTACCTATATGGCAGTACAGTAGGGTTTGGGGATTTTTTGGGTGGACTCACATTTTTCACCATGAATGCAATGGTTATGGGCTTGGGCCCTTCTCTCTATTGCCCCCCTACCCCAACTACTTAAGCCACCTCTGTGCAGCTCTGCTATGCCAGGTGCTGTATGTACGTTTTTATTCTGATTTGTATGATGGTGGGGGGGGGGGTCAGTGATCAGTGGGTTAGTGGGGGGGGTCTGGTCACTTTGGATAGATTACCTAGTCACTACGTATAAGTTCCATCCAGGAAGTCTCATCAGACCTTCTGAAAGGTCATTTTGGAAAGCCACAAAACTTAGAGACTTGAAGAAAGCAACAGGTTTTATTAGCATACATATGCGACTCCTGAGCTCCAAGCTGGCTTCAGAAGTTTCGAAAACAGGAAGTTACAGAGATATTTATACATTCTTCTGGCTATTGTGGCGGGGCCAGGGATAAGCCTAGCGCTGGCAACCTGGCTCCCGCCCCAGGCGCAGGACGGAGCGCTCCCTGGTGGACTCCTGCTGGATAATCCCAGTAGAAAGTACAATACACTGCTCACTTGGTAAAGTTCAGGTTTTCCTTTTTATTATCCCCAGTTCAAGGCACTGGGTCTCAAGTAGTCCCTCTTGGCTGAGTGGACTTGAAACAAACAATATATCAGCAATGCTTCTCCTTTATAAGAGAGTCCAGACTGCTGTTCAGGCACATAAACCACAAATAACCAAAAACGTTTTTTTTTCTTCTTCAGTTTCATCAGTTGTGCCTGTGGATACTTCAGGAAGCTTTTCCCACCTGAAGTACCATGCCCCCACTACCTGTATGCTCCTGGGGTAGGGGCTGGGGAACCATCCACCCTTTTCTGACTGGTTTAAGTCCCCACCCAAAAGTTCCCCTATTCAGGGCTATGTAACGTCAGGTCACTGAATTCCCATTCAGGCTTTTCTTGGAAGTTAATTAGGGTTCCCACCTCCTTCACTCTCTCTCTGCAAGGCCTATCTCTCGGGCTCTAATTGACCCATTCACACTTCCTTACAGTCCTGCCTAAGGGAGAAAGAACGCTGCACAGAAAGACGTTAACTTTCATTCCCCTCCCCCATTCATTACCTTAGTGACTGGAGTCAGATAGGAGATCCCAGGCTGCCAGACTGCACTCCATTTCACTATCTCCATTAGGGACTCCCCGCTCTCTGAGGCTGGATAGGAATTCCCTTCAGGGGCAGCTACCGGCCAGCCCTGCTCTGGAAGCCTTTCTCCTCCCTTGAGCTTCTGCCTGGGAGCCAGAAGTTTGTTAATTCGTGAGGGCTGTAGGACAGCCCGTTCTTTAGCCCTGGACTGGGAATGCAAACTCCCAGCTGTTTCCTTCCTGCTCGGCACGGCACGTCTCTCTCTTGCAGTTCCTGAGTTCCCCCGAGTGTTCCCAGGTGTGTTGGTTTTATGCTGCAGGCTGGTTCCCACTCTCCCTCTGGGTTCGTCTTGCCTATCAGCTCCGCCTCTTTCCTTAACCCTTCCTGGGCTAGTTTTCTTTACCAGAGGCTTTACTGGAGAACTGCCCAAGGAATTATAAAAGGGATTATAGTGCCCTAAATCAGGTATTGTGGTTTCTGCCCTTCTCTCTCTGCCTTGCCCTGCCTGTTGGCTCTTTGTAATAGGAACAGGGTTAATGGGCAGCTTCCTGGGCTTAGGAATAGGGGCAGCCCTTTGCATGGCAGGGTTTAAAACCGGGTTTAAACTGGTGACAGGAGCTTCCCTGTCACACTATACAACTGAATTCTAGAAAAAACTTCACGTGTTACTTTTCTTAACAATCATTGGTGCTAAGCTCACACTAGCAGGTCATTAGCAGGTCACTTATCTAAGCCATGCAGTCTTTCTGTTACATGTCGTTTATGCTGAGATAGCCATAAGAAGTTAGAATGTCCAAGCTAACATCCAGTACAGGCAGGCTAGAACATGAGATAAGTTAGGTCTGCAGCTAAACATAATTCAGCATTTTATTAAAGAGAAAACTTAGTTCAACACTTAGGAAAACCAGTCCCAGACTGCTTCACTTCGATTATCGCTGCAGGACGACTAAGTTTGGTCAGCTCACATCCAGCCTACCTCCCACCCTAACCTCTCTTTGAAAAATGCCCCTTTTCTCTCTGGATGCACTGCAGCAGTCAGAGGCCTAAAATGCCTCTAGATGCGTCTAAAAACCCATTTCAATAATTAGCACTCAGACAATGTGGCTTTTAGGTCATCCAAGTGCCGATTTGGGTGGGTTTTTACACGTATTTCTGTTTCGATTATAAGAACATAAGAAGTTGCCTCCGCTGAGGCAGACCATAGGTCCATCCTGCCCAGCGGTCCGCTCCCGCGGCGGCCCATCAGGCCCATTGCCTGAATTATGAAATTATGAACCTCATAATTTCTAACTGAAAAAAGGATAATTTTTATCTTTGGCCCGCAGTGTAGTAAAATTTTGCCCACAGGATGATTACCAATTTGCACTGAAGCTGGCCCGCTGGCAGACATTAAAGCAGCCTGCAGAGGATCGCCGGTCAGCTATAGAAATCCTAGTAGGCTGCCGTAGCCTTAGCAGCACGTTTCCTCTGCCACAGTCCCATACGTCAATGGAGGGGCAAGACTGTGGCAGGTTGCTTTAATGTCTGCTGGCGAGCCAGCTGAGTTGACGCTGGAGTGAGTTCAGGCCTGGTTAAAAACATTTTTTTGGGAGTTTGGAGTTTCCATCGTGTTGGGAAAATAGGCTCTCTAAGGCCCAATGATTGTGACAAACCAAGAGATATGAAGTAAGTGTGGAAGACAACCTTAGACTGACTTCTAAAATACCTGGCAGGGATTATGTTGATAGCTAAGCATTCTATTATATGATAGTTTCTAGATTTTAAAAAAATGTAGTGAAAATTAAAAAAAAAATTAATAATTATATTAAATTGGAGGGCACATATGCACATAAGTGTAGGTATATGCATTTTGGGGGGAAAAGTGCTATAAGAGCAGATTCAGAAATAATATCTCTTTGCAGGAACCTGATTTGTTTCTCTTTTTCTTTGTTGATATCAACTGTTTGAACATTTCTTTGTCTTTGAGTATTAGTGGTGTGCAAAAGGTAGAAAAAATTTTATTTTCTGTTTTGTGATTAAGATGTGTCAGATTTGAAATGTATATCCCGAACTGGTGTTAGACCGCGAACGTGAGCTAAGATTTAATAGAGAGGAAAAGTCTTTTTTGTTTATTTTGTTTACATCACAGAGCCGGCGTGGGGCTGGAGAGGTTGTAACCCTATACATCTACTAAGACTAAGGGGTACCTTAATAAAAGGACCCCTAAATATCTTAATAAAAAATTTCAGCCTGCGACTTAGCCTAAGCTTTAGATTTCGGCCCCTTTTGTAATTGAGTTTGACACCCCTGTTATAGAAGATGGTAACTATGGGTGTAAGCTGTGGTTGATGACCCCACTACTGGCACCCTGCTCAGAGGCAGAGAAAACTACAATGACGCACAGATCTTTGACAATGTGTAACATCGAGCACACTTTTGGGGTGCTGAAGAGCAGCTTCCACTGTCTGCATCTCCCCTGGAGGATCCTTGCAGTTTAGTGCTCAGAAAGTGTTGGATGTTGTGACAGTGTGCTGCATAATATTGCACACAGACATTGAGTAGATATTCCCATTAACAGGCACCCGATGACTTTGACATCATCCACATGCTTCGGGATCAGATGTCTCAAGGGGAAACACAGTGTGGCTCAAGCTGATCGAAGAGTATTTCTCCTGACAGATTTGCAGTTTTGTTTCCAGAATATTTAAATAAATAAAATGTATTGTCACTTAAAATGAAAGATGGAGGTCAAAACAACTGAAATCATAACTGTATATGGTTGTAAGACAAAGTTTAGGGGGAAAGCAGTACAAAAGGTTTATGGGATACAAGCTGTTTAATTGGCATGTGCAAATGCTGCCATGCCACTCCATTGAGAGTGCTGGCCTGAGCTCTTGCAGTTTATTTTTGGTGCCTGTGTGCCAATTCCTAAAAACTCTATATCCTGTCCTGGTGCCCACCCAAAAAGTATAAGCAGGCTGTAGAGTTCGACTGCATCTGTTTCCATTTTTTTTGTGGGCACATGAAAGCATTCCATACATAGCAGAGGTAGGAGTGGGCAAGGTGAGAGATAGAGGGGGCTGGCAGACTGATGAAGAATATGATCCCACACACATAGAAAGTGCCTGCTGTGGCTGTGCTTAAGGCTGGCATGGTAAACCTTTTGAAAAATCAAGGGGTATATTTCCCATGTGCTGATCTCATGGATTGCTAAATCATCATAAAAGAAGTGCCTCCTCAGAAGTTTTTAACCTTGAAAAATAAACCATATTTGCACACAATATAAGAGTACAATTGACCCCCCCCCAAAAAAAAAAAAATTGGCTATGTTTATTATATGCACATTTCTTTCTTTTTTTTAAGAAACATGTGGTTCGAAAACTACCTGCCCCATACGGTGCATCCTCGAGTGGTGTGACAATTCCTCTCCCATGCATGTGGGGGTATACAAACCGCATCCATCCCTTTGTATCTTATCCTCTGAGAAGATGGAAGAGCACTTGGGCATAAGCCCAGCTTCTCAGAATGGGATATTCTCTGGCTCATTGAGTTGTATTCTATTAATAAGAAACTCCTCTTACCTCTTTCCTGGAAGTTTCTGTGCAGTCATATCTGTCTGCTCTTTGGGGTTGGGAGGGTGCTTTGGGCAGTTGTCTCTCCTCTCTAGCCCAGTTTCTCTGCCCCCCACCCCCACCCTCACTTATCCTGGAAGTTTCTCTCTGGAGTTGGGAGGGAAGCTATGGGCACTTGTTACCTCTCTCCACCTAGACACAAGAACAAAACATCAATCCAGAACGACTTCCACGGCACTGAACTTCTGAAAAGGGAACTACAGGGTTCCAAGAGGAAAAAAAACAAGGAACCGGCATGGCTCACTGTAGCAGTGAAGGAAGCGATCTGAGACAAGAAGACTTCGTTTAAGGAATGGAAAAGGACAAAAACGGATGAAATCTGGAAAAAGCACAAACAATATCAAAGCAATTGCCATAAGACGGTAAGAGGGGCCAAAACAGACTACGAGGAAAAAATAGCCAAGGAGGCAAAACAATTTAAGCCATTTTTTTGATATATTAAGGGAAATGACCCACGAAGGAAGCAGTGGGGCTGTTAGATAACCATGGAATAAAGGGAGTACTAAAGAATGACAAGGCCATCGCTGACAAACTGAACACATTTTTTGTGTCTGTATTTACCGAAGAGAATATATCTAATATACCAGAAGCCAACAGGATATACACAGGGAAACTGACGGTTGATGGTCAGTCTAGAAAAGGTATGCAGACAGATTGATAGGCTTAAAAATGATAAATCCCCAGGACCGGACAGCATCCACCCAAGGAACTGAAAGGGGTTATAGATGAACTGCTTCAACTAATAGCCAATCTGTTGAGTACCACAGGGCTCAGTCTTGGGCCCAATCCTATTCAACATCTTTATAAGAGACTTGGCAGAAGGGCTTCGAGGTAAAATAACATTATTCGCCGATGACGCCAAACTGAGTAATGTAGTGGGCAAATGCACAACAGACGAAGATCAGTGACCGACAACATGATGCACGACCTACTCCTACTGGAGCGATGGTCTAGGACATGGCAACTCAACTTCAATGCCAAAAAATGCAAAGTTATGCACCTGGGCAAACAGAATCCATGCAAGTCTTATACCCTTAATGGCGAGATCCTAGCAAAAACGGTAGCAGAACGAGACTTGGGGGTAATCGTCAGTGAGGACATGAAGTCTGCCAATCAAGTGGAGCAGGCTTCGTCCAAGGCAAGACAAATCATGGGCTGCATACGAAGGGGTTTCGTCAGTCGTAAGGCGGAAGTCATTATGCCATTGTATAGATCCATGGTGAGGCCCCACCTGGAATACTGTGTGCAATTCTGGATGCCGCATTATCGCAAGGATGTGCTGAGACTGGAGTCGGTGCAAAGAATGGCCACCCGGATGGTCTCGGGACTCAAGGATCTACCATACGAAAAACGGCTTGACAAATTACAGCTTATACTCGCTCGAGGAGCGCAGAGAGAGGGGGGACATGATCGAGACGTTCAAGTATCTTACGGGCCGCATCGAGGCGGAGGAAGATATCTTCTTTTTCAAGGGTCCCACGACAACAAGAGGGCATCCGTTGAAAATCAGGGGCGGGAAACTACGAGGTGACACCAGGAAATTCTTTTTCACTGAAAGAGTGGTTGATCGCTGGAATAGTCTTCCACTACAGGTGATTGAGGCCAGCAGCGTGCCTGATTTTAAGGCCAAATGGGATCGGCACATGGGATCTATTCACAGGGCAAAGGTAGGGGAGGGACATTAAGGTGGGCAGACTAGATGGGCCGTGGGCCCTTATCTGCCGTCTATTTCTATGTTTCTATGTTTCTATGTAAATCAGGAAAGATTACGGAAGACTGGAAAGTGATGAATGTTACGCCGATCTTCAAGAAAGGTTTGAGGGGGGATCCAGAAAACTACAGACCAGTGAGTCTGACTTCGGTACCGGGAAAGATGGTAGAGGCACTGATAAAGGACCGCATCATTGATCACCTTGACGGACACAAACTGATGAGCCAGCACAGCTTCAGCAAAGGAAGATCTTGCTTGACAAACTTACTGAACTTCTTCGAGGGAGTAAAGGCAGATAGACAAGGGTGAGTGACCCAGTCGACATCGTATATCTAGATTTTCAGAAGGCGTTTGACAAGGTCCCGCATGAACATCTACTTCGAAAAATTGCGAGCCATGGAATCGATGGTGATATACTCACAAGGATTAAAAACTGTTTGGCGGATAGGAAACAAAGAGTGTGGCTAAATGGACAATACTCTGTTCTGATCGCGGCAGGCAGGGAGAAGGTTCGGATCAGTGCAGGAGGAGGAGGCAGGAGGCAGAGAGAGGCGCTAGCAGCGCCGAGCACGAGGGGACTTGCTGGGGTCGCGGCGAGAGTAGTAGCTCCGCCCACCCCATCACGTAAGCAAACAGCGACCGGGCTCCTCCATTAAAGGAGGCAAGCCAACGGGCGCTGCATCTGTTCTGTTCGCGGCAGGCAGGGAGAAGGTTCGGATCAGTGCAGGAGGAGGAGGCAGGAGGCAGAGAGAGGCGCTAGCAGCGCCGAGCACGAGGGGACTTGCTGGGGTTGCGGCGAGAGTAGTAGCTCCGCCCACCCCACCACGTAAGCAAACAGCGACCGGGCTCCTCCATTAAAGGAGGCAAGCCAACGGGCGCTGCATCTGTTCTGATCGCGGCAGGCAGGGAGAAGGTTCGGATCAGTGCAGGAGGAGGAGGCAGGAGGCAGAGAGAGGCGCTAGCAGCGCCGAGCACGAGGGGACTTGCTGGGGTCGTGGCGAGAGTAGTAGCTCCGCCCACCCCACCACGTAAGCAAACAGCGACCGGGCTCCTCCATTAAAGGAGGCAAGCCAACGGGCGCTGCATCTGTTCTGATCGCGGCAGGCAGGGAGAAGGTTCGGATCAGTGCAGGAGGAGGAGGCAGGAGGCAGAGAGAGGCGCTAGCAGCGCCGAGCACGAGGGGACTTGCTGGGGTCGCGGCGAGAGTAGTAGCTCTGCCCACCCCACCATGTAAGCAAACAGCGACCGGGCTCCTCCATTAAAGGAGGCAAGCCAACGGGTGCTGCATCTGTTCTGATCGCGGCAGGCAGGGAGAAGGTTCGGATCAGTACAGGAGGAGTAGGCAGGAGGCAGAGAGAGGCACTAGCAGCGCCGAGCACGAGGGGACTTGCTGGGGTCGCGGCGAGAGTAGTAGCTCCGCCCACCCCACCACGTAAGCAAACAGCAACCGGGCTCCTCCATTAAAGGAGGCAAGCCAACGGGCGCTGCATCTGTTCTGATCGCAGCAGGCAGGGAGAAGGTTCGGATCAGTGCAGGAGGAGGAGGCAGGAGGCAGAGAGAGGCGCTAGCAGCGCCGAGCACGAGGGGACTTGCTGGGGTCACGGCGAGAGTAGTAGCTCCGCCCACCCCATCACGTAAGCAAACAGCGACCGGGCTCCTCCATTAAAGGAGGCAAGCCAACGTGCGTTGCATCTGTTCTGATCGCGGCAGGCAGGGAGAAGGTTCGGATCAGTACAGGAGGAGGAGGCAGGAGGCAGAGAGAGGCGCTAGCAGCGCCGAGCACGAGGGGACTTGCTGGGGTCGCGGCGAGAGTAGTAGCTCCGCCCACCCCACCACGTAAGCAAACAGCGACCGGGCTCCTCCATTAAAGGAGGCAAGCCAACGGGCGCTGCATCTGTTCTGATCGCGGCAGGCAGGGAGAAGGTTCGGATCACTGCAGGAGGAGGAGGCAGGAGGCAGAGAGAGGCGCTAGCAGTGCCGAGCACGAGGGGACTTGCTGGGGTCGTGGCGAGAGTAGTAGCTCCGCCCACTCCACCACGTAAGCAAACAGCGACTGGGCTCCTCCATTAAAGGAGGCAAGCCAACGGGCGCTGCATCTGTTCTGATTGCGGCAGGCAGGGAGAAGGTTCGGATCAGTACGGGAGGAGGAGGCAGGAGGAAGAGAGAGGCGCTAGCAGCGCCGAGCACGAGGGGACTTGCTGGGGTCGCGGCGAGAGTAGTAGCTCCGCCCACCCCACCACGTAAGCAAACAGCGACCGGGCTCCTCCATTAAAGGAGGCAAGCCAACGGGCGCTGCATCTGTTCTGATCGCGGCAGGCAGGGAGAAGGTTCGGATCAGTGCAGGAGGAGGAGGCAGGAGGCAGAGAGAGGCGCTAGCAGCGCCGAGCACGAGGGGACTTGCTGGGTCGCGGCGAGAGTAGTAGCTCCGCCCACCCCACCACGTAAGCAAACAGCGACCGGGCTCCTCCATTAAAGGAGGCAAGCCAAAGGCGCGCAGCCGTTTGGCGCGCGGCGAAAGCAAGCGGCAAAGGCGCTCGCCTTAGCAAAAGCGCCTTTGCGAAGAAACATTGAGAAGGAGACCAGGCAGCTCAGCAGCAAACCTAATTTTCTAATTTTCTTAAAAAAACCTAACTTTAAAAAAAAGGGGACCTTTTTCCTCTTCTCATTCTTCTCTCTCTCTCTCTTTCAGCTATCTCTTATACTTTCAACTATCTCCCATACTATCTCTTATACTTTCAACGTTACACCTCAGAGGTCCTAACCTCACATACTCCCATACTATCTCTCATACTCTTACATTTACTCTCTCTCATTTACTCTCTCCCTTTTGTTATGGCAGGGCAGACGAAGAGTGTGAAAACTACAAGCAAGGTTGGCACCCCCTGCACTGAGATGATCCGGGAGATGAACTCGGCCTACACACAGACGGAGGAGAACACAGCCCCGGGAAAGGATGTCTCCGCGCCGACCGAGGCCATCCCACAGCAGTACATCACGGCCTCTACACAGACAGAGGAGGTCGGACAGCGGGATGAAGACATCATGCAGGAACTAAGAAGCCTTAGGGAGGTGGTGAAACGTCTGAGAGGCATTAGAGAGGATGAGGCCTACATCGATGGGATAGTGCAGGAACTATCCCAAATCACAGAACGGGCCCGTGACGGATCACCCATGATGACTCCAGGGCCGCCGACAAAGAAACCAACTGTTGCAGTTCAGGAGATGGATGGAGACACTGACTCCTGGCAATTAGTGACCTCCTCCACAGGTAAACGTAGGAGAACCCCCCCCCCCCCCCCATTTACAATCTCCTCACCTTCTCACTCTTTCTCTCACCAGGGCAGCTCCACATCAACCCCACAACTCACCCTGAGGAACAGATTCCAGATCTTACAGGAAGGAACGGCCGACGAGAATCAGGAAGACGCCCATCACACGACTCCAGTTCCGGGGACATCTGATCGACATCCCCAAAGGAAGCGCAGAGTAATAGTCATCGGGGACTCCATGTTGAGGGGCACCGAGGGACCAATATTCAGACCAGATAGGCAGTCGAGGGAGGTCTGCTGTTTGCCTGGAGCCAGAATACGAGATGTGACAGCCTGTCTTGATAGGCTTCTCAGGCCCAAGGACAACTTCCCAATGCTGCTCATCCACGTCGGAACGAATGACACTGCCAAGAACACTCTGGAGGGCATAGCTAGAGACTTCGGAGCTCTGGGGGAGAGGCTGAAGCAGACAGGAGCACAGGTAGTATTCTCTTCAATTCTTCCTGTTAGGGGCAAGGGAAGAGACAGGGACGAATGTATTCTGAAGACAAATGAGTGGCTACAACGATGGTGCTGGGAAATGAACTTCGGATTCCTGAATCACGGGGAGGCACTACAGGGACTCCAGGGATCAGACGGACTCCACCTGACCAACAGAGGTAAGAACGTCTTCGGACACCGAGTAGCCCGCCTGCTTCAAAGGGCTTTAAACTAGGTAAGTTGGGGGAGGGTACCCATTTATATACCGGAGCAGTAAGTAGCAATCCTGATGAGGTGAACCAAAACTCCACTTCTAAGTCAGAGGTAAGCACCCTTGCTGCAAAAGATTCGCTAGGAGAAACTCTAACTCAGATGGGTAACTCTCTAAAGGAGTTTAGTAGACACAAAGAGTGGAGAGCTATGTATGTAAATGCACACAGCCTAGGGAATAAATTTCTAGAACTAGAAACAGAAATAGTAAATGCAGGCCTAGACATGGTAGCAATATCCGAAACATGGTTCACAGACTCTCATGGGTGGGATATAACTATACCAGGATACAACCTGCTTCGCCAAGATAGAGAGGGTAAGTTGGGAGGTGGGGTAGCACTTTACATCAAAGAGAACATCAAGACAACTAGGATCACAGATGTCAAGTACACTGGGGAATCCATCTGGGTAAACCTGGCCAGAGGCGGAGAGAAATGCCTATACCTTGTTGTGGTATACAGACCTCCAAGACAATCGGAGGACAAGGACACAGAATTAATTGAAGACATTGAGAATATCACCTTAAGGGGGGACATTGTCCTGCTAGGGGACTTCAACATGCCTGATGTAGACTGGAACACATTCTCAGCAACAACTTGTAGTAGCAGGAGGATATTAACATCCATGAAGGGAGTACAGCTCAAACAAATGGTGCTAGAGCCCAGGCCATCCTGGACCTGGTACTTACGAACGGGGAAAGCGTCACGGAAGTCTCGGTGGGAGAAATGCTGGCAACCAGTGACCATAACATGGTATGGTTCAACCTTAGAAAGGGCTTCCCTAGATCACAAACAAAAACGAAGGTACTCAATTTCCGGGGCACTGACTTCGCAAGCATGGGTGATTTCGTCCATCAGATGCTACAGGCTCAAGAAATAACGGATGATGTGGAAGCTATGTGGTCAACACCGAAAAGGACACTACACGAAGCAACTATCCGCTACATAAAATTGGTAAACAAACAACAAAGAAAGAGGAAACCCCGTTGGTTCACTGATGAGGTCTCACACCTAGTCAAGGACAAGAAAAGAGCATTTCTTTCATACAAACGCACTGGGGAGAAAGAAGCTAACAAGGTCTGCAGCGGTCAAAACAGCAGTCAGGGAGGCCAAACTTCGAGTGGAAGAAACTCTAGCAAAGAACATTAAGAAAGGGGACAAATCCTTCTTCAGGTATATTAGTGACAGGCAGAAGAACACAAACGGGATAGTACGCCTTAGAACAGCAGACGGGATTTATGTGGAAACAGATTCCGAAAAAGCCAAACTACTGAACGATTACTTCTGCTCAGTCTTTATCTGCGAGGCACCTGGACACGGGCCACAGCTGGAAGCAAAGCCAAGCAAGGAAGACCCATTTCAGAATTTTGGGTTCTCACCAGCTGATGTTTACAGCGAACTGTCAAGACTCAAGGTGAGCAAAGCCATGGGACCAGACAAATTGCACCCACGAGTGCTCAGGGAGCTGTGCGATGTCCTGGCGGAACCATTAACCATGCTCTTCAATCTCTCCCTAAGTACGGGGAGAGTCCCCCTGGACTGGAAAACAGCTAACGTCGTTCCTCTGCACAAAAAGGGTTGCAGAGCAGAGGCTGCGAATTACAGACCAGTGAGTCTCACATCAATAGTGTGTAAACTCATGGAAACATTACTTAAATGTAAATTAGATACGATTTTGGATGAGGGGAATCTAAGGGATCCTAGTCAACATGGATTCACTAGGGCAGGGGTGTCAAAGTCCCTCCTCGAGGGCCGTAATCCAGTCGGGTTTTCAGGATATCCCCAATGAATATGCATTGAAAGCAGTGCATGCACATAGATCTCATGCATATTCATTGGGGAAATCCTGAAAACCCGACTGGATTCCGGCCCTCGAGGACCGACTTTGACACCTGTGCACTAGGGGTAGGTCATGCCAATCCAATCTTATCAGCTTCTTTGATTGGGTAACAGGAAAGCTAGACTCGGGAGAGTCTCTGGACATAGTGTACTTGGATTTCAGTAAGGCTTTCAACAGCGTCCCCACACCGTAGACTATTAAACAAGATGAAATCGATGGGGTTAGGTGAGACACTAATTGCATGGGTCAATGATTGGCTGAGTGGAAGACGTCAGAGGGTGGTGGTCAACGGCACCCTCTCTGAGACATCGGAGGTGACCAGCGGAGTGCCACAGGGCTCGGTCCTGGGTCCACTCCTTTTTAACATATTCATAAGGGACTTGACCCAAGGGCTTCAGGGTAAAGTAACTCTATTCGCTGATGACGCCAAACTATGTAATATAGTAAGTGAAAGCAATCTGCAGGATAGTATGACGTAGGATCTGCTTACGTTGGAAAACTGGTCCTCGACATGGCAGCTGGGCTTCAACGCTAAGAAATGTAAGGTTATGCATCTCGGTAGCAGAAATCCTTGCAAACCTTACACCTTAAATGGAGAAACACTAGCTAGGACTTCAGAAGAAAGAGACTTGGGAGTAATCATCAGTGCAGACATGAAGGCCGCCAAACAAGTAGAGAAGGCCTCATCCAAAGCAAGGCAACTTATGGGATGTATCAACAGAAGCTTCGTTAGCCGCAAATCTGAAGTCATAATGCCACTGTACAGAACCATGGTGAGACCTCATCTGGAGTACTGTGTGCAATTCTGGAGGCCACATTACGGATGATCTCGGGGCTCAAGGGTCTCTCGTACGAAGAAAGACTAAACAAATTGCAGCTCTACACTCTAGAGGAGCGCAGGGAGAGGGGGGACATGATTGAGACATTAAATACATCAGGGGACGTGTCGAGGTGGAAGAAGACATCTTCTTTCTCAAGGGACCCTCGGTCACAAGGGGGCATCCGTTCAAACTCAGAAGAGGGAAATTCGATAGTGACATAAGGAAGTATTTCTTCACAGAAAGGGTTGTAGATCACTGGAACAAGCTTCCAGAGCAGGTGATCAAGGCCACCAGCGTTATTGATTTTAAGAATAAATGGGATGCCCTAGTAGGATCCTTACGAGGGTCGAGTTAAGGAACTAGGTCATTAGTACTCAGACTTAATGGGGTGGGTCAGTAGAGTGGGCAGACTTGATGGGCTATAGCCCTTTTCTGCCGTCATGTTTCTATGTTTCTATTACTCAGACTGGAAAAGCGTCACGAGTTGAGTGCCGCAGGGTTCGGTGCTCGGACCTGTGCTCTTCAACATATTTATAAATGACCTAGAAATTGGCGCAATGAGTGAGGTGATTAAATTTGTGGACGATACAAAGTTATTCAGAGTAGTGAGGACATAGAAGGATTGCGAAGACCTATAACGAGACATAAACATGCTCGAGGAATGGGCCGCGAAATGGCAAATGAGGTTCAACGTGGATAAGTGCAAGGTGATGCATGTTGGTAACAAAAATCATATGCATGAATACAGGATGTCCAGTACTATACTTGGAGAAAATCCTCAGGAAAGAGATTTGGGAGTACTTGTAGACAAGTCAATGAAACCGTCCGCACAATGCACAGCGGCAGTGAAAAGGGCAAACAGAATGCTAGGAATGATTAAGAAGGAGATCACAAACAGATCTGAAAAGGTTATCATGCCATTGTACCGGGCCATGGTATGCCCCCACCTGGAATACTATGTCCAACACTGGTCGCCATACATGAAAAAGGACATAGTACTACTCGAAAGGGTCCAGAGAAGAGCGCCAAAAATGGTTAAGGGACTGGAGGAGTTGCTGTACAATGAAAGGCTAGAGAAACTGTACCTCTTCTCCCTTGAAAAGAGGAGACTGAAAGGGAACATGATCAAAACATTCAAGATACTGAAGGGTATTGACTTAGTAGAGAAAGAGAGATTGTTCACTCTCTCTGAGGTGAAGAGAACCAGATGGCATCGCTAAAGTTAAAAGGGAATAGATTCTGTACAAATGTAAGAAAGTTCTTCACCCAGAGAGTTGTAGAAATCTGGAACGCTCTTCCAGAGGCTATTATAGGGGAAAGCACCCTTCAGGGATTCAAGAAAAGGTTGGATATGTTCCTGCTGGAGCAGAACATATGCAGATAATGCTAGTCTCAAATAGGGCATTGGTCTTTGACCCAAGGGCCGCCGCGTGAGCGGACTGCTGGGCACAATGGACAACTGGTCTGACCCAGCAGCGGCAAATCTTATGTTCTTATGTTCTTCTCTCTAGCTTGGAGTCTCTGACCCCCTTTTATTTTATTTCTTTAATGGCTCGTCTGTCGGCTTCTCTCCTTTTTGATATTCCTTCTATAGCAAACAGTTCATAAATGTCAATTTGTGATAATGGCATTTTTGGGGTTAGAATTTTAAGTTGCTGGTAGAAGAGCTAAAAGAAAGCAGGTGAGGAAGCTCCAGCTCCAACATCGGGACTG
Organism: Geotrypetes seraphini; assembly: GCF_902459505.1. Taxonomy (NCBI): domain Eukaryota; kingdom Metazoa; phylum Chordata; class Amphibia; order Gymnophiona; family Dermophiidae; genus Geotrypetes; species Geotrypetes seraphini. The sequence continues at coordinate 413,084,349 of NC_047085.1, forward strand.
GGTGGAGAGTGTGCAGTCCATCTTGGATAATACCCCAGGTACAGTTCCAATACACATGATTGAGTGGAATGGTGGCATGCACTGATAGACATGGGAAGGGGGGCAAACCTGTATTTCTACTCTCTGCTATGACTGTTCCCCTTTTTTCTCTCTTCATAAATAAGTCCTGAGGAGGAGGTGGTGGCTGCTCCTGCCCCTGATATCTGTCTCCCCAAGCACCGCACCTCCCCTTCCCTCCAGGCTGGTCCTGTCCTCTGCCCCACAGACCCCTCCTTTCTAGTGTACCGTGTCACACCCCTCCTTCCCCCTAGGCTGATTCTGACCCCCACCATAGCCCCCCTCCTTCCTGAATCCCACTGCCCAAACACCCCAGACCCATCCCAGCTCCCTCCTTTCCCATGCCTGGCCAACCTTCTTTACCCATGTCTCCCCTCCCCCTTGCCGATGCCTTGCTTTGTGTACTGCTTCAGTCCCCCTTCCATCCTGCCCAGTCCCATCCCCTCACCCTAGCTCCAGTCCCCCTCCTTCCCCCTTCCATTCTGCCCAGTTCATCCCCTTACCCTAGGTTCAGCCCCCCTCCTTTCACCCAGATGGTCCTATCACTCCAACCCCCTCCCTCTCAAATTCTTCTCACCAAATCTATGTTGACTACCCTACCTCCTCCTCCTTGCCCGAACCCACCCTTCTTGACCGCCTTAGCTCCCCCTTGCTCATATTCACTCCTGTTGACCGTACCACCTTCCCTTTGCCTGTTCCCACCCTTGACCACATCACCTCCTCCATACCTACGTGCTTAGAGTTGAGTCGGTTCAGCTGATGCAGATGGTTATTGATATGCTCGAGCACCTGTCATGACTGGGGAACCAGGTACTCTCCAGAACTTGTCGCAGGCACTCAAGTGTATTAACTCGCAGCTGTGACGCCCCCCCCCCCTCGACTCTATCCTGCTGTGCCACATCCCCATCTCTTCCCTCCAGACACTCTGCCTACAGTGATGTCCCCTACAGACTTCCTCCCCACTGTGCTGCCTCTTCTTCCTCCACCCTGTACCTGTTTGTATGCATATAACCTGGAGCCTATCAGCCTAACTCTGACCAGAGGACAGCAGCAGTGGCAGCAACCATTTTTTCAGGGCTACACTATCTCATGGCTATGACTCCCTGCAGCACAGGACACCAACCTTTCAAGGAACTGCTGCGGTCTTGCTTCCCAGTTTGTAACCAACAGTCTCCTGCCATGCATAAGGCACTTAGGCCTATCAGCCTAACTGACCAGAGGGAAGCAGTAACCGCAACAACCATCTTTTGATTATACTGTGATGTGTATGTATTTCTGGAGCATGGGTCCTGTCTTGCAGGGTTCTTGCTTTCTGGTTGTAACACGAGTAATGAACAGACTTGCCTGTGCCTTCTCTCTAGTTCCAAGCTGAACCAGTAACTTTCTTCCATTTGATTCTTAGGCCAGAATATCATATGTACATACATGTCTATGTATATATTTTTTTATATTACCAAGACATATGCACATCACAGTGTCTTGGTAATATAAAAAAATATAGATATGTACATATGATATACTGGCCTAAGAACCAAATAGGAGGAAGTTACAGGTTCGGCTTGGAAATATATACACATTTCTGGAGCATGAGTCCTGTCTTGCAGGGTTCTTGCTTTCTGGTTGTAACCTGAGTGATGAACAGAACTGCAAGCTTGTGCCTGCTCTCTAGTTCCAAGCATGAACCAGTACCTTTCTCCCATTTGGTTATTAGGCTAGTATAGCATATGTACATATCTGGGTTGTTGTTTCTTTAATTACTAAGACATTACAATGTCCATATATTTCTGGAATTGCTGGGTTCTTGCTTTCTGGTTGTAACCTGAGTGAACCAGTACCTTTCTCCCAGCCACCCCCAGCACACACGTGATTTTTTGGGGGGGAAGTAAATAAGAATTAAACCTATTACTACTATTTATTATTTCTATAGGGCTACCAGATGCATGAAGTGCTGTACATTAAACATGCAAGAGATGGTCCCTCTTCAAAAGAGCTTACAATCTAAGTTATGACAGACACACAGCGCAGGGTGGATCAATATATACTGTTCATGAAGGGGGCTACAAAGAAATGAAGAGGTAGAGAGGGTAGGGGCTGCAGAAGGAATGAGAAACAGATATAGTGTATTACAAGTTGAAAGCGTTAGGACCTAAATGCAGCTTAGAAAAAGTGGGCTTTGAGCCTGGATTTGAATACCGCCAGAGAAAGGGCCTGGTGTACTGATTCAGGCAGATTGTTCCACGCATATGGTGCAGCAAGGCAGAAGGGGTGGAATCAGGAGTTGGCAGTAGAGGAGGAGGGTACAGACAAGAGAGACTTACTTCAAGAACAGAGTTCCTGGGGCAGGGTGTAAGGAGAGGTATTGATGAAAAGCAGAGTGAGTACACTTGTAGGTCAGTAAGAGGAGTCTGAACTGTATGCGGAAGCGGACAGGGAGCCAATGAAGCAACTTGAAGAGAGGGGTAATATGAGCATAGTGACCCTGGTGGAATATGAGTTGGGCAGTAGAATTCTGAACAGATTGAAGGGGGGGGGGAGAGATGGGTTAGCAGAAGACCCGCAAGAAGCAAGGTGCAGTACTTCAGACGAGAGGTGACAAGGGTGTGGATAATGGTCTTGGCACCGTGCTCAGAAAGGAAAACCTATTTTAGCAACATTGTATAGAAAGAAGCAACAAGTTTTGGCAGTTTGTTGGATATATGATGAGGACAGAGAGGAGTCAAAATGACCCCGAGGTTACACACTGACGAGACAGGGAGGATGAGAGTATTATCCACTGAAAAAGAGAACATAGGGAGAGGACAGGCAGGTTTAGGAGGGAAAATAAGGAGTTCTGTCTTGGCCATGTTTAACTTCAGATGGCGGTAAGAAATTCATGTATTAATGTCAGACAGGCAGGCTGAGACTTGGGCCTGGATTGCCATAGAAATTTTGGGCGTAGAGAGGTAGATTTGCAAGTCATCAGCATAGAGATGGTACCAGAAGCCGTGGGAGGAGATCAGAACTCCAACAGAAGAAGTGTAGATAGAGAAAAGAAGAGGTCCCAGGACAGAGCCCTGAAGTATGCCAACTGATAGCGGAATGAGAGTGGAGGAGGATCCTTCAGAGCACATGCTAAAAGTGTGACAGGAAAGGTAGTAAGAAAACCATTTGATAACAGAGCCCTGAAATGCAAGCGAGGTCAGTGTATCAGTGTGTAGGCTGTGATCTATACAATGTCAAATGCCACAGATTGATCAAGGAGAATGAGAATGGAGTAGTGTCCTTTGAATTTGGCCAGGAGCAGGTTATTGGAGATTCTAGCAAGGGCAGTTTCTGTTGAATGTAGAGGGCAAAAACCCGATTGAAGGGGGGTCAAGAATAGCCTGAGATGAAAGAAAATTAAGACAATGGATCGAATAGCACGTTCAAATAGCTTGGATAAGAAGGGGAGGAGGGAGACAGAATGATAATTTAAGGGGCAGGTAGGGTCCAGTGAGATTATTTTTGAGGAGCAGCATAATTATGGCATGTTTGAAGGAGTCTGATATAGTCGCAGTAGAAATGGCTAGGTTGAGGATAAAGCAGATAGCGGGGATGATAGGAGAGATGGTGATCAGTAGACTGGAGGGGATGGGATCAGAACAGGTGGTGAGTTTGGAGGAGGAGAGAAACTGTGTAGTTTCCTCCTCCATGATTTCAGAGAAAGAAGAAAAAGTGGCATGGGTTGGTGAATGGTTGGCGGGGCGGACAGGAGGAGGGAAAGGTGGAGGCGATTCGGTTGAGAATTCAAGGGTAATCTTGTGGAAATACTCAGTCATGGTCTGGGGAGAAAGTGAAGGATGAGTCAGAGGTGAGGGCATTTTGAGTAGAGAATTAAGTGTGGCAAAGAGAAGGTGAGGGTTGGATCCTGTAGAATTAGTCAAACGGGCAAGCGAAAGGGTGGATTGGAATGAGGTCAGAAGGAATTTGAAGTAAACAAAGTCAGTGTGAGCACGGGATTTTAGCCAGAGATGTTCTGCAGATTGGGCACAAGAACCTAAATAACGGATCTTAAAGGTCAGCTAGGGCTGGGGTTTGGCGCATCTTATAGGATGTGAAATGGGAGGAGCAAGGGTTTCAGGTAGAGGAGAGAATAGTATTATAAGAATAGTATAAGAAGAGACTGCTTCATTGACAGATTTGCATAGCAAATTAACATTTCTATGAACTATCTTCCGAGATCATGTAGGGCTGTACCTTAACCCTAATAGATCTTAAAGCATTTAAACTGATGCAGTGGCGTACCAAGGGGGGGCGTGGGGGGCGGTCCGCCCCGGGTGCCAAGCCCTGAGGGGGTGCTCCCGGTTCGGTCCGGTTCCCCCCCTCCTGCGCCGGGTGTCGCGTTTGGAAACAGCCTGCAGCAAGATCGCGATGCTAGCGATCTTTGCCTGCTTCGGCTGTTTCCTCCGCCACAATCCCGCCCCTCCTCTGACGTCAGAGGAGGGGCGGGACTGCGGCGGAGGAAACAGCCGAAGCAAGCAAAGATCGCTGACATCGCGCGATCTTGCTGCAGGCTGTTTCTCCAGGGAAATGAAGCGTGGAGGCCGGGGGAATGAGCGGTCCTTCGAGGTAGTGTGGGGGGGGGCAGCAGGCCTTCAGGGTGGGGCGGGCAGGCAGACCTTGTTGAGGGGGGGAGACAGGCCTTCAGGGGGACAGGCCTTTATGAAGAACAGGCAGGCAAGCCTTCAAAGGGGGGACAAGCCTTCGGGGGTGTGCAGGCCTTTGGGGGGGGGGTGACAGGCCGTCAGGGGGGGTGCAGGCCTTGGGGGGGGACAGGCCTTCAAGGGAGGGCACAGACCTTCGAGGGGGTGCAGGCCTTCGAGGGGGGTGCAGGCCTTCGGGGGGGGTGCAGGCCTTCAAGGGGGGGACAGGCCTTCAAGGGGGGGGACAGGCCTTCAAGGGGAACAGGCAGGCAGGCCTTCGAGGGGGGTGTAGGCCTTCGGGGGGATGCAGGCCTTCGGGGGGGGTGCAGGCCTTCGGGGGGGTGCAGGCCTTCAAGGGGGGGGACAGGCCTTCAGGGGGGCAGGCCTTCAAGGGGAGCAGGCAGGCAGGCCTTCAAGGGGGGGACAGGCCTTCAGGGGTGGGATGCAGACCTTTAAGGGGAGGACAGGCCTTCAGGGGAGGGGGGGGGCCCTGGTGTAGAAGTACACAGAGGGAAGGGGGAGGGATTCAAAGAGATGTGCATATGCCGAACTTTGGGTGGGAAGAAATAATGGGTTTGAAAATAGAGGAGAGAGAGAGATGATGGACATGGGTTTTAGGGAGGGAAGGAACAGACAGGGAGAGAAGTTAGGAGATACTGGTTAGGAGGGTAGTTGGGAAAAGAAAGGGAGAGATAGTGGACCCTGGGGTGGTGGGGAAGGAGGGAGAGCTGCTGGATGAAAGGGTAGTTAAGAAAAGGTGGATCTGTGGAGGGAGACAAAAAAAGGAAAGATGCCAGACATCCGGGGGAGAGAAGGGAAACGGAAGGGGAGGACAGAGATGGCAGATGGATGGTTAGCACGGAGAAAGAAGAAAGAAGGAGACCCTGGCAAGCAAGTTATCAGAAGACAACCAGAGCCTTGGACCAACAAGATTTGAAAAATAACCAGACAACAAAAAGGTAGAAAAACTAATTTTATTTTCTGTTTTGTGATTACAATATGTCAGATTTGAAATGTGTATCCTGCCAGAGCTGGTGTTAGACCGCAAACATGAGCTAGGATTTAACAGAGAGAGGAAAAGTCCTTTTTGTTTCTTTATTTTATTTACACCACAGCGCCAGTGTGGTTAGGAGAAGCCAAAGGGGGGTGAAAAAGCTATAAAATAAACCCACCAGGATGTTTGAAAAAAAAAAAAAACCCCAATTGGGCAGGAAAATCGAATCGATAAACCAATTCAATAGGCTGAATCGAATCAAAATTTTTTTTCCTGAATCTGGCAGCACTAGTTTGCGCTACTATCTTAGACTTTAGGACCTGGGATTGGGGAGAGATGGCATCCTCAGTACTTTATAATGCAAGTGAAATGAGGAATTGGTCAGATTTTGGAAGGGTCTGCACTCTGCAGAAGAAAAATATTGTATAGGCCGGGGACATGAGACAGCAGGAAATGGGAACTTTTCTTCCTTCTATTTTTGTGAATGGAAAGGCTGAAAATGTCAGAGTGTTCAGTTAAAATATGTGCTTTATAAGAAAACATAATAATGTGTTTTATAAAGTTTATAGCATTGCTGGCCTACCCGGTGAGGTGTTCCTAGTGATGGTGGTGGCAGCGTGTCAATTTGTTGAGAGGAAGAGGTGATCTGGGAAATTCTGCTAAGTAAACTCCGGGCCCATTTCCACACCCCAGTTAGTCCACTCCACTCAACTGGTTCACACACTGAGTAGGTCTTTGGGTGTTGTTCCTGGGTAGTTGTTTTGGGATCTCTTACAGTGGTTTGTCAGTATCTCCTTCTGGTCCAAGGAAGGAAACTTTGTTAACCTTAGCACTGACCTACAGAATATGTTTGTAACAGCGCTGCTTGTGTGGCATTAGTCTATGTAGTGATCGAAAGAAAAAACCAGACCTTTGCACATTTTTGCACTATATGGTGGGTGTATGAGGAGATTCACATTTCCTGCACAGCTAAGTCTGTGTAAAGTTACCTTGTGCTGTATTTGACATCTAGCAAAGTCTCTGTTTGGAAGGAAAGATCTAAGCTTAAAAATGAAGTGGCCAGAAGTTATGATAAAAGCAGATAGCGTAGCTGGTTTTAAGAAAGGTTTGGACAAATTCCTGGAGGAAAAGTCCATAGTCTGTTATTAAGACATGGGGGAAGTGTCTGCTTGCCCTGGATCGGTAGCATGGAATGTTGCTACTCTTTGGGTTTTGACCAGATACTATGACCTAGATTGGCTTCCATGAGAATGGGTTACTGGGCATGATGGACCATTGGTCTGACCCAGTTAGGCTATTCTTATGTTATGTTCTCATCTGTAGGGGCCTTTGTTTTCACTTCTTATTTTAATGTATTTTTTTTCTGAGAACTTATCAGAGTTTTTTATAATGGGAACAAAAATGGAAGAGAATTAATGTGTGTGGAATGGGGGGGGTAACTAATTTCTTCAGCTAAATAATTCAATCCACCTCAACCAGACATAGGAGAACTCACGCACCATTCACACACCCTCCAACCAAAAACGTCAAAAGAAAAAAACAGTTCGACAACCTCCTAGCCATTTGAGCTGCAACACTCGACCCCCAACTCTACAACCTATTGACCTCGACCACAAACTACAAAACCTTCAAAAAAGAAATAAAAACCCTTCTATTCAAAAAACACATAAAACTGAACTAACACAATCAGAACTGTTCCAAGCATCACCTGCAACTACTCCATATGTACTTCTGATGTCATGACAATTCAGAAATAATTTGTTATGTTATGGTATGTTTGGAATAATGGTTACATATATGAGGTTCAATAAAAGAAAATTTTCACTGCCTGTTTCTATTATGACCATTTATTCAGTTTCATGGTTATTACAAAAAATATTTTTTTACATGTGGGGGGGGAGGGGTGTCAAAAAATTATGGGCCCCGGGTGCCACATACCCTAGGTACGCCACTGAACTGATGTCACAATGAAGACTGCTGCTTCTCAGTCTGTAAACATCTCAATAAAATTTGGTTAATTTTAAATAAATGTGATTTACATAACCAAAGATCCTGTAGAAAACATAATTCTCAAAGTGAAAATATTTGGGGAACTTATGATAATTGCAATTTTTAGTGATAATGATGTTAAATGTTGCTGATATTCCTATTGTTCTTGCAGGTGATTTTAACTGTGTGCATGATTCAGACCTTGATAAATCCATTGCCTCCGAACAAATAGGTTGAGGACATCAGGAGGTGACCTTCTTTGCATATCACAATGTAGGAGCCTTTTTTTTTAAATGATTAGGAATGCTGAATTCAACACATATTACCATGTCTGTAAAAAGAAAAAACAAAGCACAGTGGGCTGTGAACACAACTTGCCAGTCTGTATTTAAAGGTAGAACATAGAAGACAGGACACACATTGGGAGGTCTTAGTAACTTAGTAAATGACGGCAGATAAAGACTTGCATGGTTCATCCAGTCTGCCCAGCAGTTATATTCGTTATCAAGGCAATGTTGAACCAACAATCCAGTAGTAGTATTACATTGTACTTGCTATGTTCCACCAGTCTCTCTTCCTCCCTAATTTGAACTCATGCCCACAGCCAATCTACACCACACTCACTGTCCTCTCTACTCCATCTTGGCCCATCCATACCACTAATACTGTATCCCTCCCAACTAGGGTTACCAGACAAAGAGGACACATGACCCCGCCCCGTTCTGCTCCCCCAAAATCCAGCCCCACACTTACCTTGTCTCTTCGGGCCAGGGCTATAGTGCATCTACAATGTGATGATGTTGCACGCATGCGCGCGATATCATGTTGTATCCGCACATGCTCAGATGCACTCCAGCCCCAGCCCTGATCTCACCAGGTTTTGAAAAGCCGTCCGGATGCCTGGACATGTCTTTAAAAGAGGACATGTCAGGGGAAATCCAGGCGCCTGGTAACCCTACTCCCAACCAGTTCTCAACAACAATTTCTCTTCCCTATCTAATCTGTGTGTGACATACACTGTCTCTTCTTCCAGACTACCTCACATCTTTCTCAACAGATTCTCTCTCTTATGTTCTTATGTTCTTTATGTTCTTAGGGGCTCTTTTGCTAAGCTCCATTAGCTACTAATACATGCCTAACGCAGCAAAAAAAAAAAAAAAATGGACCAATGCAAAATGTGCATCAGTGTCAAATGGAAGTTTTTGAATGTGTGCACACATATCAGTGGACATTCCTGTGCTAAGCAGTTAGCATATATACATTACCATACACAACTGGTTAGCACGTGTTGGCCTTAATTTGTGGGGAAACAGCCTGGAATTCAATTTCACTACTTGTTTTTAGCCTCCAGAACAGCAGGGGCATTCTGCTCTATCCCCTCCCTTCCAACAGCTTCCAGGCAATGAACCCAGAGCAGAGTACAGTCATTACTCCCTAGTCCAGTCCAGTCCCTCTTTTCTTGTTGCTCCTGGCCCATCCAAGCCTCTCCTGGCTCCACTACCTGTTTATTTACAAATTAAGCCCTGAGTGCATGGACAACTCAGGAGCCTTAGGGCCAGATTCTGTAGATCAGGGGTCTCCAAAGTCCCTCCTTGAGGGCCGAATCCAGTCGGGTTTTCAGGGTTTCCTCAATGAATATGCATTGAAAGCAGTGCATGCACATAGATCTCATGCATATTTATTGGAGAAATCCTGAAAACCCGACTGGATTCAGCCCTCAAGGAGGGACTTTGGGGACCCCTGCTGTAGAGGATGCCTACATTAGGTGCCTCTAAGCATCCTAATCAAGGATGCCTAACTTTGGAACCCACACACAATTTTTTTTTTTTTAATTGGCATGGTATTTGACTGCCAGTTTTCAGCCAATCAAAGACAATTTTAACTAATAAGAGTTTGGTGCCGAACTCTTAGGATGCCTAAGTTGAGGAGCTCTCTAATTCCTAATGACACCTATCTGAAAAATAGGCATAGTTAGGGGTGGAGAATAGATGTTGTTGACTTAGGCATCGCTCGGTGTCTGAGTTAGGTGCTGTAAATTAGGCCAAGTAAAACCTGGCCTAATACATCGGCACAGACTTCCAGGGCACTAAGTGACAGCTATTCAGGAGGGATTCTATAAGCAGTGCCTAGCAGTTGATTGACAACAGCACTGAGCAGTGCCTACAATTTAGGCGCTGCTAAGCACTTTATAGAATCCAGCCCTACTGTCTACAGTAAGTGCTCCCGCAGTAATTTAAAAAAATGGCTCTGCGCTAATGGCAACGTTAGTGCATGAAAAACAGCAAACAAAATGAAATCTGGGAGGAAAAGCCTCAGAGCACCCAGGCATAAATACTTGGCCTGTTATGGTGCATAATAATCATTATCTACAAAAGCACAGGACACTCTGAAGAAGCTTTAAGACCAAGTGGTGCTGCTGCTTAGCGAATAGCTCTTGCCAGGCAGACTTATTGCACCAAAGTTGTCATCGGTCAGCCTGAACCCTCTCAATATTCACTGTTCCAAAAGTTCTTATTGCTTAATTACCTTAGAAATAAATATTTTAGATATATTCATTTCTAAATCTTCATCTTAAATGGCTAGGGGAAGTCTTTCTGACATAGAGTCTACTGTTTCATCACATGTTTTTTCAAGGAATTCCCCTTTAACAGCTGGCCTGACATCCCTGCACTCCCCACTCTTGCAAACCATATATATTATATAAACAAATTTATCTTAAAGAAATGGATGCTCTAAGTCTGACGTTCACCAGAGTTTTGCTGATCTGCTTCAGGGACTCAGGGACCTAATAACAGAATAGGCAACAATAAGAACATAAAGGAAAATAAGAATAGCCATACTTACTGGGTCAAACCAATGGTCCATCTAACCCAGTATCCCATCTTCACAGTGGCCAATCCAGGTCATAAGTACTGGACAAAAACTCAAATAGTAGCAACATTCTATGCTACTGATCCAGAGCAAGCAGTGCCTTCCCTCATGTCTGTCTCAATAGCAGACTATGGATTTGTCCAAACCTTTTTTAAAACTGGCTACATTAACCACTCTTACCACATCCTTTGGCAATGAATTCTAGAGCTTAACTATGCTTTGAGTGAAAAATATTTCTTCCAGTTGGTTTTAAAAGTATTTCCCTGTAACTCCATCGAGTGTCCCCTAGTCTGTAATTATTGAAGCCACTTGTACCCATTATGTACTGCTCAGGATTTTGTAGACTTCAATCATGTCTCCCCCTCAGCCATCTCTTTTCCAAGCTGAAGAGCCCTAACCTCTTTAGTCTTTCCTCATATGAGAGGAGTTCCATCCCCTTTATCATAAATAAATAAACCTAAACAAGAAAAACCATATAAATATATATAAAGAAAATAACAGATTGAATGAATGCATTAAAAATAGAGAAAAATAATACATAATTATAGATTGTCAGATCTCGACGCATACTACATCTGTTAACCATGTAATCTCCCAGTCCAACTCTTGTTGTAAACCGCCTAGAACTAAAAGGTATTGGCGGAATAGAAGACACTAATGTAATGTAATGTAATAATTATAAATTATGTGAACCAAATCTAAAAATATGAATAAACCATATGAGAATATAAAATTACCATATGCTCTGCTCCACATTCATGGGAGCAGGTTGCTTGTATTCAGATATGTAAACAGTGTGGGGCTCATAATCAAAACTTTAAAACGTCCAAAAAACAGCATAAGTCGACACTTGGACGTCCTAATAGCAGGGACGTCCAAATGCCGATAATTAAAACAAACTTTCTGGACATGCAGCAGCACTTCTAAGCTGCTGTGTGTCCAGAGATTAAAGGGGCATGTTGGGAGGTGTGTTATAGGTGAGAACATGACAAGGTTCAACCTGGACATACCCCAGCCATAATCAAAGCTTTCCTAGAAGGAACTTAGACACCGGCAGTTAGACCTGTTTGAGTTGTGTCTAAATTCCACAGAGGTGCAATTGAGGAATTAGAGAAAAGGACAAGATTAAGGCAGAGTCAGAGATGTCCTCGGCATGAATGTTGAAATCAGCAAGGATAAGGGAAGGAGATGGTGGTTTGAGAAAGACGGAGAGCCAGGAGTCAAGGTTATTGAGAAAAGAAGACAGTGATTTGTTAGGAGATCTTTAAATGACCGCTATTCTGAGAGGAAAGGGAGCGAATAGATGGATGGTGTGGATTTTTAAAGGAGGAAAAGCAGTGAGACTGAGGTAGATGAAGAGGCTGAATTGTACAGGAGGGTGAGAGTAGCAGGCCAATCCCTCATCCGTGACCTACCAGGCGAGGTATATGGGAGAAGTGGCAACCTCCATGACATAGGGCAGCATATGAAACAGAGTCTTCAGGGCAGAGCCATGTTTCAGTTAGTACAAGAAGGTGGAAAGAATGAGAGATGAAGATGTCATGGATGTAAGTGATCTTGTTGGAGATAGCGTGGGCCCTCCACAGGGCACATGAGAAAGTTAGAGAAGAAGGGGAGAGGAGGCGGGACAGAAATAAGGCTGGAGAAGTTGTAGTGTGATCTGCACGAGTAAGATGAGAGATGGTTAGGCAAGCCAGGATTAGGGTTGATGTCCCCAGCAGTGAGCAAAAGGAGAATTAGAAGAGTACGGAGCAGAGCAGGAGAGGTGCAACGATGGTGATTCAGGCAAGATGCAGTTAGATGGGATGGGGAGGGTTGAATGAGGGGGAGAAACTGATGAAGCTTAGAGTTGTGAAGAAGGTGGTGTGGACGATAGAAGGTATGGTGAGGTTGTGTATTCAAAAAGTGGGCAATGTAGTTGTTTGGAGCATAGGGGCAGGTTGGGTAAGGTCAGTAACAAGAAAAGAAAGTGTAATGGAGCCATAGACTTGGAGAGGGAAATGATACCTGGGGTGTAGTTGATCTAGGTGGGTCAGGGATTATCCAGGGGAGGAGTCTGTTGGTGGATTGTAAAGTTTGCTCGGTAAGGAGGGTGGATGTGGTGGAGAGGTTTCTTTGAATTAGTAGTAATAAGGTAACCTGATAAAAGGTTTGGTAGTAGGAGCCTGAATTAATAATTTTTTTTTACTTGTCAGCAACAGCTGAGGGTGCTGACAGCTGAGGAATGCTGAGGGTGATTAATAGGTGTATAAAAGTAATGTGAGCCTAGAGGTGGGTGGGATGCATGCATGCATGCATGCACAGCGTAGCTATGGAATCATTCTCTAATGGTGTCCTCAGAAGCAAGCATATATATTTTCCAGAAGCATATTTACCAAAGTAGAGAGGTAAAAGGAAAGAGTAATTTGGTGATACAAGATAAAAAGATAGGTAAAAAAAAAATAAACTAGGCAGTTGGGAACAGTAGGTTTGTGCTCCAAAAGAAAAGGAATGAAGTCAGAATAAACATTAGGGACCTTTTTAAATGCTTGGAAGATGAGTGTTGGGAGGAGGGGCTCTGCAGGTGATGGCACAGCTCACAGATTATTATTAAAGCAGACTTAGATGAGATTTGGTCAGGGTTCAGGGTGTATGGGGTAATGGTTAGAATGAACTTTCACTGCAATGGCTGAGCTATAAAGAGTGATAATACTTGGGAAGAATAATTTTATGCTATGAACCCTTTGGATAATTTATTTAATGCCACAGCTGTCCCCATCATTAAGGTTTCTCCATGGATAAGCAGGATAAATCCTGTTCACATATCTACAGGATAGTACCATAGAGAACACTAAATACCAGTAATAAAGTTTTTTGCTTTCTGTACATTTTATGTGAAACCTGAATTGAACACAGTTTCTGGGAGTTTTTCTGAAGTACTTCTGTTTTTTTATTCAGTGACGATGTATGGATGCAAATGAATAGTCCTTTCAGCATGAAATTTGCATCTATTTGCATATTCAAGAGTTATCTGTAATTAGAACTGTGGTTAATTGTAAAGCATTTTCTAAGGGTAATTTGGCTTTTCAGTGGTCTATTTTCATAATTATATGTGCAGAGTCTTGGAAAATGTTTTTGATTTAAAATGCAAAGTTTTATTGAGATTCCAGAATAATAACAACAAATATTTATTTTGTCCTCTTTTTGAATATAGAAACTGCCTTCAAAGCATGCATAGAATATTAATTCACAGTCTTATTGTCAAGTGGATAGATCTGTTAAAGATGCACTACAAGGGAAAACCATTTAGATAATGATGTGCGCAGGTTTAAAGAATGATTACACACCCCTGTAATGTTCCTAAGAAGATATTTGTACTTTTGAAGTTTTTGAAATCCCATAGGTAGAAACTCTACCATTATGAATGTTGGTAAATCTGGGAAATTATTGTACCAGATTCTGATGACTAAGGTTGCAGATGGGGATACTTGACCTTTGAAAACAACAGGAAAACACCAAAAATATATGAGCAGAAGTTACATGAATGTAGATAATTTTGAAGGACTTGAATTTTGACTTTGCTTGATATAAAACCACATATAAAAAGAAAATATATAAAACTAAGAAAAGTGTTCCAAGAAAAAAAAATGTATATTTATTTGTTTATCACTCGCTCTTAACCAGGGTGAGTTACATATTAACAAACAGAATAAAACAACATTTATCATACAAAACACATCGAGACAACACTATAGCAAACTACATACATACATATAAAATCAAATTGCATAAGACATACACGACGAACATCATTTAAGGTCAAGAACTAGCCAATCCTATCATATTCTCTTTACTTTACTGTTTGTTTTCCTCCCTTTAAGTTGCTAATTTCTTGTTTGGGAGGACGTACTTATTTAACATTTCTGTTCGTTTTCAGGAGCATGAAGAAGCAGGAAAGCTGCATTAGTGGTGTAGCAAGACGGTAATTCTTTTTTTCTTCATTTGTTGCCCTCCCCCACCCCAATGTGTTACCCATAGATGTCTCTTCCTTTTCTTCAATGATTGTAGTTCATCCCCCTTTCCTTTTGTATTGGTATAAGTATATATTTTTTTGGTAATAAATTTTCTTATCGTTTGCCCCCTTTTTTAATTTGTAATACGCATTGAAATGTTTGATATTGCGTGTACATCAAATTTTAATAAAACTTGAAACTTGATGAGCAAGATGCATTTTCTCTCCACCCTCACCTTTCCTGCATCTCCACCCATCAAACTTAAACATTAAATATCTTAGCTGGTAGGGATCTGGTCCAAGCCTTGCCCGCTGAAGACACGATCAACCATGGCATGCTGCTACTGGGTGGCCTAAGCCAGAAATGGATGGATTTATGCCCTCTGAAGCCCACCCATGGCTACATCCTTGGGCTGCATTAAGGGAGCATTTTGAATTCAAGAAAGCTTGAGATAAGTATGAGTACACTGAATCTCTAAAAGAGAGAAAGGGATAGTAAATGGCATGGATAGGCAGATTCAATAGGCCATATGGTCTTTATCTACCTTAAATTTTCTCTGTTTTCTATTTTAAAAACTGTCCACACTGGAACAACATTTGTTGTACTTGTAATATATAGTAACATAGTAAATGACGTTAGATAAAGACCTGAACGGTCCATCCAGTCTGCCCATAACCTAGGAGTGGGGATTGGGCAGGCTGGAAAAAATTATTTTGGAGATTTCATGTTGAGGTCCCTCACTTGCAGCAGCAAAGAATGGTGGGATAGAGACCTCTTGCCCGCACCATCCCACTATGATTTTCAAAAGAAAAATACACCTGCAGGTGCACAGGTTATAAAGTATCTGAATCTGTAAATTCTACAAGCTTATTTAAAATGACTCCCATCGGAGAAAGTGCCACAGAGGTCTCGGTAGGCGATACGTTGGCCTCCAGTGACCACAACATGATATGGTTCAACCTCAGGAAAGGTTTCACTAAGTCAAGCACATCAACCAAGGTCCTCAACTTTAAGGGCACAAACTTTGAAAGCATGGGAGATTTCATCCATTGGGCACTGCAAAACCATGCCGAAACAGATAATGTAGAGGTAATGTGGTCAACTCTGAAATCAACCTTACATGAAGCAACCAACCGCTATGTCAAATCAGTAAGTAAACGGCGAAGAAACAATAGACCACAGTGGTTCTCTGCAGAGATCTTAGACCTCATAAAAAAGAAGAAAAGAGCATTCATCCTCTACAAACAGGGAAGCGAGAATCCAAGGAAGACTATCTGGCAAAGTCAAAAGTGGTCAAAACGGCATTCAGGGAGGCCAAACTCTGAATGGAGGAGAACTTTGCGAAGAACATCAAGAAGGGCGATAAATCCTTCTTCCGGTATATTAGTGACAGAAAAAGAAACATAGATGGGATAGTACGCCTTAGGAAACCCGACAGGAACTTTGTAGAATCGGACTCCGACAAAGCCAAACTTTTAAATGAATACTTCTGCTCGGTCTTCACTTGCGAGGCGCCGGGATCTGGCCCTCAGCTGCCGACGAGGGAAAACTCGGAAGACCCGTTTCAAAATTTTGAGTTTACGCCCAGTAGTGTCTACGAGGAGCTATCAAGACTCAAGGTGAACAAAGCTATGGGACCGGACAAACTACACCCCAGGGTGCTCAGGGAGTTGAGTGACGTCCTGGCGAACCATTATCCGCGCTCTTCAATCTTTCCCTAAGTACAGGAAGAGTCCCGTTGGATTGGAAAATGGCTAACGTCATTCCACTCCACAAAAAGGGATGCAGGACGGAGGCTGAGAATTATAGACCGGTGAGTCTCACATCGATAGTGAGTAAACTTATGGAAAAACAAATTGGATACGATCCTGAACGAGGAGAATCTACGAGATCCCCATCAACATGGTTTTACGAAGGGAAGGTCCTGCCAATCAAATCTGATCAGCTTCTTTGACTGGGTAACAAGAAAGCTGGATATAGGGGAGTCCCTGGAAGTTGTTTTACTTGGACTTCAGCAAAGCGTTTGATAGCGTCCCACACCGCAGGTTATTGAGCAAGATGAGTTTGATGGGACAGGGTGAAACAACCGCATGGGTTAGGGACTGGCTTAGAGGTAGACTTCAGAGGGTAGTGGTAAACGGTATCCTCCGATACGACGGAGGTGATCAGCGGAGTGCCATAGGGCTCGGTCTTGGGCCCGATCCTATTTAACATCTTTGTAAGAGACTTGGCTGAGGGGCTTCGAGGTAAAATTACATTATTCGCCGATGATGCCAAACTATGCAACATAGTAGGCAACCGCACAACAGATGAAAGCACAGTGCCCGACAAAATCTCAATGCCAGACAGTATGACGCAGGACCTACTCCTGCTGGAGTATTGGTCAAAGACTTGGCAACTAAGTTTCAATGCCAAAAAATGCAATGTCATGCACCTTGACGGCAAAAATCCATGCAGGACTTACACCCTAAATGGTGAGATCCTAGCAAGGACTGTAGCAGAACGTGACTTGGGGGTGATCATTAGCGAAGACATGAAGACTGCCAATCAAGTGGAGAAAGCTTCATCCAGGGCTAGACAAATCATGGGCTGTATCCGTAGAAGTTTCGCCAGCCGTAAGCCCGAGGTCATAATGCCGTTGTACAGATCCATGGTGAGACCACATCTGGAATACTGTGTACAATTCTGGAGGCCGCATTGTCAAAAAGATGTGCGGAGAGTTGAGTTGGTTCAGCGAATGGCCACCAGGATGGTCTCAGGTCTCAAGGATCTCCCGTATGAGGAACGACTGGGTAAGTTGTAGCTGTACTCACTCGAGGAACGCAGAGAGAGGGGAGACATGATCGAGACGTTCAAATATGTCACAGGCCGTATCGAGGTGGAAGAGGATTTCTTTTTCCTTAAAGGGCCCACGGCAACAAGAGGGCATCCGTTGAAAATCAAGGGTGGGAAATTTCATGGTGACACCAGAAAATATTTCTTCACCGAAAGGGTGGTTGATTGCTGGAATAATCTTCCACAACAGGTAATTGAGGCCAGCAGCGTGCCAGATTTTAAGAAAAGATGGGATTGGCATGTGGGATCTCGTCATGGAGGTAGTTAGGGGGTGGGCCATTAGTGTGGGCAAACTAGATGGGCCGTGGCCCTTTTCTGCCGTCATGTTCTATGTTTCTATGTTTCTATTTCACTGATTTTGTGATTTATCTTTGAATGAAATGATCAGTATTTCTCTAACCCAAAAGACTCTGCATATTCAAACACAACATTACAAAGCCATGAAGAGCATATTTGCATGCAATGGAAGCAGTACATGCAAATCAATCTTATGTATATTCATTATGGAAATCTTGAAAACCTACAACTACTACTATTTAACATTTCTATAGCGCTGATAGATATGTGCAGTGCTGTACATCGACACATTTAAGAGATGGTCCCTGCTCAGTAGAGCTTACAATCTAATTAAAAAAACAACAGGACAAGTAGGGGCTCAGGGAGTTTGTCGGGTGCTTAGGTTGAGGAGGTTATGAGCTAAATGTATTCTCAAAGAAGTGGAGGGGCATAATTTAAAAAAAAAACCATCCCAAAATGCTGAAAGTAGCAGCAGGGAAAATGTGCATTCTCAAAAACGACGTCCAAAATGAGGTTTTTTTTTAGACTGGCCTACCTCTACGTTCAGCAGTTTAAATGCCCAGACCACCATCTATGTCTAAACTGACAACACATTATCAACCAAAAACTAGCCTAAGTCCAAAACGCCCAAACCAAGACCTTTTAGGCGAAGGAGGGGCCAGTTCTTCACCTAAAAGCTGGATTCTGTAACTGGCATCTGTCAAAAACAACACCGGTTACAGAATTCCCCCCCCTCCGCAGTGATCGCAGCAGGAGAAATGGCTCATCTTCCCTCCACGATTGCCCCCCCACCCCAAACTGCTGCAACCCGTGGCAGGAGAGATGCTCAATCTCTCTTGCTGCGGTTCATGGCAGTTCAGGGAAGGGGTGATCGCAATTGCGGCAGGAGAGATGCCCAATATCTCTTACTGTGATCCACCCCCCACCCTCAAACCAATACCAGTAGGAGGGAGCCCAACCCCTCCTGCCGAGGCGTGAGCCCCACAAACCCCCCTTAAAATACAGGTAGGAGGGATCAAAGGCCCTCCTGCCCATGGTGAGCCCCCCACCCTTCTTAAAATACAGGCAAGAGGGATCCCAGGGATCCCCCAAACCCACGATCAACCCTCCCAAACCCCCGATCGCCCCCCAAATCCCGTGACCACTCAACCACTCCCCACCCCCGACACCCCCCCTTCACCTATATTAGTTGGCCAGACGGATTGGTCCCAAGCCCTTCCGCCCAGCAGGCTCACCATCTTCCGAATGGTGGGTCTTAGGGCCTGATTGGGCCAGATGCCTAAGGCCCCACCCACAGGAGGGGCCTTAAGTGCCTGGGCCAACCGGAATTTGGAGAATGGCGGACCTGCCGGGCGGACGGGCTTGGGACTCGTCCATCCAACTAAGTGAAGGAGGGTGTCAGGGGTGGGGGGTGGTCAAGGGGTCATAGGGTTTGAGGGGGCAATCGGGGGCTTGGGGGGCGGTCATGGGGGGTGCATCATGGGCAGGAGGACCTGGGATCCCTCCTGCCCATATTTTAAGGGGGTGAGGGGTTGCCATGGGCAGGAAGGCCTTGGATCCTTCCTGCCTGTATTTTAAGGAGGTGGGGGATCGCGGGGCTCGTGCCTTGGCAGGAGGAGTTGGGCTCCCTCCTGCCGGTATTGGTTCTGGGGTGGGGGGTGGATTGTGGCAGGAAAGATTGGGCATCTCTCCTGCCACAATTGCGATCACCCCTCCCCCCCGAACTGCCACAAACCATGGCAGGTCTCAGCAGTTCGGCGGTGGGGCAATCGTGATCGCGGCAGGGGAGATGAGCCATCTCTCCTGCCGCGATTGTTGCGGTGGGGGGTGGGCAGGTTTCCGGGGCCCTGAGCTTATCGTAGCAGCCGTGATCAGCTCAGTGGCCCCTTTTTGAAACTTATACCTGTTTTGACTTGCTCTAAGTCAAAACGTATAAGTTCCGACTGGGCAACCTGCTCAAGTTTTTGGTTATACTTGCTGTACAACTAAGTTTAGGTCAGCCCACCTCCCGCCCTTTCCCTTCCTCTAAAAACGCCTCTTTTCACTCTAGGCGTTTAGAGGTATGGGAAAGGCCTAAGCTGGTTTTAGATATGTCTAAAACCAGCTTTGATTATCAGTACTTGGACGATCTGACTTTTTGATCGTCCAAGTACCGATTTAGGCCACTTTTTGAATGTTTTTTTGTTTTGATTATGAGCCACATACTGTCTCCTACCAAAAATGAAAATTCAAAAGTGTGAAGTCTTTCCAGTTCTTACGTATTGATTGTATTGCCACTCCAGACAGTATTAAGAACAGCTTATTATTATTTTTTTTTTAATATATATTTTTATTGAAAATGGCAAAAGGTCCAGACAAGGAGGTTCGAACAACAAGAGAACCATATACGAATAACAGAGATCTAACAAAGGTTAGGAGTCTTCCTAGAGAAGGAGTCCAACTAGTAAGAGGGCCTTAGCTGTCAGTAAGGTCCCTGAAGAAGCACATGTTCCACCTATTGTTATGCTATATGAAAAAGGTATACGAATTTCCAATATATTCTGTATTTCTTAAAATGTTCACTGGCACGAGCAGCATCTTCCACCTACTGCTTGCGCCAGCCTCGGCTCCCTTCTGATGTCACTTCCTGGTAATGGCGTGACGTGGTCAAATCTTGGTTTGTAAAATATAAGTCTTGTTACGGTATTCTGTAACCCTTTTTTTAAAAATTGATGTTACATTCGCCACCCTCCAATCTTCAGGTACTACAGACAATTTTAATTGACAGGTTACAGATCAGATAGTAGATCAGCAATTTCATGTCTTGAGTTCTTTCAGTACAGTGGCATAGTAAAAGGGGGAGGGGGCGGTCCGCCCCGGGCACCATCTTGCTTGGGGCGCCGGTATCCCTCCTCTTCTCTGCTCCCCCTTCCCACTCCCCTGTACCTTTTTAACTTCGGCACAATCAGTCACCAACTTGCTGCCCGCATCAGCTTCGGTGCTCTCTCTGACATCAGTTCCGGGACCTGCACCTAGGAAATGACATCAGAGACAGCGCCGAAGCCGACGCGGGCAGTAAGTTGGTGGCTACTCATGCTGAAGTTAAAAAGGTACAGGGAAGGGGTACACATGCGTACAGCAGGGGGGCGGGGAAGAGAGAAGGGTAAGGGGGGTCACAACCCTGGTACCACTCACCCTCGCTATGCCACTGTTTCAGTACCATACAGCTTGTAATTAATATACCAGCTTGTCTGCTAAAAGGAAATAAATCTTTTGATCATGGATTTTCAAAAAGTTAAGAAGGTATTAAAAAACCAGGAAGCATTTAAATGATTGCTTATTTCAGGTCCAAGCAGAATTTTTCCGCCAATATTATTTAATTAAAAAATTTGTATACCGCATACTACTATGCGGTTTACATATCACATACATAAAATCTTGTTTCCCTATGATTTCCACATATAGCATAGACATGACTGGACAACATCGTAAGCATCCCCCCCAATATAAAATGTCAGTATATCAAGTCAATACAAATTTCACCAATTAAGAAACCAAAAAGGCGTCAGATCAAATGATCAATTCCAAAGTAGATGACAAAACCAATTCACATTTGCATGCTAAGCAAGTCAAATTCCAACAATTCAGAAATAGGCTTTAAATCATACATTACCGTCAGGGAAATCTGAAGATGGTATTTTCAGATGGGATAAGCATTAGCATAGAAAGGCATTGACAAAAGTGAAAACATCCTTGGATTTGTATTTCATAACATAAGCTAAAAACGCACAACCATGCATTTGAAATGTAGAAATCCAAAATTCAGCTACTCCTTTGGAGGTAAAGAGATAGCAGTCATCAAACAAGAAACACGCATGAATGTCATCAGTTGCATTGCATGGGATGGGCAAGGGCACCAGGCCAAGGGGTACTTGCTACAGTCACCAGTATAAATCCGGTAGAAGAGCTGTGCAATGGCTCTCAGCTTTACCATTGGAGAGGAGCAGGAGCAGGGGGCATGGAGCATGGATCCCCTCTCTCACATTCCTACTAGCAATGCCTCAAGCTAGCTCGGTGAGATTTTCATTTTTCACTTATTCCTTAGAACTCCCAATGTCTGTGTACCATTTTAATACTAGAAGTCTCAAAACATACCCACAATAAACAATTCCCTATTTCCTTATTGGTCCTATATGTCTTGAATAGATTGTAAACTCTAATGAGCAGGAACTATCTCATTTGTTATCAGTGCTACGTATGTCTATAGAAATGATAAGTAGTAAACAGATCTAATTTACAGGGGTATCTATGTACAAGGGGATCCATAAACTATTATGTAAGGGCATATGAACATAAGAATAACCATATGGTCCATCTAGCCCAGTATCCTGTTTCCACAGTGGCCAATCCAGGCCACAAGTACCTGTCAGAAATCCAAATATGGGTGATAGACATCCAAATGTTTATTCACCAGGACTTATTGCACACAAGGGTCCTTCAGTTATTATGGAGCAATGGTTGTATGGCTCACACTTGAAGACTATGGAGCTCGTAATCAAAACTTAAACACATCTAAAAACTCACCGAAATCAGCACTTGGATGACCTAAAAGATAGGTTGCTACTAGTAACTCAAAAGGGCATGAGAATACATATTTAGTTTATTTAAAATAAATTATTACAGCATAGCTATAAACGACCCACTTCCTTTACTGAGCCATAATCTACACCTGTGCACACAAATGTAACGGTTGAAAGGAAGAGCTTCCCCCTCCCCTACTGAACATACAAATTCTTCTCAACAATAACAGCTGCACTCTCTTTACAAACACCAACAAAATCTCTCGGGAATCGGCTTTGAATTACAAATTATGGAAGAAAAATCATATGGGTATTATAAGTTGGGTAGGTGTAGAGCAGGGTGCCCAAATTTTTTCTATCAGGGACCACTTTTTATATCTTATAACATTCAGAGGGCCAAAATATGCATGCACTCATGCTCTTTCTGTGAACCACGTACTCTGAGAACACAAAGAACAAAATTTGAATTACACATTATTTATTAATTTATTTATACAAATGTGTACACCCATTCTAGACTGGGGGGAGAAACACATTCTACCTCCTCCTCCCCCCACCCCCATTTGCATTAAAGTTAGTACCGTTGCTGGCAAGGATGCCAAAGCCCCACCAGCCAGAGAAATTTCCTGTCAATCTACTCCCCAACTGCTGGAGCTCCTGCAGTAATTCAGGACTCCCACCATCAGCAACTGGAAGTACCCCACCGACTTTATTTGATATTTTCCACCACAAAACCGTCCAAGTTGAAAGCGTCCTAATCTAGACCATTTGGATGTGGGCGAGGCAAACCTTGTGATGGACTGGCCACATAGATATACCAATAAAGCAATGGGGTACCTTAGAGGACACTGCTGTGAACTTTACATAAAGGGTGCCAAAAGTACATCTCACTATAACCCCTTATTTATTTATTTAAAAATTTATAGCCTGCATATCCTACAATTCTAGGCGGGTAACAATACAACATACATAATAAAATAACTTACAAAGACATACAGCTTAAAATCACTAACGTAACTTTTAACACAAAAATGATAACATCATAAACATCAAAGCAATAATAACCATTCAAAACAAAACCTAAAGCAGCCAAACTCATAATAGAATTACAGCAGCAAAAACTAACAACCAGATTATGAAAAAAATACTTGATCAAATAACCTAGCTTTAACTATTTTCCTAAACTGCAAGATACTTGATGCCTGCCTTATCTCAAGGGGCAAAGCATTCCAACACGTTGGCCCTTGTACCTCCAGCATAGTTTTATGGTAGCCGGAAAGTTTCACCACACTCAAATATGGCACATCCAAATACATCACATCTAAAACACTCATGTTGGCAGATAAAAATGCAACAAAGAACACAAAACTAATGGACCATCATCATTCACAAACTTAAAAATGAAACACAAAACCTTAAATTCAACACGCGTACTAATTGGCAACTAGTGCAAATCTTGTATAATTGGGGTAACGATCAAATTTTGGAGCTTGCATAATAATACGTGTTGCAGCATTATGAGCAACCTGTAAAGACCGGACCACACATTTTTGGTAAACCAAGATACAAAGCATTACTGTAATCAAATACTGGGATCAACATCACGCTAATAATGGTCTTAAAATTATCAACAGACAGATTATCTCTTAATCTACGTAGTAGGTGAAGTTTAAAAAATGCCCAAGACATGACCGACTTAACCTTGGCCTTAAATGATAAATTGGAATATAAAACTACCCCCAAGTATTTACACTGATGCAGTACAGGAATTATAGCATTGTCTAACATTATCTCTGAAGGAAACAACAGCAGCTGCTTATCACGACCCACACATAAAGCTTCTATGTTCACCACATTCAGTTTCAACTGATTCTGGTACATCCAGCCCTTAATCACCTGAAAACAATAATTGAAGTCCTGCAAAGCATCACCTATTGAGTGGTTCACAGGAATCAGAAACTGAATGTCATCTGCATGTACACAAAAACTGACCCCCAAGTTTGCACAACTCCTTACAGAGAGGTAACAAATAGATGTTAAATAATACAGCAGACAATGCTGAACCTTGGGGAACACCTCAGGTTACTGTGGCCAAACTAGACTTCTTCCGAACTGCCTCCACATGTATGTTGAGCAATGGCATAGTAAGAGGGGGTTGGGGACAGACCACCCCAGGAGCCGGCTTGGTAGGGGTGCCGGCTCCTCTCTTCCCCCTATACCTCTTTGGCTCTTCACTGGTTCAAGAAGCATCTCCAACCTGCTGTGGGCCCCAGCCTTGGCTCTCCCTCTGAAGTCACTTCTTGGTTGTGGGTCCAGGAAATGACAGCGGGAGAACCGAGGCTAACATGGGCAGCAGGTTGGAGATGCATATGGGGGGAAGGGAAGGTGCACACAGTGGGGTGGGGGTGGTAAGGTGAAAAAGTAGCAGGAGCGGAGAAGAGGGTGGGGATGCCACTGCCCTGGACGCCTCCTACCCTCGCTACTCCACTGATGGTGAGCCCTCCAACACCTACTATACTCACCTGTCTACCATCCCAATAGCCCTTATGGCTGCAGGTGGCACCTATATGGCAGTGTAGAAAGATTTTGGTGGACTCACATTTTCCACTATAAATGTAGTGGTTAGAGTGGCTTATGTGCCCTGGTCCACCTTTCTATGGCTCACTTGTCCACTTGATCCACAGAAAGGTTAATCTACTGAAAACAACAAACCATTAATTCTAATGGTAATTAATAAATGAAGGAAAAGATCTCAGAGTTGCCACTCCCAGGATAATAATGATATTGTCCAAAAGGGAATTGTGGCATGTGGTTTCTTTCATTGATCAAAAAACCTTCATTATAGATTGTTAAATATTTAAATACTTATTAAAAAATTTTTTTAAATACTACCACTCTAAACTAGTTTTATCATTTTTTTTGAGGAGTACTTATCTTATTTTTTCAGTCTTATTTTTTCAATCTTTTACTGTGCAAAAAAGCCTAAAGTGCAAACATTTCCTAAAGTGGCTAGTGCCAATCTAAGGCCTGTTCATGATGTTCTATTCTGTTTTTGCTACTTTGCTATTTTGCAAAGGCCTATCTATATGAATAAGCTAGATTTGCACTAGTCACTTTAGGAAATGTTTGCACTTTAGGCTTTTTTGCACAGTAAAAGATTGAAAAAATAAGACTGAAAAAATAAGATAAGTACTCCTCGAAAAAAAATGATAAAACTAGTTTAGAGTGGTAGTATTTTAAAAAATTTTTTAATAAGTATTTAAATATTTAACAATCTATAATGAAGGTTTTTTGATCAATGAAAGAAACCACATGCCACAATTCCCTTTTGGAAATATCATTATTATCCTGGGAGTGGCAACTCTGAGATCTTATCTTTCATTTATTAATTACCATTAGAATTAATGGTTTGTTGTTTTCAGTAGATTAACCTTTCTGTGGATCTTGTTGATAGCGGTTAATCTGTTCTCCTGTTTCGTACTATTTTGATTCACTTGCCCACTTACCAGGCTACTTATGACACCTGTGTGATCCTCTACTAGACTTTCCCAGACCAGATGCTGCTGTTCTAGAAACAGGTATACTGTATACTGTTTCATTCAGATTTTTGCAGGGTGGGAGGGGGTTAGAGACCACTGGTGGAGTGTGTGTGTGTTGGCACTTTTAAAATAGGTTTAGCTCAGAACATCTAAGTTCTTTCCAGGACGTCTTGGGAAAGGTTTGAGTATTACTGCAAGACATCCAAGTCTAAGCCAGCTCAAAGCCTGGCCAGAACACACCTCCAACATACCCGCTTTACTTTTGGACAGACAGCAACCAGAATACCTCACAAGACATCCAGAAAACCAGGTTTGAAAATCGGCACTTGGATATTTTGGTGAGAAAAACATCCAAGCGCCGATTTATGCCAGTTTTTTTGTATTCTTATAGTTTTAAAAATGCCCCTAAAAGTATCATAGAAACCTATGGTACTTTGTGTGTCTGTGCTTTGATAATGAGACTATAGTAGCTAGCTGAAATTATCACACATTAAAATCAGAAAATATAAGTAAAATTAAAATCATAGCTGTAAATCCGAGAAAATATGTTAAACTACAGAAGGTATCTAATGTTTTGTAAGTGTAATGAAAAAATGCTTACAGTGTCTTGTAAAAATCTTCAGTTGGAGGTGTGTTTTAGGTAAGCATAGGGCAGTCTCTCCCCCATCCATCATTACCATCAAACTTTCAAACTAGAAATTTGTCTATCTTTCTTTTTGAAAATGTCTATTTCTTAGATGTGTTTGTCCTCAGTGACTCTCGTTATAAACCATTTAAAAACAAAAGTCCAGGGGGCGCTGGTGAGCCCGATGAGTTAAGCAGCTAGCTGCACGAGCTCCGGCGGTTCAGGCTCAATAACCACTCAAAATCATCATTACAGCTTCTTATTGCAGCGCACTTGCTCCCTAAGAAAGGGCAATGACTCAGAGTAAACCCAGCAAGCGAAAGAGCGCCGAGCCCTTCTCACCGTCGAAATCGGACGCGGCTAAATCTGAGGATGCAGCTTTGGTGGGCATTTTGGGGGAGCTCAGGGTGATCCGCGAGCTGCTTGTAGACACTAAACAGGATATCAGTGACATGAAAACTGATATCGCTGTTATGAAGGAGGAACTCGCTGCAGCGCAAGCTAAGTCAGTCCTTTTAGAATCTAGGACCGCAGCAGCTGAGTCCTCGATAAAAACTCTGCTAAAACAAACAAACCGCGTGGCTGCCCTGGAATGCGCACTTGAAGACGCGGACAACTGCGCACAGTTTCCGTCTGTTAGGTCTCCCGGAAGGATGGGAGGCCTGTGATCTTGTGGATTTTCTTGCGGTTCTCCTTCCTCAAATATTAAAAATGAATGATGATGTCAAGCTGGATTTTGACTGTGCTTTCCGACTGCCACAGCCTAATACTCTGCATAAGAAGTATCCAAGGCCTGTTCTGGTCACACTCCTGCGGCATCAGCAAGTTCTCAGCATCATGCAGCATGCTAAGCTGCATTCCCCTATCACATTTGAAGGAAATAAAATTCTGATTGTTCCTGATCTAGCGAAAGAGACGGCGACGAAGAGGAGACTTTTACTATCATACCGGCCTCAGCTCAAAAATATGGGAGCCAAATTTGGTATGTTATACCTGGCTCGCCTGAGGGTCACCTTTAATAACACCACAAAGGACTTCCTCAATCCTGCTGATTTAGCAGACTATATTGAAAGCGTGAAGCCCACTTCCATAGACAAAATTTGATTAGTGTGTCTGCACTGTGCTAGCTTTTCAGTAATTGCTTTACTAATTGTGCTAGTTGCAGCTTGCTCTGGCATATTATATACTGTTGTTATTTTCAATATTTTTACTTATTCATTATTGTAATGATGTTTATTATCACATTGCCTGAACTGTAGGAGCCTTGCCGTTTTGGCTTCTCTCTTGTCAGCTTTCTGACCCATGGTGTCTTTAACCTGTTTGTTGCAGTTTTATGTGCTATTGCAGAATCCAGTATACTGTTTTTGTGCACTTATGATCTCTCCTACCTTTAAAGGGCTGCTTATTTCTCTATGGATAGCTGTAGGTATGCCCATTACTGTATATTAGATATTATGAAGATCTAATGCTACTTATTCTATCTTTGTTTACATGGCACTAACCTGTTTTTCTCTCAACGTAAAAGGGTTTCATAATCCAGTAAAACGACTAAAAATACTGCGCTACACTGAACAATATAACCCAGATATTGTGTTCTATCAAGAAACTCATCTCAGCTCCACTGAAGCAATCAAAGTTGCTCCAAAATGGGCTTATGCCCCTTTGTTTTCCCCATCCGTAGGGAAGAGGAATGGAGTTATCACACTGATTAGACGTCGACCGGATGTCAGCATTGTTTCATCTTCTCATGATGGGGAAGGCCGATGGCTTAGAGTTCAACTGAAGGTGGGGAACTATTTCATTCAGGCTTACAACATATATGCACCAAATCAAGACTGTCCTCCTTTCTTTGAGGCACTAGCTGACGATATCAGCACCATAAGTCACCAGCCGCTTATTATGGGAGGGGATTTCAACCTAATCCTGAATCCAGAGACTGATAGGAAATCCAAGGCTCCTTACAAAAAGTCTAAGTCTTGGTTTTGCCTGCAGGACCTTCTTTATCAACTAAAACTTGTAGACCCTTGGAGACTACAACATCAAGCAGATGAGTCTTTTACTTTCTTCTCCTCTCCACATTCGTCTTACTCACAAATTGATTTCTTCTTGATAAATTACTCCTTAATACATAAATTGGAAACCTCAGAAATCCAACCCATCACTATCTCAGATCATTCTTCGATTACACTCACCTTTACAGACATCGCTCTGCCGAAACCATCGGGTGTGTGGAGATTTAATTCCTCTTTACTATTGGATCCTTAATTCGTCCAGCATGTTAACACTCATATTAAGGAATACTTTGATGTTAACAAAGTAGAAGAGACTTCATGGCAAATTATATGGGATGTGTTTAAATCGTATATCAGAGGGATTATCATCTCATATACTGCTAGGAAAAAAGCTGAATCCAAACGACAATTACATTTACTGGAAACTAAGATCACATCCCTAGAGGCCTCGCACTTTGCGGATCTCTCTAATATGGTTATCCAAACTGAATTAAACAAGCTACGCTATGAATATAACCTGAACCTTAGCACAGCTGCTGCTTCTGAAGTTCTCCTCCGAGCTTCTCATTATTATGCCACCTCCAATAAGGCTGGTCATCAATTGGCTCAAAATTTGAAGTTGAAGTTGGAAAGAACGTCTATACCCACCATCCAATCGGATGACAATGAGCTATTCACAATAGACCGTGATATCTGTCGTCAATTTTACCTCTTCTATCAAGATTTATACAAATCTGACTCGCCGTCTTCACCAATGATCGAGGAGTACCTTTCCAACCTAAGTGGACCCAGGTTGGATGAAGAGGATGACCAAATTTTGTCTTCACCTTTGGATTTAGATCAGCTCAAGGACGCATTGAACTCTATGGCTAAACACAAAGCACCGGGTCCGGATGGACTCTCTGTAGAATTCTATGTAGCCTTCCAGGAGGCTTTACTGCTTGTGCTTCTACTATATCTGAGTCACCTTATTAATCAAGGCAAGGCAATGGGTTCCTTCACTGAAGCGGTAATTATTGTCTTGCTGAAACCTGATAAGGATCCGCTCTCTGTTCAACATTACAGGCCTCTATCGTTGATAAATGTGGATGCCAAGGTTTATGCGAAAATGTTGGCCTCTAGATTACAACTTGTTTTACCTAAATTAATACACACTGATCAAAATGGATTCATGAAAGGCCACCTCGCCAGTGACAACTCTCGCCTTTTTTCTCACATCATATCTCAAGCTTCAAGCTCTGTGTCATCTTTTGTTACCATGGCCTTAGATACAGAGAAGGCTTTTGATCGTGTGGAATGGACATACTTGTTTAAAGTCCTCACTTGGTTTGGCTTTAGTGACTCATTTATAAGAATGGTCAAGGTGTTATACTCTCATCCATCTACTAAACTTCGAATCAATGGAGTTTTTTCTGAAATGTTCTCCCCCTCAAGAGGCACAAGGCAGGGCTGCCCATTATCACCCCTCCTATTTAATTTGGCATTGGAACCTTTCCTGCTTGATATCAGAGCAAACTCTTCTATTAGAGGCTTTCCATTAGCAGATTTAACCATCAAAGTATCGGCCTATGCAGATGATATTCAACTGTACACTCAATTGGAGTCTTTACCAGCTGTTCTTCACACAATTGCATCTTACTCATCTGTATCTGGATACAAGCTAAATCTGACAAAAACGGAAGTCATGCCACTTTCTGGCCTACCATGTGGCGATGAGATTCGAGCGCTGCATCTCAAATATGCTCCTAACAAACTGAAATATTTGGGGGTGTATTTTGGTCCTTTCATTATGGCGACTCAGGAATATAACATCACCTACATCATGGATATTATCAATGCTGTCACCGCTAGATG
Organism: Geotrypetes seraphini; assembly: GCF_902459505.1. Taxonomy (NCBI): domain Eukaryota; kingdom Metazoa; phylum Chordata; class Amphibia; order Gymnophiona; family Dermophiidae; genus Geotrypetes; species Geotrypetes seraphini. The sequence continues at coordinate 413,114,634 of NC_047085.1, forward strand.
GTCGCCCCTGAAATTATCTTGGTGGGGCTGTCTAGATTCTATCAAGATGGTTCTAGCTCCGAAGCTTACCTATGTTTTATCTAAGATCCCCTTTCTCTTCCCTATTGCTGTCTACAAGAAATTTGAATCTGCACTAGTTAAATTCCTGTGGAATGCTAAGACTCCTCGAATTGCTTTGAAGAAATTGAAGTGCACTAAAGAAAATGGGGGGGGGTCAACTTCCCTAGCCTATATGATTATCACCTGGCCTTTCTATGCAGGCAAGGGTCTCAATGGCTTATTGCCCCAGATGCTACACGTGTGCCTGCATGGTTGAGAATGGAGCAAAAATTACTTCCTGATGAACATCTTATGTATGTTCCATTTGCTTCGGTGGACTGCACAGTTCATGATAATATAATCTTCTCTTCGACTAGAACGGCTCTTCTGGAACTGGATAACATTGCTCCTGTACAATGGAATAGCACCACCTGTTCTCCTTTGTGGCGAAACCCAGGCTTACAGATCCAAGGTCGGTATATGGAATGGAAATCTTGGCGCAGGAAGGGCATTTGGTCCATTAAACAACTGTTATCTGACCTCACTTTTTTGGATTTTGACGTGTTTGCTAAAGAATTTGATTTAGATTTATCTCACCATTATAAGTGGCTGCAGCTTCGTCATTGTCTAGCGGCTTACTTCAAGAAGACAACTCTATCTACAGATCTACCTTCTATACTTCAATGGTCTGCACAGATCAATCCTAACCCAGGTCAGGCATCAGCATGGTACAAGTTACTCCACAAGCATAAATTTCTACCGCCTCTTGCTTTATATGATGTTTGGGCTAATGATGTCTCTGTGCCTGCAGACTTGTATAAATGGGAGATCTGGCTGTCTTCATTCAAGGCCTTGAAGTCGGCCGCCATTTTACATGCTGTCCTCTTTTTATATCATCGTGCATATTGGACACCGCTCAAATTATCTAAAGTGGGAACTTCTACTTCCAATAAATGTTGGTCATGCATGGATGCTGTGGGTACTTTAGATCAGTGATTCCCAACCCTGTCCTGGAGGAACACCAGGCCAATCGGGTTTTCAGGCTAGCCCTAATGAATATGCATGAGAGAGATTTGCATATGATGGAAGTGATAGGCATGCAAATTTGCTTCATGTATATTCATTAGGGCTAGCCTGAAAACCCAATTGGCCTGGTGTTCCTCCAGGACAGGGTTGGGAACCACTGCTTTAGATCACATGATTTACCACTGCCCTCACTTACTGTCATTTTGGTCAGAGGTTTGGGCCACCATATGTCAGATACTCCCCATTAGTGAGGAACTTTTATTTTCTATTGTTATTTATGGGCCAGTTCTATTGTTATTTATGGGTCTTCAGAGGCGTCATTTAGATAAGTATGAAGCCTGATTACTCAAATGTTTTTTACTTATTGCCTTTAAATCAATTTTGTCACATTGGAAAGACTTCTCGTCTCTTCATCATAACTACTGGTGGAACACTGTCTGCCTATTTTCAAAATATGAACTAATAGCTGCTGACAAAACTAACTCTTCTCGTTCTTATAATAATGTGTGGTCTCCTGTTTTGTCTTATTGCAGGTCGAACTAGACAGTCATTTGCATTAATCTTAACGATGTTGAAGACTTTCCATGTTACCTCTATATGCTGTATATGGCTACATTTGTTCTAATTCATGGCCCTTTTAGCTGTTGGAGTTAATTGGCCTCTATTCTATTGCACAATTCCTGCTCACTTGTGTATATATCTGTAATGCACAGCTTGTTATTTTTTGTTCCGTGATTCCTTTTATTTATAAAAGTTCAATAAAAATGATTGAATTAAAAAAAAAAAAAAAAAAAGGCCAAATGAAAAATGCAATAGTCAATTTGGGAGAGAATAAGTGATTGAATCACTACTGCAAAGACTAATTTATCAAAATATTAACAAACTGCCCATAATTTCCTTAAAAGATCCCAAATGATTTTATACTAAACAAATTGGCCTGGTGCTCCATTGTTAACAGATTATCCAGTTGGATGCCCAGAGCTCTAAGTCTGCATATCAAATGTGTAATTACTTTTCCCTTAAGATGACAAAAGATTAGATCTAGCCAAATTCTGTGGACCCAACCCAACCAGAGAGTTTCCCAGTGCTCTACAGTATTAATACATTCCAATCTGTATTCTTATTCTGAAAGGGTAAAAGGATACCAATGTTATCTACATAGATAAAACTTAGGGCTCCTTTTACTAAGGTGCGCTAGTGTTTTTAGCACACGCTGAAGATTAGCGTGCGCAAACCACGCGCTAAATAAAAAAAATTCTAACACAAGCTCTATGGAGGTGTTAGCGTCTAGCGTGTGTGCTAAAACCGCTAGCACACTTTAGTAAAAGGAGCCCTAAATACATTATATGGTAATCTGTTAATACTTTACCCAAGGATTGTATCATAACATTAAATAATACACGGGAAACTGCTGAACAATGTGAAACCCTACAACCTATTTTCCAGCTGACTGGTAAAACCACGATTATGGAATTTATTTCTGATATACTGTATTCAGTTTTTCTTATGATATTTATTAACTTCCAACACCTCCTCATAACTCTTATTACTACTCATTGATTTAAATGTAGAAAAAACCCCCACCCTGTATATAATGTTGTAACACACTGTTCTTCAACCGCCGGTCCGTGGACCAGTACCGGTCCGCAGTTAAATTTCCTGCCGACTGCGGTAGTGTTGGAAGGCTGCTGTTCCTCCAAGCCTCGGGTGATCAAGACAGGCTGCCGACGTCGGGGCCTTCCCTCTGTGAGTCTCGCCTGTTCGGAAACAGGAAGTTGAAACAAAATAGGCGGGACTCAGAGAGTGAAGGTCCCGACGTCAGCAGCCTATCTTGATCGCCGCCACTGCCGAGTTGCTGAAGAGGGCTGCAGGGCAGGTGAAGGTGGAAGGGAGATGGTCAGCAAGATGGGAGTGTGTGGGAGCAAGATCCTGGGGAGCTTTCGACAGTGGTTGTCTCCCCTCCCAGCAGCTCTCTTACTTGCCAGGGCAGTGATTCATCGGCAACTTCCTCTTTCCTCAGAGGCGGCAACGGACCCAAGGCTGCCTAAGTAAATCGCTGCTGCAGGCAAGTACTGCTGCTGAAAGGGGAGGAAGCCACTGTTGGAGGCTGGGAAGATGCTGGATAAAGGGAGAGCTGCTACTGGACCTGGAGGGAGGTAGAAGGAGAGATGCTGCTGGGAGGGGAAGAGGGAAAGGGATGGGAAGAGAGTTACTGTTGGATAGGGGGAGGAGGGAAGGAAAAAGGAAGGAAACATTTGGCAGGGAGATTACAGGAGGGGAAGGGGGTCAGGGTGGACTGGAGAGATCAGATGAGGGAAAGGGGAGAGAGAGGAATGAGAAAGTAGAGAGAGATTGATGCTGGAAAGGGGGTCAGCAGAGAAATAAAACAGGGATAAAGATGCTAGATCTGGTGTAGGAGAGATAAAAATGAAGAAAGCAGTGAAGCTGGAATGAATCATGTAAAAAGGAGAGAGTAGGCTCAGGCTGGATGGAAAGGGGAGAGGGGCATAGATACATATGGAAGGGGGAGAGGGCAGACAGTGGATGGAACGGGCAGATGCTGGATTGAAGAGACAGGGCAGACGCTGGAAGGAAAAGAGTGAAAAGAAGATGAAAGCAGAAACCATAGACAACAAAAGTACATAACATAAGTACATAAGTAGTCGCCTCCGCCGGGGCAGACCAGAGGTCCATCCAGCCCAGCGGTCCGCTCACGCGGCGGCCCATCAGGCATATTGCCTGGTCAGCGGTCCCTGACTAATTTTATTGCCTACCTCTACAGTTATCTCTAAACCTTCCACTGCTCTTATCTGTACCCCTCAATCCCTTTGTCTTCCAGGAACCTATCCAGGTCTTCCTTGAAACCCTGTACTGTGCTATTTCCTATCACGGCCTCCGGAAGGGTGTTCCATGTGTCCACCACCCTCTGTGTGAAAAAGTACTTCCTTGCGTTTGTTTTAAACCTGTCCCCCTTCAATTTCATCGAGTGACCCCTTGTTCTTGTGGTTTCTTTCAAATTGAAAAATCTGTCTTTGTCAACCTTTTCGATGCCCCTCAGGATCTTGAAGGTCTCTATCATGTCTCCTCTGAGTCTCCGCTTTTCCAGGGAGAACAACCCCAGCTTCTTCAGTCTGTCAGTGTATGTAAGGTTTTCCATACCCTTAATCAGTTTAGTTGCTCTTCTCTGGACTCCCTCAAGCATTGCCATGTCCTTTTTGAGGTACGGTGACCAGTACTGTACACAGTATTCCAGATGCGGGCGCACCATAGCCCGGTACAGTGGCAGGATGACTTCCTTCGTTCTGGTCGAGATACCCTTCTTAATGATACCTAACATTTGGTTTGCTTTCCTCGAGGCTGTGGCGCATTGTGCCGACGCCTTCAATGTCGTGTCTACCATCACTCCCAAGTCTCTTTCCAGATTACTGACCCCTAGCATTGATCCCCCCATTTTGTAAGTGAACATCGGGTTCCTTCTCCCTATATGCATGACCTTGCATTTCCCAACATTGAAGCTCATTTGCCACTTTTTCGCCCATTCTTCCAATGTCGTAAGATCCCTTTGGAGATTCTCGCAGTCAACCGTGGTTTCAACCTTGCTGAATAGTTTGGTGTCATCTGCAAATTTGATGACCTCGCATTTTGTTCCCTCCTCCAGGTCGTCAATGAATATGTTAAACAGAAGCGGTCCCAGCACCGATCCTTGAGGAACCCCGCTCGTGACCCCTTGCCAGTCCGAGTAATGGCCCTTTACACCAACCCTCTGCTTCCTGTCTGCCAGCCAGTTTTTGATCCATCGGTGGACCTCCCCGTGCACCCCATGGTTCCATAGCTTCCTGAGCAACCGCTCATGTGGTACCTTATCGAAGGCTTTCTGGAAGTCTAGGTAAATTATGTCTATGGGTTCTCCTTTGTCCACCTGGTTGTTTACCCCCTCAAAGAAGTACAACAAGTTTGTGAGGCACGACCTACCCTTGCAGAACCCATGCTGGCTCGACCTTAGCTGTCCATTTTTTTCGATATGGTCACAGATGCTGTCCTTAATCAGTGCCTCCATCATCTTTCCCGGGACCGATGTGAGGCTTACCGGCCTATAGTTTCCCGGGTCGCCCCTCGAACCCTTCTTGAAGATGGGCGTGACATTAGCTATTTTCCAGTCCTCCGGGATCTCTCCAGTTTTTAGGGATAGGTTGCATATTTGCTGAAGTGTCTCTGCTATTTCATTTCTTAATTCCTTGAGCACCCTTGGGTGAATGCTATCCGGACCTGGCGACTTGTCGCTCTTTAGCTTGTCTATCTGCCTGAGGACATCCTCCTGGCTCACCTCTAATTTGACCAGCTTGTTATCTTGATCTCCATTTTCTATTTCCTCTGGTTCCGGAATGTTGGATGTGTCCTCCCTCGTGAAGACCGACGTAAAGAAGTCATTTAACTTGTCAGCTATTTCTTTTTCCTCCCTCACTACTCCCTTTCTATCCCCATCATCCAAGGGCCCCACTTCCTCCCTCGCTGGTTGCTTCCCCTTTACGTACCTGAAGAATGATTTGAAATTTTTTGCCTCTCCCGCTAGTCTCTCTTCATATTCCCTCTTTGCTCTCCTAACCACTCGGTGGCACTCCTTCTGGCTTTCCTTGTGTTCCTTTTGGTTGGCCTGCGTTTGATCCTGTTTCCATTTTTTGAACGATGCTTTCTTGTTACTGATCGCCTTTTTTACAGCTGCCGTTATCCATGCTGGGTTCTTTATTCGATTTTTCTTGCACTCTTTTCTGAACCTGGGGACGTACAGGTTCTGTGCTTCGTGCACCGTACGCTTGAGCAGGGTCCAGGCGCTTTCTACGGACTCTACCTTCCTTGTGCTGCCGTTGAGTTTTTTCCCCACCATTTTCCTCATTGCATCATAATTCCCTTTTCTGAAGTTGAGCGCTGTTGTTGTGGTTCTTTTCACCCTGGATGATCCCAGTTCTAGTCTGCACTGGATCATGTTGTGATCGCTGTTTCCCAGTGGGTCTAATACCGCTACTTCCTTTGCAGGTCCCCCCAGTCCACTGAAGATTAGATCAAGAGTAGCTTCTCCTCGTGTAGGTTCCATGACCAGCTGTTCCAGGAAGCAGTCCCTCGTGGCTTCCAGGAATTTGGTCTCTCTCTCGCAACTTGAGTGCCCGATACTCCAGTCTATCCCAGGGTAGTTGAAGTCTCCCATCACCACCACACTTCCATTTTTGCATACCTGCCGCAGTTCCGTCTCCAGGTCCCGGTCGATTTCTTCCGATTGGCCAGGCGGACGATAGTATAGACCCAATTTGATGTCTGCTCCAGATCCTCCTGGTAGCTTAACCCATATTGATTCCAAGCCTTCCGATCTTACTGCTGTTTCCATTTTGGTTGAGGGTATGGAGTCTTTTATGTATAGCGCTATTCCTCCACCCTTCTTGTGTGTCCTGTCTCTCCTGTAAAGTTTGTACCCTGGTATGACCACATCCCATTTATTATCCTCAGCCCACCACGTTTCTGTGATTCCAATTATGTCCAGGGCTTTTTGACTGGCTATAATTTCCAGCTCTCCCATTTTGGCCCTGAGGCTCCTCGCATTTGTGTAGAGGCAATATAGGTCCTGATTTGTCGCCCGCCCTGCTATTTTCTTTCCATGGCTCGGTGCTCCCACCTGGCTTGCCTTTACTCGGTCATCCACCTCCCGTGGCGTGTCCGTTTTGCCCCCATCCAGTATCTCCTTTTTTGGATGGTCCTCTTGCTCCCATTGTTCTCTTTCAACCATGCCTGTTAGGCTCGTTTGTGCACTGGGCCCCTGCATTGCATCTGTGGGCCTTTTTTCTGAAGATTTCCACTCAGCCCTTTTGTTTAAAAGTTCCCTCCCAGTCCCTTTGTCCAAAAAGTCCCTCTCAGCCCCTTTGTCCAAGGTAGAAAAAAAAATGTATTTCTATTTTGTCATTAGAATACATCAGATTTGAAATATATATCCTGCTAGAAACATAACTGGGGACTGCAAAGCCCAGACAGTGCTTCTTTAGCTTCCAGCTGGCTTAGGGCTCTCTCAGACCAGGGGTCACTCCCCTAACACTATTCCTGTCATGTGTGACTGCGGTATTCTGTTAGCATGATATTTCTGTGTAGCATTCTGTAATAATTTGGCTTATTCAGATTTCTTGATAGTAGAGGGGATATATGTGAAGGGGATTGGAGACAGGGGTTTTGTTGATCCTTGCTCTGTATTATTTGTATTTATAGAATGACAATTGTACAGAATATTGTTTCTTTTTATACTTTAATAAAATACATTCAATATAAAATCATAACTGCGGCTTGTGCAGATGGGATCAGATGGTTTGCGGGGACCGAGCTCGCGGAGACAGGGCGGAAATATTTTTTAAAAATTTCAGTCTTGGCCAAGATGGCAGCGCTATTCTGGCGGCGTTAAGATCGCTCCCAACGCTGCTTCTTTTACTTGCTAAAGAATGCCGCACACTAAAAAGAAGGGAAGTGTGAGGGCATCTACCTCCTCCACTTACCCCAACGCAGCGAACGATGGAGCATTACCTGCCAGCAGTTTGCTCACATATGGGCATTTGAGCCCCGCTATGAGGGAGAGCAGAGAAGGCTCGACCTCGATGGGGCATGAGACCTCGCTTTCGCCCGCAACTGGAATCCTACCTCCCTGTCCAGCTGCTGCTGCTGCCCTGGAAGTAGAAGGCAACGGTGCCGAAGTTGCTCCGGATGCTTTCACAGAGGCGGGTTCCTCAGCAGATGAGCTTCTGCCGATGCGAGTCAGCTTCGGGGAGTTTTCTCCCACTGGTGAGGATACTTTGAAAGCTATCTTAAAGACGCTCCAGAAATTGGAATCAGCAACAGTGAAGACGAACGATGAGGTAAAAGCCCTAGTGGCAAAATTGGATACCATATCTAAAGCTTTTGAACAGACTAATTTGGAAACTAAAAACTCTATTATGAAAATATAAGATGAGGTGCAATCTCTTCAGGCTCATAGAGCAGTCGCAATAAAAGACAGTACCTTGCTTCACCGTAAAATAGAAAATATTGAGAATTTCAATCAGCGATTAAATGTAAGAGTATTGAATTTTCCTAAATCCTCTGGAATTTCTCCATATATGTTTAAAAAGTATTTGGTGGAAGTTTTGAGTTATTCCGCAGAATTTATACCTCCATTAAACAAAATTTATTATCTCCCACTATCCACAAAAAAAATCCAGGGGAATATGGAAGAAGAAAAAAATGCTCAGTTTTTACAGATTGACTTTAAAAATATTTCTGCAATTCTTGAGGAATCTATTACAGAGTCAGCTATAAGAACAACATTATTGATATCCTTTGTCTTCCAACAGGATTTGGACTCATTTATGAAACAATATTTCAAGTTTTCAAAAACTTTATTTTATGGTAAACGAATATGGGCTTACTTAGATGTCACTAAGACAACCCAGGAAAGGAGGAAACAGTTCTTATCCTTGAGACAAGATGTAATTTCTCTAGGGGCCACCTTCCTATTAGCTTACCCCTGTAAGTGTGTTATAAAGTATGCACAAATTAAATATGTCTTTTTTCTTCCTGACCAATTAAAGACCTTTCTAGAGCTGAAAAAGATAGCCTGAAGTTGGACACAGTGCTTAGATATAGTAAACTGGCGTTATTGCTTTGCCTTTTGATCTTTTAAGTTTAATTGATAAATGTACTTCTCTTACTTTTGGGCCAACCCCTCTTTTATTTGGGGTCTAAGGAAGGGTTTTCAGTTCTACTTCATATTTGTGAGATGCATACTTGGAATATTTTCCTGTATTTCTGTAACAAGAAATGTGTGTTTCTTGTAATTTTTTTGTTTGAAAAATTTATAAATAAATAAAAATTTCAGTCTTAGTAGTTTGCCAGTCCACAAAAATAATTATTTTATTTCTGCCAATCCACAGGTGTAAAAAGGTTGAAAAACACTGCTGTAACAGACTCACAGTACAATAACTCCACTTTATTTTAAAAGGTGCAGGTTTTTAAAACTTTTTTTTCAAATCATTTTAAAGGTGACCTCATATAAATTTACTACAAATTAAATACTTTTCCTTCATCTCAACACACACTCATGATTGGAATCTGTTGCACTGAATCCATGGCTAAACATTTTTACTATGACTAATGCAATATTTCTAGACTCATTTTCTCTGTCAGAATTCCATTCATCAGCATGAAGACCAGACCTGATGGGGTCTCCACACAGAAATGCTAAATATAAAGCAGTCACAAGAAAAGGAACAATTTGACAAGCCCAGGCACTACATACTTGGTCGTGAGGAAGATAATGCTGTTATCAAAGTGCTAACATAATATAATTTGCAGAAAATACACATTGCTCCTAATAGTTTCTCATACAGTTAAACTTCCAAATTGGCTATGTAATTTAACAGAGTGAAACAACGTACTCTTTATCATTGGTAAACAAATTAACATAATAAAGTCATATAAAAGCTACAGGTCCATTTGTTTTATTTACTTATGGTTACCATATGACTCCAGAAAAAGGAGGACGGATTGAGATATCTGGGTTTTACTTCCATTGAAAGCCTTATGGTAACCCTATATTAACTTGAAATGTCAACCAATAAAGGAGTGTCCCACTTACATGGCTATAGATGGAATAAGAAATGATGGATTGCATTCACCGATCTGAAGTGAAACTCGGGAAGTAAGTGGCCATTTAAACAAGGAGTGTGATTTATCACTTGGGGACAAATTCTATAAGAAGTGGCCAAAAGTTAGGCGCCGATATAGGCACCATTCAATGCGATTCAAGCACAATTGGGTGCTGTTTAGTGAATCACGCTGAGCGGCACCTATTTTGGAGGCGCCCATTAAATAGGGCAGCTCTAGGCACAACTAAAAGTTAAGTGCCCATGCAAGCGCTAAAGCACCCTTAAGAGCAGTCATTCTATAAGAAGGCGCCTAACACGTAGTCACACCCACGCTTAACATGAATAGCGCCTATTTTTTTGAAGGCCGCCTAAATTTTTAGAGGCGCCTTGTTACAGAATCGCACTTTCTTGATAGGCGACTATGTTTCAATCAGTGCTGATTAAAAAGCTTAATTGAGCTTGTTATTCAATTTAGATAGGCACCTATCTAGTTGGGCACCTCTGAAATAGGTGCCTATCTTTAGGCGCTGGTTACAGAATTTGGGCCTTGGTGTTTAGTTCTAGGGGCTCATCATTTTTATGCGCCAATTGTTTCATGCAAAAGGTACTGCTCTTATTATTGAATACACCAGCACCATATATATTATACATACTGTTGGTTTAATGCTTCATGCACCCTTATAAAAAGCAAAACAGTACCCACATTTCTTTCTAAGGTGTTCAAGTGCAAGTAACAATGGTGAACAAGATATAAATATTTCATGGATCACAAAGTACAGAATTTTCAAGGGTAAAATCATAATGAAAACTTGATAAATGACCATCATTGACTTCACAAGTTAGTAACTGGTCTGGAAGGTCACCAAACGTGCTCTGCATCATCAAAACATGGGGTGCCAAAGTGAACGGAATATCACTGAGGAGCTCTGGCATTAAAGGGTTGCCTTCAAAAGTCTGACTTGTTCCTTGGTTGGTCTCAGCATCCTCAACAGATTTCTAAAAAAGTGAAAGAACATAGGTTACACACTTCCAACAATGCATCTTAGGAGCCCTACAAAAATGAATATTGATTCTATTTAATTCTGAATCTCTGCTAGAGCAGACAAAGTAGGTGGTGCTTTTCACTATGCTAATTGAATCGAGTTAATTACCAAACTCACTGCATACGTACTTGAGGTACTGTGATCAATTTTGTTGCAACTGTTCTATTCTACCATTTCAAAGTTTAAATAAAACAGTAAGAGCAACAAAATATTATAAATTTGAAAGGGTTACTTGACAAAAATTTGTTTTTCAACCATTTAGGCCCATATGCTATAAACGGTGCTTTAACTTAGGCACCCTACTGCAACCTAAGTTAAATGAAAAATGCTGTTTAAAAGACATTTTAAAATGATTTTCGAGGCCCTAAAAAAACAAAGCTGAAATTGCATCTACATAAGTGTGCCTATGTGGGCGCGATTTATGTCAAAGGCAGGCACCAGAAATGTAGGCCTTGAAAACCCTGGTCTACACGTCCAGCACCTACCTTTGCTGGAGGCGTGATTCTCTAAACGGCACTGTCAAGGCATTTAAGGCATTTAGAGAATCTGTGACTTAGTGTTAATACTGTTGTGATAATATGGTTTGTGGATAGGTAGGGGGTACTCACAAACACAGGCAGAGTAAACAAAATAATATATTTTTATTATAATTTTCACTAAAGGAAACAGTATCATTAATATTCATTGTGAAACAAGTGAACAGTCTTACTAAAGCTGGCTTCTAGCAACACCCCAAACACAGGGTTGTAGTCCCCCAAACTAACACAGTCCCACACATAGGCTTGCCTTCAACCTGCACATCTAATATCTACGTCTTCAAAGTGATAACAGACTTCCTACCTTGACAGTCCTCATTTCCACTTGAGGGACAATCTGCTTCCCTGGGTTTCTCCTCAGGTACTACAGCTCAACTCACACTTTGGAAAGATTTCTCTTAATCAAGATCTCCCTCATGGAGACCTGTTGCCTCAGGGCCTCTCTGAACTATGCAACTCCAGGACATTTAAACTCTTCCCTGACTGCACCCTACCCCCTTGACTCAACAAAGTTGTTCATCCACTTACCCTAAAGGTGGTTTACTCTTAGCCTCCATGAGCTAGCAGCGCCCCTGTTATAAAGTGATGTAATTACAATATCAGTGAGGGAGCGCGCTTCATTATCCCACTTGCTCCTTCACTACTACTGTTTTCAAGATAGAAGAAGGCTGTTCCACAACTTGTCTAACAGGGACTCAATACATAACCAGTGACAAACTAAATGGGATGCAGGAGTTCAGGCCTTGAGTGCTATTACTACTACTACTACTACTACTACTACTACTACTACTACTACTACAGTGCTTCAAAAGCGTTAGGTTTTCTGGAGATCTACATATGCAATGGAAGTAGTATCTGTCTCATGCATGTACTCAAGGCCTGAACTAAACAGTTTCTGGGTGACTCATTCTCTGTGGTAATGTGGATTTAGGAGCAAATCAAAATTGCAAATATTCCATCCTGATACAAAAGATTTGATATTCATACAAAGGTCAATTTCCAAAAGGGTTTAACCGGGCAGGAGCAAAGCTCAATGATTTGGCTGGCTGGCTACCAATATGCAATATCTCCACTAACTGCTATTCCCTAAGTGACTAGGTTAGGTGGAACTTTCTTCTGAAATAAATTACCATCCTATCTCAGACTGTAACACTCCCTTGACAAATTTAAGGCTGAACTTAAAACCTCCCTTTTCAATGATGCCTATGATCAGTGTACATCTTTAATTTGTTAGTTTCCCCGTCTTACCCTCACATTAAAATGCAGGGGCGCAGCTTGCAGTGCCACAGGAGCAGTTCCCCCCCCTCCCCACTACCTTTTTGGCTTTACTATACTATATACTGTATATTGTCATTATTTCTCCAACCTCACTCATTATCCTTTTTCAATCCCCCTTTCATGCCTTGCTTTAAATTTTTAATTGTAAACCACTCAGATGTTTTACGATGGGTGGTATATCAACAGTTTAATAAACTTGGGTGGAGCCAGCACTTAGCTGATTAGTGGTGATATTCAGAAAACTAACTGGCTAAGTACATGCATACAGAAAAAGGCCGTCTTAACTTTGTGTTGAGTTAGCCAGGTAACAGTTTGAATATCAGCCACTGCCTGGTTAACTTCCAGGTCAGCGATCATAGCTGGACATTCAATGCCAGAAGTTGTACATACTCAGACACTGAACAAATGGGCATCTAGGGTTAGGTCAGTCCGTGGCTGGAAGCAGTTTATAAGCTGTGTACGGTAGTGGGTTGAATATTACCTCCACAGAATGCACATAGTAAAAAATAAATAAATTATATATCTATCTATATATCACTGCCAGGGCTGGATTTTCCTATAGGCTAACTAGGCTTCAGCCTAGGGCCTCAAGATCAAGAGGGGCCTACATTCAAATTGTTAGCAAAATTAAAATTACACTATTCTAAAAACAGGGGCGCCGACTCGGCTTCTCCCTTTCTTTTTCTCGCCCCGGGAGGAGGATCGGGGAAGGAAAGACATCAGTCCGGAAACAGCTGGGCAAAGCCCAGCCCCGCGGGGAGAGAGGCAAAACGTGGATCCGTCAGGACAGGGCGGCCAAGACTAGCATCGGGGGGAGGGGTTTCAGTGGATGAGGGATGGGAGGCAGGCAGGCTGGCATCGGAGAGGGGTGGGGGGGTTTAACGGAAGGCAGGCAGGCAGGATGGCATAGGGGGATGTTCAATGGAAGGGGGATGGGAGGCAGGTGGGCATCGAAGGGGGGGTGAGGTGAGGAAGGACGCACCGGGGGCACTATGGACATAGGAAGGGACAATGTCGTGTGTTATGTTTGATTAGTTGTTGTTACAAGTACTATATATGGTGCTGAGAATAAATGTCCAAATAAGTGTTCTCGACTTTTTTTTATTTATTATCCGTGTCACATTTTTTATAAAGGTTAGTACCAATAACAACATGTTTCATTTAACATATTGATATATATCACATTAATGATGTATTTTATTATCTCTCATGTAATTTACAAACTTAAAAATGGGAGGTGAAAGGGCCTCATAAGTGGAATAGCCTAGGGCCTCTTTTCATCTAAATCTGGCCCTGATCACTGCATTCCTGTTTTTCCTTCTTGTACTTTGACATGCTTTCTGCCAAACTAACATTCATAATCTCTAGTTCTGCCACAGAACACAAAATTATAGTCTAGGGGTCTGATTTAGTAAGACTGCTCTTAATATATTTTCTCTAATTTTGTTCAGCATTGTGATGAAAAGGGGGATGGAATATGCTGGTCTTTTAATCTGGCAAACTAGTTAGAGGTATATGATACATGGAAAAGAAAGTGACAAGTAGAGTGCCACAGAGATCAGTCCTCTAATATTTTCAAAACTGAAATTGGAGAAAGTTTGATCGGAAAAATCTGTCTATTGCAGATGACATCAAAATCTGAAGTACCAAAAGGAGTGGAAAAAAATGATTTCTGGTCTAAGAAAACTGAGAGGGTGTAATTTAATAAAATTATTGTCCATAAGTAAACCATGTTTTATGTTTTTTAATTAATTTATTTATTAAAGTGAACCAAGATACAGTGGGAACACAACAGGCATGCAAATGGGATTTAAATCAAAATCTGCTCTTTTTGAGTTGACTGTACAATTTTGTGACGGCACGAAGCATACAGCTCTTTTTGTTTTTACAAATCTTGCAAACACTAGAGCACACTGATTTGGAAAGGACTCCTGAAACATGGCCTGTGTTGAATCTTGTTTTCACAATAAAGAGCTGATTTGATTTACATCCAATTCGCATGCCTGGTGTGTTCCCATTGTGTTTTGGTTCACTTTGGTTGTTTTTTGTGGGACTTATTATCTTGTTTTCGGTATATTTTTTATTACTAGGAAGTTCTTCTTCACCCAGAGAGTGGTAGAAAACTGGAATGTGCTTCCCGAGTCTGTCATAGGGGAAAACACCCTCCAGGGATTCAAGACAAAGTTAGACAAGTTCCTGGTGAACAAGAGCGTCCGCAGGTAGGGCTAGTCTCAGTTAGGCCACTGGTCTTTGACCAAAGGGCCGCCGCATGAGCGGGCTGCTGGGCATGATGGACGACTGGTTTGACCCATCAGCGGCAATTCTTATGTTCTTATACCTCACCATCTAATATTCAGAGTAATGTACAATCAACATATAGATTTACAAAATACAAAACCCATAACATATAAGACATAGAACAACCAATCCCACAGTCATAATTACATCTTTCTGCCATACAACCAAAGCAGTTTACAATATATATTACATACAGGTATGCTTTCTGTCTCTAGTGGGCTCACAATTTAAGGGCTCCTTTTACGAAGGTGCGCTAGGGCCTTAACGCGCAGAATAGCACATGCTAAAATGCTGCGTGCGCTAGCCACTACCGCCTCCTCGAGCAGGCGGTAGTTTTTCGGGTAGCGCGCACTAATCCGGTGCATGCGCTAAAAATGCTAGCGCACCTTTGTAAAAGGAGCCCTAAGTTTTTTTACCTTGGGCAATGGAAAATTAAATGATTGTCTAGGCTCACGAGACTGATCTCTTTCTCTTTTCAAGTACATATGCTCTTGGTGATGGAAATTTTTGCCAGCTGACACTACTGACTTAGAAGGGACCCAAGGAGTTGGATTGTCATAGTCTTATGGTTAGAGTAGCAGAAGCCGACTACTATTACTAGTAATATTTATCATTTCTATAGCGCTGAAAGGCATACTACTGTGGATCATGGACAGGTATCTGGTTAGCATATAAGGAGCTGAATCAAGGAAACTGTGGACAAACTTCTAGTTGGAAAAGCAAGGCTGGAGGACCAGCAGTCGACAGATTTTAGCAAGGGCTAATTCAGTTGAATGTAGAGAGTAAAAACCTGATTGAAACAGATCAAGAATAGCTTGAGTTGAAAGAATGATCAAGATAACTGTAGTGAATAGCACATTAAAATAGCTTGGAAAAGAGAGGCGGGAGATGGGGATAATAGTTGGAAGGGCAGGTCAGTGGCGTACCAAGGGGGGGGCGGGAGGGGCGGTCCGCCCCGGGTACCAAGCCCTGAGGGGGTGCTCCCGGTCCGGTCCAGTTCCCCCCCCCTGCGCCGGGTGTCGCGTCTGGAAACAGCCTGCAGCAAGATCGCGATGCCAGAGATCTTTGCCTGCTTCGACTGTTTCCTCCGCCACTGTCCTGCCCCTCCTCTGATGTCAGAGGAGGGGCGGGACCGCGGCGGAGGAAACAGCCGAAGCAGGCAAAGATCTCTGGCATCGCGCGATCTTGTTGCAGGCTGTTTCCCCAGGGCAGTAGCGTACCAAGGGGGGCGAGGGGGAGGTCCATCCCGGGTGCCGCCTTAGGGGGGGGGTGCACAGCTGGCCCGGTCCCTATCGCGCTCCTACCCTCCCAGCGAAAGCAGCATCGGCGCCATTATCGAAAAAGGTAATGGCGCCAGGCCTTGGAGCACCAAGGCAGACCGCTTCTCCCCCCTCCCAGCCGAAACCCCGCTGACCATCCTATCTCTCCTCCCCCAAGTGAACCTTTCCGACCCTCCCAGCGAAAGCAGCAAACCTCCCTCCAGTAGCGTCGGCTTTATCCTCCCTCTGCCGCATCACTGATCACGTCATCAGTAACGCGGCAGAGGGAGGAGAAAGCCGCGAAGGAGGTTTGCTGCTCTCGCTGGGAAGGTCGGAAAGGTTCACGGAGGGGGGGGGGAGATAGGAGGGTCAGCGGGGGTTCGGCTGGGAGGGGGGAGAAGCGGACTGCCTCGGTGCTCCATTACCTTCTTCGGGCAGCAGCAGCGTTTACAATTCGCTGCTGTTGCCGGCTTCAGGCCTTGTTCTCTGCCTGGTCCTGCCTACTTCCAGTTTTCATGAAGACAGGACCCGACAGAGAGGAAGGCCTGAAGCGGGCAACAGCAGTGAATTGTGAATGCTGCTGCTGCCCGATGAAGTTCAGGACATCAGGACATCGGGGAAGGAGCAGGAAGAAATCGGCTGCTGGCTTTGTGCGGGCTAGGGGGAGAGAGAAAGAAAGGAAAAAAATAAAGAGGGGGGGGGGCCAGGGGGAGAGAGAAAGAAAGGCAGAAAGAAAGAGGGGGACCAAGGGGAGAGAAAGAAAGGCAGAAATAAAGAGGGGGTCAAGGGGGAGAGAAAGAAAGGCAGAAAGAAAGAGGAGGGCCAGGGGGAGAGAGAAAGAAAGGCAGAAAGAAAGAGGGGGACCAAGGGGAGAGAAAGAAAGGCAGAAATAAAGAGGGGGGCCAGGAGGAGAGAGAAAGAAAGGCAGAAATAAAGAGGGGAGCCAGGGGGAGAGAGAAAGAAGAAGGACCAGAAGAAGGACCAGAGACTCATGAAATCACCAGACAAAAAAGTAGGAAAAATGATTTTATTTTCAACTTAGTGATCAAAATGTGTCCGTTTTGAAAATTTATATCTGCTGTCTATATTTTGCACTATGGCCCCCTTTTACTAAACCGCAATAGAGTTTTTTAGCGCAGGGAGCCTATGAGCGTCGAGAGCAGCGTGGGGCATTCAGCGCAGCTCCCTACGCTAAAAACCGCTATCGCAGTTTAGTAAAAAGGGAGGGGGAATATTTGTCTATTTTTGTATAGTTGTTACTGAGGTGACATTGCATAAAGTCATCTGCCTTGACCTCTTTGAAAACCCGCGGAATATAAATGATAATTAACATTTTCTCTGCGTACAGCGTGCTTTGTGTTTTTAAAAT
Organism: Geotrypetes seraphini; assembly: GCF_902459505.1. NCBI lineage: Eukaryota > Metazoa > Chordata > Amphibia > Gymnophiona > Dermophiidae > Geotrypetes > Geotrypetes seraphini. The sequence continues at coordinate 413,132,130 of NC_047085.1, forward strand.
TTTATTGTTGGTAGATCATTTTGACTTGGCCACAAAGGTAAGGGGGAGGGAGGGAGGGGAACTGCTGAAAGACATCTAGTAATCCTTGTAGGCTTGACTGCAGGGAATTATTTTTGTAAAATCATGTTTTGTTATGTGACTGGCATTATTTAGACTTTAATTTCTATGAATGAATAGAATAAAAATGATATAAAATTACTTGCTTGTTTTTATGTGCGTGCGCTGAAGGAAAGTGGAGAGAGAGTGGGCTGAGGATGCTGAAGGGAAATGGGGAAGAGAGTGGGGAGAAGACGCTGATTTATAAATTGACAATTGTACAGAATATTGTTTCTTTTTATACTTTAATATAAACAATTCAAGGCTTGTGTGGATGGAATCAGGTGGTTTGCGGGGATGGGGACCGAGCTTACGGGGATTAGTCCAATAAAATGGTATTTTTTTATTTCTCATTATTTGTTTTATTTTTATTTGTTAATTTATAAAGTGGTGATTGTTATGTATCAGGTTTTTCAAATTTACATCTACTGTCTTTATATTTTGCACTGTATTAGAGGACATGTGTTACTGTTTTTTGTGGTGTTGCATTGTATCCAGGGTCTGGTTTCTTGGCGGATCAGTTTAACTTTTGTCTACATATTTCTATTTTTAGTTTGTGATTATTCCATTTTGGGCGAGGGTGTATCTCTGTTCTGTGTGTTCTGAAAAAGACATAGTTTTCAGTTGGCATTGACTACAGGACCAATTGACTGTGCGGGATCTGGCTTGTTTAGTTTTACAATGTATGTGTTGGTGTTCTAGTGCTCACTGCAATGTTTAAGATGCAGCCTTTTCCTAGGTACACTCTTGTGGTGCGATATGTAGATTGGTACTAAAAATCATATTTTTCATATAGATGGGGGGGGGGGGGTGTCAAAAAATGATGGGCCCCGGGTGCCACATACCCTAGGTACGCCACTGGGGCAGGTAGGGTCCTGTGAAGGTTTTTTGAGTAGTGTAACTACGGCATGCTTGAAGGCATCAGGAAAGTGAAAGATTGAGGATACTGCAGATAGAAGGGATGACAGTAAGAGAGATAGTGCTGAGTAGATGGGTAGAAAAAGGATCAGATGAACAAGTAGTGAGTTTGGAGGAGAAAAGAAAACAATCTCCTCTTCAGTGATTTCAAAAAAAGTAAGAAAAGGTGTTGAAGGAAGGAAGATTGACAGAATGGGCTGCAGGAAGCAGAGGTAGTTGTGACTTGGTTGAGAACTCATGGTTGATCTTGTGAATCTTGTTATGGAAATACTCGGCCATAGTCTGGGAAGAAAGTAAAGTGGAGTAGTAATCTTGTTTGGCAAGTGAGAGAACAGACTGGAAGGAGATTAGTAAGAATTTATGAAATGTATGAAGTCAGCACGGGCACATGATTTGAACTAAAGACATTTAGCAGATTGGACACAGGAACATAGGTAGGAGATTCTAGAGGTCAGCCAGGGATGGAATTTGGTATGAATTATAGAAGTGTCTCTCAAACTTTTTTTAGCTCTGGCACACTAAACAGAGCAAATGTTTTTTGTGGCACACTAAAGGGAGCAAATGTTTTTCACAGCACATTATAATTGAAATTATAAAATTGCAAAAACCAACAAAAAATTAAATTTGAGAGTTATTTATTGAAAGTTCCTTAAGCTATGTATGGGTAACTGTACCAAAAGTGAAACTAAAGTAGATAGAATAGAATTGCTAATCAATGTGATGGATATACTTGTTTTGAGTGCAAATTAACTCAAAACACAACTCGATAGTTGACAAGCAAACATTCAATTCATTATCCACCATCTGCAGCTGTTCTCTTTATTTTGATTTAATTTCTGTCAGAGCTGAAAATCCAAGTTCGCAAAGTTAACAAGATCCAAGCAGTAAGAAAGCCTTGATTGCTTTCTTGCTCAAGTTAGGATAACTACTGAATAAAAAATTAAAATTAAATTACTTGCAATTAGTTTTAAAGGACCAATCACGTCAAAGAATGATGATTGTCTGGACGGTTGTATCCTTATGCACATAGATACTCATAACATTGACAAACTCATGTACGCAATGTACATGTTATCTATTTTAGTGTACAGTATATGAGGGAACTTTTAAAAATAAAGTAAAATTCTGGAATCTCTCATTGCACACCCAGAATCTCTCTGGGGCACACCATTGTGCCTTGGTACACAGTTTGAGAGACACTGCCTTACAGAATAGGGAATGTTATCAATCCCAGGGCAAGCAGTAGCTTCTTCCATGTCTATCTCAATAGCAAACTATGGATTTTTCCTTCAAGAACTTGACCAAACTTTTTTTTTAAATCCAGATATGCTAACCACTGTTACTACATCCGCTAGCAACAAGTTCCAGAGCTTAACTATTTGTTAAGTGAAAAAATATTTCCTCCTATCTATTTTAAAAGTATTTCCCCTAGACCGGGGAGCTGACATCCACACCAAAAACCCTTGATGTAATTCTCAATCCTGAAATATCTTTTGACAATCACATAGCTTCAGCGATTAGAACATATTTTGTTGCTCAAACAAATTTGATATATGCTTTTTTTTAAATGAAAGATGCTATTCATACCTTGTTGCATGTACTAGTTGTCTTGATTATAATAATTCATTGTTTAGTGGCATACATCAATCATTTCCAAGATGACAGTAATTAACACAAAACACTGCCATCAAACTTATTCACAAAGCACATTACAATGACATAGTTACTTCACTATTCTTACAACATCACTGGCTCCAAGAGAACTATAGAATTATATTAAAAACTAGTCTTTAAGCCCGTTACATTAACGGGTGCTAGAAAAGATATGTGTGTGTGTGTCTTTCTTTCTTTCTTTCTCTCTCTCTCCTTGCCACTTTCTGTCTGTCTCTCTTTCCTCGGCTGTCCACTACTACCCCTTGCCTGCTTTGCCTGCTCCCCCTGTCCAGCAGTAGCCCTTCTCCCTTCCTTTTACCTCCCCCGTGTTCAGCAGCACCCCTTCCCTGCTCCTCCTGTCTAGCAGCAGCCCTTCTCCCTTCGTTTTACCTCCCCCCTGTCTAGCAGCACCTCTTCCATGCTCCCCCTGTCCAGCAGTAGGCCTCCCTTCCTGTTACCTCCCCCCCCTGTTCAGCAGCACCTCTTCCTTGCTCCCCCTGTTCAGCAGTAGGCCTTCCTTTCTGTTACCTACCCCCCTGTCCAGCAGCACCTCTTCCCTGCTCCCCCTGTCCAGCAGTAGGCCTCCCTTCCTGTTACCTACTCCCCTGTCCAGCAGCACCTCTTCCTTGCTTCCCTGTCCAGCAGTAGGCCTCCCTTCCTGTTACCTCCCCCCTGTCCAGCAGCACCTCTTCCCTGCTCCCCTTGTCCAGCATCTGGCTTCCTAGTCATTCGCGTCTGCCCTCCTTTTCAAATCAGCTTGTTGAGGTTCGCGGCCGGCTGTAGCGAACCTCGCAGGCCACTCTGCACGTCGATAGCACATTCCCTCTGACGCAATCCCATGTATCAGAGGGAACGTGCTACTGAGGTGCAGAGCGGCCTGCGAGGTTCGCTACAGCCAGCTGCGAACCTCAGCAGGCTGCGTTGAAGAAGAGCAGCGGCGGCAGCAGCGGTTGGTGAGGACGGGAGGGGAGAGTCGCCGGCGTGTTCCCTGCCTCCGTGTTCAAAAATGGAATTCGGCATGGACCCAGAGACCAAGGTGGCAGGGATCATGCCGTCCTAAGTGCGCATGCGCGCTTAGGATTTTATTATAGAGGATACTAGTTAATGCTTTAAGTCCGTGTGTGTAAGCTGCTTGCTGCACTCTAGACATTTTTATCCTCTTTGCCTCTTCACAACAGTTGTGATAAAGTATTGGCAATTCCCCACTTTCACTAATGCATTTGGATTCTACCCAGGAGTGTGACTTTTATATTCTTTTCTGTTTGCTATGGAACTCGGTTCCAAATATCTCGTTAGGTTTTAAGGGTGGCTTTGAATCTTAGTAGAGAAGCCTCTAACTGTTTGCTTCTTCTCATGCCTATTTTCTCTTCTGGGCCTATGCTCAAATGATTTGCAGTACAGGAAACTCCTAGAAATCCAGTGTTAAAAAATCAGCATGGTATGCTCAGAGTACTAAGCATGCAAATTCATGCTGTGTTAAAATTGCAACAGTAATTTGCTGCTCATTATTCTGCGCTATTTTCCTGTCAATGCCTGAGAGCTGTCAATGCCTGAGAGCTGATTGACAGACAAGAAAGGTGACAAAAAACCCCTTAAAAATGGCCCTTTGAGGTCCAGTGGATCCCTGACCCCCCTAACCCCAGCCCTGGTGGTCCAGTGGGAACACCCCTCCCCCCCCCAGCAGGCCCAGACCCTGACAAAGAGGCAGAACCCAAAAACCACCTCCCTGAAGTAGGCCTAAGACCCCCCTAGTAGCCTAGGAACCCACCCCATGGCCCCAATATACTTTAAAGAAACCTAGGAGGCAGGGAAGATGGAGTAGGCATCCTTCTCTTTCCCTCCTCCCTCTGGAGCATCATCGTCAAAATGGCGGTGCTACACCCTGCTTGGTGCATTCTGGGATTTACTTAGTTGGGCATAACTACTAAAGAAAGGAGTTTTTCCCTTATTTGGTATTACGTCCCACCAAGCGCATCCCAAAATGCACTGGGCAGAGTGGGCATTAGTTCAGAGTATGTTACTAGGCACACTTGAAAGCTTTGCCTCTTACCTGTAAAGGTTGATTGTATGAGTTGTCTCTCTCTGGAAATGAAGTGTTATTGTTTGATGATGTTCTCTGTTCACCAGCTGTATCCCCTATATAAAATAGAACATGCAGTTTAACTTTTTTTTTTGTACAAAAGCAACAGTGCAGGAAAGAGAACAAATTTGAGGTTATACAGGAGATGACAAAGCTGATGATGCACCGAGATGATTGTCTGGCTGTTGCAGAGGTCATCTGATCCAAATGACATGCCTGCATTTTAGCATTGCATTGACTCTGATCTAAATGACTAGCCTGTATTTTGGCACTCATTACTACTTCCTGGGAAACCTCATGGCTGAAATATTGTGTGTTGGCTAGGTTGCATACGTCAGGGCTCAAGGAGCATACCAGCTTTCGCTCCTTGGCATATCATCTTTATGAACTTCTAACATCAGATCCTGTTGTCTGACTGGAATTTACTTTTTTTCATTTTTTTTATTTTTATTTATTGTTTTCTCAGGTACTATAGCTAGATTGTGAGCTTTCAGGACAGCTAGGGAAATCCAAAGTACCATTTTTATTTATTTTATTTTAATGTATCTTTAATCTATCTTCATTGTAAACCGCTTTGAACCTCACGGTATAGCGGTATATAAGAAATAAAATCAAATCAAAGCCAGAAGAAATAGCAGGAAGGCTATGAGCACAAAAACTCATTGTCTAGGTAATAAAATTCAAACATTGGTGGCATAGACAAATTTAGATAGAGGAGTGGCAATTCACAAATGGAATGCTGTCAAATCAGGCTTCATTATGTTCAACGAAAGATGGGATATAAAGAAAAGAGTACACCTGTTTATGTACAGTGTATTAAAACAACTGAAGTCAGGGGGAATAGATATAAAAGAGATTCTGGTTGTTATTTTCAAATTAGGAACCAGCACTTCCATCTACAGCAGGGGTGTCCAACCTTTTGGCCGAAAAATATTTTTCTGGGGCCGCGCAAACGCTGCAGCAAGACAGAGGAGGGAGCCGGCAAGACAGTAAACACTCGGGGGCAGCAGAGGAAAACACTGCATCACCCTCGACCGGGGCCGCACAAAATACTTCATGGGGCCGCAGGTTGGACACCCCTGATCTACAGGCTTCAAATATAGATGGAAGAACTGGACCCCTGATCTGAATGAACGGAGACTTGGTGGTGACAGCAACAGAAGTTTTCCTGAAATGGTAATGAAGTCCACAAGGAAAGGTGCAATATTAGACCTCATAGATTAAAGCTCCCAAGTGTCAAGAACAATGACCCAACATATCATATAAAGTAATGATTTTATTCTCTTATCTTTTTTTTTTTTTTTAAATAGCCTGCCTTGTTTACTCCTTTGTCTCACATATTTTGTAATAAACTACATCTCAATATGCAGGGGTATATAGGGGTCCTTTTACTAAGGCGCACTAGCTGATTTAGTGCACGCTAAATGCTAACGCGTCCATTATATTCTATGGATGTGTTCGCATTTAGTGTGCGCTAAATCGGCTAGCATGCCTTAGTAAAAGAGGGGGATAGTAACTAAATAGATAATTACTGTACGTAAGTAAAAAATTATTATTTTTACTTGTAAAGAAGTATAGGATAACATTTGTTATTTTTACTGAAGTTAATAATTTCGCCAATTTTCACTGCTTTTACCTAGTTACATCTGATGCTTACAGTAAAAAGAAAAAGCAATAGAAAGATGTAAATGATAATTTCTCAGTAAACCAAATCAAACAGCAAAACCCGGAACAGGATTTTGCTATTGCAAACCTCATCATGCAAACAATGGATCATTTCATCTTAAATTTTTCTCTTCAGTGAATATAGCCTATAAGAACAGTGGAGTTGCTTGTGTATGTTGAACTGGTTACTGGCCTCCAGCCAATAAGAACAGTGATGAGCTGGGTCACTTTGAAGTGGAGATAAAGTTGAAGCTGGTAGCAATTCTTGGTAAACAGACATAGGTCTCTACCACAACAGACTGCTGGTTATTCCAAGGAAAATTTTACACTGGGGTGACTGTCTACTGGATTGGTAATCTTTAGAAAGGAAGCCTGCTTGTCTGGTCTCAAGATTGATAGGTTCCCACACATCTGACATTCTTGCATCAGTTCTCGAAGATACTCAGAGTTTGCCATCGAATGAAAAACTGTTAGAACAACAATGGACAATGATTCCAACTGTGAAAGTCTTCTCTGAAATTGGCCAGCATGATGACAATAACGAAGATGAAGATTAGGATGCAAGTGATGAATTAGATCACACTGCCTCTAATATAGATGATAATGACAATGAAGTATTTTTTGCTATAGTGGATTGAATTGTAAAACAATAAAATTATTGGGATAAAAAATTAACAATAGCTGCATTCATTGTCATTATGATAATTTTACTTTTTACTCAAAAAGTATATTAGGCAATCTTTTTTAAAACTTTTACTTAAGTAATTTTTTAAATGTGTTCTTCACTGTACTTTTACTTAAGTATTAAAAAATACATGCATATATACTTTTACTTAAGTATTTTGATCAAGTATTTTGAACAACACTGACAATATGATTTATAGTCATAATGTACTTAACTGATAAACAGATGGCTAAGTACATGGTTTATTTCTCTCGATATACCTTTTAAAATTATGGTGGTCCAGTGGTGTATCGGCAAGAGCAAGCTTTCTGCGCGCCTGACCCTCCCTCGTTGAATGGCTGCCTCATCATATCTTGTTGCCAGCCTGAGCTCATGCCACTCCCTGAATGGCTGCCGTCAGTTCTCACGGGACTCGCAAGAACTGATGGCAGCCATTCAGGGAGCAGCACAGGGCCAGCTGGAGCGCAAAAAGCTCTCTCCTGCCTTGTATACCGCTGGCCGCAAGATATGATGAGGCAGCCATCCACCGAGGGAAAGCTCGCTCCTGCCAATACACCGCTGGACCACCATAATTTTAAAAGGTGTGTGTGTAAAAATTGTTATACAGTGTTATCCCAGTCATTCGCAGTTGACGGTTCACGGTCCCAGTCATTCGCGGTATTTTCTGACCACGACCGCTGACCAGAAGAGGACAGCTGGAGAGGTAGGAGAGAGCAGCCAGAGCACCGGCGAGTGAAGGATATCACTAGCTGTATGCTCCAACCGCCTCTTCCTGCACTAAAGTTGGGCCTTACCAATCAGGAGTTGCATGTCAAAGCAGCTCCTTACTGGTAAGTCCCAACTTTAGTGCAGGAAGAGGCGGTCGGAGCATACAGCGAGTGATTTCCTTCACTCGCTGGTGCTCTGGCTGCTCTTTCCTGCCTCTCCCGCTGCCCTCTCCAGTCTCCCCCACAAAAAAACGTATTCGCCGTTTTTAAAGATTCATGGGGGTTCCTGGAACGGAACCCCCGCAAATTTTGGGGAGTACTGTATTCACTCCATAAGACGCACAGACATTTCCACCCACTTTTGGGGGGGAAAAAGTGTGTCTTATGGAGCGAAAAATACGGTATCCACTTGATGCTCAGGCTCTAAGCACTGTATATACCAGCTGTGCGGATCAGTGATAGAGACTGGGCGCTGGCACCAACAGCACTTCTTAAAAACTGCTTGCAGGCTTTGACATGGACAGGAATATTGTAGCGGCAAAGTCAAAAGGCTCAATGTTGGCGGAAAAAACTCTGAAGTTTAAAAAAAGAACAGACCCGAAGGCCCTACCAAGGAACTGGCCAAAACAAAAAAGTTTTTTTTATAAAAAAAAAAAAAAAAAAGCAAACGACAAATACTACAACTAAACAAGAAAAGGAAAGAAAAGCCAAAAGGCAAAATTTTGCTGATGGGAAAGCAATTTGGAAGGAGTCAAAAAAATACAGAACTTCTTCGTTCCGTGGAAAATGAAGAACTGAGGAACTGCGAGCCAACGTCGGGCAGGAAGGCACTCGCACATGCATGGTGCAGGCAGTTCTGAAGCTTTGCAAAGCTTAAAGTGACAGTGCACTTTTCACTGTCTGTACCAGGCTCCATGGATAATGTCATTCACATGTGAGAATATGCTGCCTGCTTATCCTAGGATAAAGCACTTGCTAAGTATAATATATTTTAGTCCCTAGTTTCTCTTTGCTGTCTGCCCTCCTCCTCCTCACACATTCCCCTCAACCCTGTAGGTCTGGTGTGTAATACTTCAAGAAAGCCACCAGTTCTCAATCACCTTATTACTCCTGCTTGTTTGCTCATGCCCCACTCAAATTTCCAGTATAATGAAGTTTCACTCAGCATCTCCTAGGGCACAGGCTGAATACAAACTACTCCTCTTTGTTTGGCTTTGTAATGTGCGGTATATAATGCAAATGAATGTTAAGGCAGATTTTTGAGATAACAGGAAGATTTCTCATGCTATTTGATTCTTCTCTTTTAAAATGTTAGCATCTGGATAAGAATTCTATTCAGCAATTATAAAGTTAAAGACATAGATATAGTCATTTCAATATTCGCCTATAAACCTTTATATCTTTCCAATGTGGCACAACTTTAAAGATTAAATAAGTGACAGTGTAAGAATTAATATTATTGAAAGATAAAATAAAATTCAGTTCCTATTAATGAAAATGTGAATTTTAGCTTACTTTTCCACGCCTCCAGATCCATAAAATAACAAACTATACTGAACCACAGAAAAGAGTGGTGACTTGCATGAAATATAAAATTAAATCACTACAATTACTTTTATTTACACAGTGCACTTGTAGGAAACACATAAAATCTTTTACATTGTTCCAATCAAATGGCCCTAACAAACTGAAAGATATCAGATTGGATGAGAATTATGTTTTTAATATGTAATTGGTAAGTGTATTGATGAAAGAATTCTGCTGCAATATGTTTTTTTGTACTGTTACAGTATGTTTATATAATATTATGCAACTTTTGTACTCTTGCCTAGCACAGTAGAGAGTGCAAGTAATAAAAATTTTAAAAAATAATTAAATCATGTGTTATCTCAAATGGTTGCTCGTTGACTCACAATTTCAGTATAAACAGTGAAATGGTGTTAGTCCACTTTTCAAGGTAATATTTAGAAATAAAACAAAAACCAAAAGAAATAAGGTAATACCTTTTTTAATTGGACTAACTCAGTGCATTTTATAACCCCAGCGGGTCCAGTTCCCTTTCTCAAAGCTGCAACTGTTAAAGCAAGTACAGTCAAACCTTGTACTGTATTTCGGAGAGCTCTCAACCCTGTGTCGGAGAACGAAGTGAAGACAGAACACAGTAAATGAAGGCACGCAGCCCGTGACACACAGGCAGTTCAGCTTCTTTGTCTGCAGTAAATGTGAACAAACATGACTCAGTGGATGGAAGCACCGGCAAAGAACTGCTGCTTACCAACAGCTCATTTATTAGGGAATAAAAGATGTACTTGGGCACAATCCTCAAACACATTGCCTTGAAGATATGGGGGCAGTTCAATAAATGGATACCCTCAATTAGGCACCCTGAGGACATGCGCTGACAGCCTCGTCTACAGTATAGAACTAATTGGGCATCTAGATTCTATCATACACTAATCTAATCCTTAGGTTTGTATACCGCATCATCTCCATGTTCGTAGAGCTCGATGCGGTTTACAGTAGGAGAAATAGGAAGGAACTACAACAGAGTAATGTTTGACTAGTAATGTTTGACATTTATGCGCCTGCAGTTACATCAGCATAGACCTGGCTTAACTGCAGACTCTAGATGCAGTGGGGACATATATAACATATGGTATTCTGTAAGTTACAAGCATGAGACCTCTGCCTATGTGCATGCCCCCTTGCATTTACACACTATGTCACCTATGTGTGCTTAGGTGCCCTGCTCGCACTTTTGTGGGTAAGTGTACAATTATGTAAATGCTAGTCCATATAGCATGTATGGTTCTGAATATGAACTTTTGTGAAGATTACAGTGTAGGGTCTAAAATGCTAATCCTCATTCTTCCTTAAAGAACATAGCTAGAAACATTTCTACTTGGACATACATTGCTAAAATAGAATATCCCCTTCCCTTTATATGTATACACATAGTTAAATACACATAGAGCTCCTACTAGAAAGATGCATGGGAACAGGGATGATGGGAATCCTGTGGAAGCCGCGGGGATCCCACGTGGTTTCCCCCTTGGGTCGAAGGGACTCTGTGGGGACCCCCTGGGGTCACGGTGAATCCACGGGATTGGAGGCACCTCGAGGGGCTCCAATACCAGTGTGCCTCCTTTTCCTGCCCTGAAGCCGCATTTGCCCCTCTATCAAGCAGTGTGAAGCGTTCCAAGCATGCCGTCAGTAGCTGACCCGGAAGCCTTCCCTTTGACGTCAGAGCAAATGTCAGAGAGAAGGCTTCTAGGTCAGCCATGTGCAGCGTGCGGGGCCCGTGGCCCTGCAAAGAAGTGCAGCTGGAAGGCGGTGGCTGATCTGGACAGTTCTGGTATAGTCTTGCAGGAGGGGGGCACATTTGAATCACATTCAAAATACTTTTAGTTTTCAAAGCCCTAACTTATAAGAAACAGCAGTTTATTACACGGATGCTTATTCCATACACTGCAGCTAGAACTCTTCGATCATCCTCCAATAATTTATTAACAGTTCTATCTTTGAAAATAATCGGGACCAGAAGACAGGATATGTTCTCGGTCACAGTACCTCTTTTATGGAACTCCATTCCTCAATATATTAGAAATGATAAAGATCTTGCCTCTTTTAAAAAATCCCTAAAAACTTATCTCTTCAAAGATGCTTTTAATCTATGATTTTTTTAACCAAAACTTCCTTTTAACTTGCTATTTTAAAGTCCTGTTTCCCTTATGTTATTTTCCTTTATATGTTCCTTAACTTTTGAAAAGAAATTGTAACTTCTCCCTTCTTTCCTCCCTATTCATGTATTGTCTTTTTTGTAGTTTGTTATTTATTTATTATTGTATTACTTGTTACTTTTTAAATTTGTATTGTACATCGCTTAGGAAACTAAATAGGCGATTCATCAAGAATTAATAAAACTTGAAACTTGAAAGTAGTTGGACCACAAAACGCACGTGTTGGACCAAGGAAGGGAGAGAGGGGGGGGCACAAACTTGGGACAAAGGCTGGAAGGAGGGAGGGGACACCATTTGGGACACAGAAGGAATGGAGGTGTCATGAACTTCAGACAGAAAAGGGAGAGAGGAAGGGACACGAACTTGGGACATAGGATGGAGGAAAAGTTGCTGAGTGGGATGGGGTGGAAATAGAAAGGGAGAATTGTTGGGCATGAGTGTGTGTGAGAGTGAAAGAGAGATGGTGCACATGGGGAATGGAAGAGGAGAATTTTTGAGCATAGGGAGGGAGAGGAGTGAGGTACAGATGCATGGGGAAGAGAAAGGTGAGAGGGAGAAATGTTGGATATGGTAGTGGAGAGGGAACAGTGAGACAGATTGAAAGGGATGTAAGAGGGAGGAATGTTGGACATTGTGGTGGAGCAAATGGATGGAGAGATGTGGCATGGTGCTGGGGAGGGGTGATAGAAGGAGAAATGTTGGGCATGGGGCTGGTGTGCAGAGGTGGAAGATGCTGCACATGATCCAGGAAATGAGAGAGGGAGAAATGTTGGATGTGGCAGTAGAAGGGGTGGGAGAGATGCACCCTGGATTCCTTCTCTCACACTCTTTCCCAGCTCCCTTTGCAGCAAGGGAGAAAATGAGAGATAAAGAGATGGTGGACAGTGAGAGAGAACGGGGGACTTTTTGCACATAGGGGTAGAGGAGAGAGGATGAAATGCTGTTCAGAAGTGGGGAAGGGAAAAAGAGAGATATTGATCCAGGACAGAAGGGAGTGAGGATGTTGTACAATGGGAGAAAGGGAAGAAAGAGGGAGACATGCTGGACCATGATAGGAGGAACCAATGGATGGCAACAGAAAAATTTGCAGAAGACGGGAAAGTGGAAAAAAGAGAAACTGGAACCAACTTGATGGAAAAAATAAATCTCCAGACAACAAAGGTAAAAAAGGAATTTATTAACTGAAATATGTTAGCTTTGGGAAATATATAGTAACATAGTAGATGACGGCAGATAAAGACCCGAATGATCCATCCAGTCTGCCCAACCTGATTCAATTTAAATTTTTAAATTTTTTCTTCTTAGCTATTTCTGAGTAAGAATCCAAAGCTGTACCCTGTACTGTGCTTGGGTTCCAACTGCCGAAATCTCTGTTAAGACTTACTCCAGCCCATCTACACCCTCACAGCCATTGAAGCCCTCCCCAGCCCATCCTCCACCAAATGGCCATATACAGACACAGACCATGCAAGTCTGCCCAGTACTGGCCTTAGTTCAATATTTAATCTTATTTTCTGATTCTAGATCCTTTGTGTTCATCCCACGCTTCTTTGAACTCAGTCACAGTATTACTCTCCACCACCTCTCTCGGGAGCGCATTCCAGGCATCCACCACCCTCTCCGTAAATTTCCTAACATTGCCTTTGAATCTACCACCCCTCAACCTTAAATTATGTCCTCTGGTTTTACCATTTTCCTTTCTCTGAAAAAGATTTTGTTCTATATAGCAGATGTCTTTGTATTGTGTTCAAAAGAAAAGGAAATGCATTTCCGGTTTTATTTCTATAGTGCTGAAGTACTTGCTGACCCTTGCTCTGGCTGGTGGGGATCCCCAAGTACCGCAAGCTGAGGACCTCCTCCAAAGACGGCCAGAACTCCTCGCCACCAAGCGCAGCAGTCACTGGCAGCATCCCTGAGCTACTGAAGTACCAGCATCTGTGACTCAGGGACACTACTGCTGTCTGCCAAGCTTGGCAAAAGGGACCCCCGGCCACTTTCAGAGGAAGTTCTCAGCTCATAGCTTGGGGATCTTCAGCTTGAGTATTTATATTTACATTAGAGGCTCTGGTAGAAACCCATTTACAAAGTATGTATTCTTCCCAATTAATATTTCCAAATTAATGAAGTGCCTTTGCTTATTTGTAAATGGGTTTCTACCAGAGCCTTTAATTCAGTAGCATAATTAAATGAAATAACTACTTCTAAAGTTTATAGGGACAGGTGGGAACGGATTCGATTGCTTGTGGGGATGGGCAGGGATGGATTTGATTCCAGCGGGGACGGGTTTGATTTCTGTCCCTGCTGAACTCTCTAGTTCCTACAAAAACAAAGGCATAGCTACTAATATAATACAAAATAATTGCCCACTGCAAACACACAAAATTCTTATTATTTTCCTAGCTGTGCCCCCTTCTCTCCACCCCCCTTCTAAAGAACTAGTCAGAGGGTTTTCTCTGCAGTTTTTTTGTTGACGTGCAATGGAAAGTTAGAGAGCAACCAGGTGCTCCACACATGCAAGAAAACTCTGAACTCTGAAGAATGAAAACTCTGAAGAGAAAAATCCCTTTTCAATTAATGGTTATTTTCCTTCTTAGGTAGGATTGTATAGCACTGTATATCAGCATTACACATTTATAGAGATAGAATTTCACACTAGCTGGTATATGTAGACCGAGCTGAAATGTCTCAACTACATACATATCCTGTATATATACATTCTATGCTAGACATTCATTTTATTCTTCCTTGACGGATCAACCATACTTTGGCTATACTCCAAAAACGTTCTTTGGGAATGGAGGAGGTGGTTCTGGCTTTGAAAAAAATAACAGTAATCCAAATCAAAAGTTAATAAAATTGATTTATTTTCTTACTGCAAACAATCTTCGAGACAGGGCTTTCCAGATCATCAGATCACTAATGTTTTAGAACATTTCATCAAGACATTTCAATTTACAAAGAAAAATGTTTGCTGTCCCACTAGCGCTAAACGTGAATCTTGTAGAGTAGGTCAAACAAAAGGGCAAAAACGATTATTACTCCCTCACTGGAACTTTCTACAGGTCTCAGGTTGCCTTGTTAAACATCTGTTTGGGTTAAAATTACCCAATTTCACTTTAGATTACTTTTTTCAAATTACATCACTGCAATCCTTGAAAAATTAAAAAAGAAAAAAGACAAGAGACATCCAATTCCTAGGTTTCTTTTAACCTTTGGTCTTTGCAGACTAACTTAATTATATTACAGCTGTTCGGTAACACAACTGAGTGCTTGCATCAAGAAAACAAACTGTTCCAGGGCATCTGAGCTGCTTGAACAGAAAAGGAAATGTTTTTATAAGGCCAGATGAAACCAATGCAGCTGCTCCGTTTCACAGAGCAGGCACCTCTTCCATTCAACTGTGAAGAATGGCACAGACTGCAAATCGTTCTTTTCTGATAGGCTTCACGACAAACACAACTCACACTGCTTTCAATTTTTCAAAGCCAATTCAAGGCCTTTGATTTCTGCATAAATGTCCCAGGCATGCAAAAACAGGTCTCTGCAGGGTATTCATGCTGGCTGTTTACATTAATCCACCAGATGTACGAGATAACAACCACACCATGTTAATGTTTAAATGAAGACATTATTTTGCAGGTTACTCTCCACTTCCAACCTCATCAACAGAAATTTGCTCCCTGAAAACTGCAGTTGTAGGAAAAGATATAACAATGCAGATTTATATAACAGGGCCTGCTCTGTGTGTATATATATATAGATATATATACACACAGAGCAGGCCCTGTTATATAAATCTGCATTGTTATATCTTTACTTTCATACATATACACCATTAATTAGAACAGTGTTCTTCAACTGCTGGTCTGTGGATTGGTGCCGGTCCGCAGGGCTGGCATGTGCATCAGGCCCAAGACGGTGTTCTTCAGCCGCTGGTCTATGATGCGATCAACGCGATGTTGTCTTTGGGCCGGCTCCCTCTTCCTGAGTGCTGCACTGCACAAAGCCATGGGAAGAGGCTCCTATGCGCGTCCTGCGCCTGAACCGGAAGCCTTCTCTCTGACGTCGCAACGTCAGAGGGAAGGCTTCCAGATGAAGCGTGGGATGTGTGAGGAGCCACTGCCCACAGCTTTGTGCACTGCAGCACTCAGGAAGAGGGAGCCGGCCCGAAGATAACACTGGGGGGGCAGGCCAGAAGGCAAGGCTGTACAGCATGGAGGGAAGGAGAATGATTTTATTTTTTATTTAGTGATTGATTTACATCTGCTGTCTGATCAGGAAGAAATTTGTTTCTTTTCCTCTGGGGTTGTACTGCTTGCAGAGTCTTGCATCTTATGGTTTGTTTGTAAATATTAGTACTTTTAGTTTTTGGTCCTGCATTTGCATGGGGTTATCTGTTTTCTGGTAGGAATGAATGTTGAGAAGCATACAGTGTACTTTGTGTATTTTAATTTTGTGGTTAACCATTATGTGTTGTTAAAACGATTATATTGTGTGTGTATAAATATGAAAAATGAATGGAAAAAATGGTGTTACAATTAGCACTATTATGGGGGCAGGGTCTGGGGTGGAGATAGGTGGGGTCTGGTCCAAGACTTAGCCCAGTGTTCTTCAAATGCCAGTTTGCGGACCGGTGCCGGTTCACAAAATAATTATTTTATTTCCGCCGGTCCATAGGTGTCAAAAGGTTGAAAAACACTGAATTAGAATGCAAACTATCCCCTCACTGGGTTATGCTAGATGAAGATGAAGTAACAATACAGTTATTGTGAGGAAGATAGGTGAGAAACGATAGTGTTGATATACGGGCAGCAGGCTTACTGTCTAAAATATAGCTATTCTGACATGCTAAGCCACAGCATTATTGTATAATTATTACTTTTTTCAAAACTTTACCAAACTTTCAATTTTCATATTTTCTGGTTTTTACATGTTTGACTTAAACTCTAACCTAATGCTGGCAGCTAATAGAAGCAAAAGACTAAGCAGCCAAAATGAAATCAAAACACAACTTTGTGGCTAGCCTGGATGACCAGTGGCTAGTGCTCTATCTCCATAGAGAATGTCTTCTTAGAAACACATAGTAGCATAGTAAATGATTGCAGTCTGCCCAACAGTCACACTCATCAATTCATGATTAAATAATCTTTTCTTGGCATTTCTGGGACACAGACCATAGAAGTCCACCTAGCACAGTCCTTAGGTTCCAACTACTGGAGCTGCTGTTGAAGTCCACACCAGCTTATCCAAACCATCTTGTCATTTATATAGACCATAAAAGTCTGCCTGGCACTGTCCTCAAATTCCAAATTACTGGAGTTTCTGTTTAAGTTCTTTCCAGCCCATCCTAAATCGAATTACCATATATGGGACACAAACCGTGCAAGTCTGCCCAGTACTGATCTTAGTTCTTCACAGCTGGAGTTGCCATCTAAGCACAACTTAACACATGCAACCATTTACATTTTGGTTTTTATACCATTCATTTTCTAATTAGAGATCCTTTTTGTTCATCCCCTTCTTTTTGAATGCCATCATGGTTTTGTCTCCACCACCTCCCTTGGGAGAGCATTCTAGGCATCAACCACCATCACTGTGAAAAAGAATTTCCTGACATTAATCCCACCACCTTGCAACCTTAATTCAAGTCCTCTATTTTATCATTTTTCCTTCTCTATTCAAGTATTTAAACACTTATATCATACTTGTACCTTCCCTGTCCCCCCTCTCTTCTAGAGTATACTGTACATATTCAGGTTTTCCAGTCTTGTAAGAGAAAACAAATGGAAACCACCCCATTTGGTTCAAAGAGAAGGTGTGAAGGACTATGCAGAACAAATCTCTGGTACACTTTAAGAGTCACAACAACCTAAAATAGAGGTGGAGCCTTGATCGAGAAGATAAAATCCAAGGACCAGGATGAAGCAAGAGGCCCAGACTAAGAGGAGGAAGTTCCAGAAAAAATGCCAGAATTGTTTACATCTAATATTACTACTCTGTGTGTGAAGCCTACCATCAGTAAGTCATAGGGTTACCATATGGCTCCAGAGGATGGATAGATTATATGGCCTGCCGTCATTTCTGCTGAATAGTGTTTGGAGTTATGAAGCACCCCCAAATAAATGACACCACCGACATATGGGAGCTGTGCAGAACAGTATAAAATCCAGAACCGTGTCGCAGCATGGAAATACTGTGTGGACTATTATGGTCCAACGTCAGAATGAGTCTAGAAGTTGAGATCTCTAATGGGCCGTGCATCCACTCACCAGTCTCCCCTTCACATAAGGCTCTAAAATAACAGATTCCTTTCTCAAAAATTATAGGGGTCAGACCGATGGGGCTGAGGGGTACTTGTGCCCTTTCCAGGTCATTTAACAGATTCCAGGAATTGCTGGGCTGCCGCTTTATCAGCGAAGGTAAATACTTTGCCCTCCCTCCACAGTCGAAGGCTGGCCGGGTAGGCCAAGGAAAATCTCACTCCTTTGTTATGGAAGGAAGAACAGATGGGTGTCATTTCCTGCCACTGTATTGCAACCCTGGATGAAAAGTCATTAAACAAGAGCAAACGAGATCCCTTATATTTCAATTTATCTTTCTTTCTGTATGCTTTCAAAAGTTGTTCTTTCTTGTGCCAGTTAACATATCTGGCTATTGCTGCTTGGGGATTCATGTTTGTTGTAGATTTCAGGCCTTTTTGGTGTGCTCTTTCACATACAAAAGTAGTATCCGATACTTGCATACCCAAGGTTTCCGGTAGCCAGCTGTGGAAAATATTGTAAAGTTCAGCTTCTGTTAGGGACTCCGGAAGACCCACTAGTCTGAGATTATTATGGCATTGCTCTTCCAGGCGGTCAGTGAGGGATGCAACTTGGATCTGCAATCCCTCCACCCGGTGTTAGACCTGCTGGGCTTCATCTTCCCACTCTGAAATTCAGCATTCCGCCTCCAGAATGCGTTGAAAGTGTGCATCAAATTTTTCATTAATGTCGTCTACTGCCGACTGCAGCTTATTCAATCAATCAATCTTCCAGGGCTGGAGTGACCATCCTGGAGATTTCCTGAGCCCATTCCCTGACTTGGGGAGGAACCAGTGCTGCGTTGGCCGCCTTCTTTAGCTTGTATGTGTTAGGCCTAGTTTTGGAGGTCTTTACAGACATTCTGTGCTCCTGGTGCCCCAGAAATAAGTAGCCGAGCACAGCTCACCATGATCGTTCAGTTAGTAAGGTCTGGCGCTGTTAAAGCAAGTAATGCAGAGGTTTTTTTTCGCTGATTTTAGTGTAAGGTGCTCCGGAACCCAACGATGCACGTCCTGCTCGTTTGAGTGCATCACGTGACCCTGAAATTAAACATAAAGTCAGCCCCCATCCCATTGACTTGTATATTTTGTTTAGGCCTGCTGAATAGTTAGCCTAAACTAAACAGATACCGCTGGCACAGGGACTGTACAATATGGATAGCGATACTCCATATATGTACAGTATTTATGTGCCTGACAAAGTTACCGAAATGGAGCTCTGTCGAACCGTGACAGGAACCCGCTGTGATTCAGATAAGTCTGGATGAAATTATTAGTCATTTTTTTGATCATAAAATAACCCTTTTGTATTTTGAATACTTTGAATTCACTTTGAGGGGACGGGGTTTTTGGCGCGCTTGTTTTTCCCTTCTCTCCGCACTCACACTGTCCGTTTGCTTATTTGCATTTTTGATTACTAATTATTTTTCAGGGGCTATATGATGTACAGGACAGGACTTATTTAGGTTTGTTAATCTGGTGCTGGTCACCTATAAGTTTCCTGCCTGGGGCCTCAAAAGTTATAAGTCATTTACTGACATTTGTTCCGTACTGATGAGTCTCTTTATCTATGATATCCAGCCACCGGCACTTGTTCTTTGAGGGGATTTGAAAGGTTTTTGCCAATTGTGTTTTGGTAAATTATTACTGTCATCATGCCCGCTTAATACTGACACAATTGTTCCTTAATTCTTCAAGCTGCATAACAGGTTTTGTTTTTTTGTTTTTTTACTGTAACTGAGTTACAAGTTCTGCATGCACTACAATTTACAAAATACTACTGAAACATTGTTCTACCATATTCACTACTTTAACTTTGCATTAATTCAATATCATCTTACAAAAATGTATGCACAAAATGCTAGTAATATATTACATCAGTTTGGCCTACACTGAAAAATGTAATAAATGTTATATAGTGACATAGAAGATGATGGCAGATAAAGTCCTGAATGGTCCATCCAGTCTGCCCAACCTTACCCTCTCTTTAAATTACTGATTTAATTTAAATTTTCCTTCTTAGCTATTTCTGGGCCAGAACCCAAAGCTCTGCTGGTATTGTGCTTAGGTTCCATCTCCTAAATTCACCATCAAAGTTCACTCCAGCCCATCTAAACCATCCCAGCCGTCGAAGCCCTCCCCAGCCTATCCTCAATCAAATGAACATATACAGACACAGACCGTGCAAGTCTGCCCAGTATTGGCCTTACTTCTTCAATATATACCATTATTTTCTGATTCGAGATCCTCTGTGTTCATCCCACACTTTTTTTATTTTTTTTTTAACTTTGTCACTGTTTTTCTCTTCACCACCTCCCTCAGGAGCACATTCCATGCATCCATGCATCAACCACCCTCTCTGTAAAGAAGAATTTCCGTATTTTACTCTTGAGTCTACCACCCCTCAACCTCGAATCATGTCCTCTGATTTTACCATTTTCCTTTCTCTGCAAAACATTTGTTCTACGTTAATACCTTTTAAGTATTTGAATGTCTGAATTCAAATGTCTGTCCCTCCTTTCCTCTAGGGTATACATCAGGGGTGTCCAACCTGCGGCCCCGTAAAGTATTTTGTATGGCCCCGGTTGATACAGTGTTTTCCTCTGCTGCCCCCGGGTGTTTACCGTCTTGCTGGCTCCCTCCTCTGTCTTGCTGCAACGTTTGTGCGGCCCTAGAAACATTTTTTTTGGCCAATGCGGCCCAGGGAAGCCAAAAGGTTGGATACCCCTGGTATACATATTCAGGGCTTCCAGTCTCTCATCATTCATCTTTTGGTGCAAATCCCCTACCATTTTCGTCACCCTCCTCTGGACCACTTCAAGTCTTCTTATGTCCTTTGCCAAATACGGTCTCCAAAAACGAACACAATACTTCAAGTGGGGCCTCACCAACAACCTGAACAGAGGTATCAACACATTCTTTCTTCTATTCTCTTTATACAGCCTAGCATCCTTCTATTATAAAATTTTATTAAATTGCAATATCATATTTCAAAGCGATGAATATCATATTTCAAAGCAACAGCCACCGCCTTATCACACTGTTTCTTTGCCTTTAGATCTTCAGACACTATCACCCCAAGGACCCTCTCCCTGTCTGTGCATACCAGCCTCTCACCTCCCAGGTAGGTCAGAGGCTGAAAATTATAGACCGGTGAGTCTCACATCAATAGTGAGTAAAAGATTAAGAGATCCTCACCAGCATGGCTTTACAAAGGGAAGGTCTTGTCAATCTAATCTGATAAGCTTCTTTGATTGGGTAACAAAAAAACTGGATGAGGGTGAGTCCCTGGACATAGTATATTTGGACTTTAGTAAGGCTTTTGATAGTGTTCCACACCATAGGTTATTAAACAAGATGAACTTGCTAGGACTAGGAGAAACACTGACAGCATGGGTACAAGACTGGCTTAGCGGCAAGCTTCAAAGAGTGGTGGTAAACGGTATCCCCTCAAAAACGTCAAGAGTGACCAGTGGAGTGCCGCAGGGCTCGGTCTTGGGCCCGATGCTATTTAATATCTTTGTAGGGGATCTGACTCAGGGACTTCGAGGCAAAATTACACTATTTGCCGACGACGCTAAACTATGCAATGTTGTGGGCAGGGCATCAGAGCCTGACAGCGCAACCAGGCCCAACACTATGGAGCAAGACCTGCTTGTATTGGAAAAATGGTCCAGTAGTTGGCAACTAAACTTTAATGCCAAGAAATGTAAAGTAATGCACCTTGGGAGCGGAAATCCTTGCAAAACATACATCTTGAATGGTGAAAACTTAATAAGAACTACTGCAGAAAGGGACTTGGGAGTTCTCATCCGGGAAGATATGAAAGCTGCTAATCAGATGGAGAAAGCTTCAACAAAGGCCAGACAAATGCTGGGTTGCATCAGAAGGAGCTTTATCAGCCGAAAGCCGGAAGTCATACTACCGTTATACAGATCCATGGAGAGACCTCACCTGGAGTACTGTGTCCAATTTTGGAGGCCACATTATCAAAAGGATGTGAAGAGAATGGAGTTGATACAGAGAATGGCCACTAGGATGGTCTCAGGATTTAAAGACGTCCCATATGAAGAACGCCTGATCAGACTGCCCTTATATTCTCTCGAGGAGCGCAGAGAAAGGGGGGACATGATAGAAACATTTAAATACATGGGACAAACAGGTGGGAGTACTACAGAGTTATGCTCAAACGATAGATACTCCAGGGAAGAAGGGTTCGTGAGTAGGCAGACTAGTTGGGAGGGAGGGTTCTTGAATGAGCAGACTTGTTGGGCCGTCGGCCCTTTTCTGCCATCATATTCTATGTTTCTATGTTACAAATGGCTCCTTCCGATTATTAATGCCCAAAAGCATTACTCTGCATTTCTTTGCATCAAATTTTAAGAGGAAAAGTCCCAAACTGATGACGACTGTGGGCTAGGGAGAGGAAGAAGGAGGTAGAGAGAGATACCAGATATGCACACTGAAACCTCCGTTGACCCTCCCACCGCTACAAGGCTGACAAACCCGGCAGGAGCAGCAGCGTCCCAGCCACACTAAACGCTGCTTCGGGTCTTCTACTGGCCTAATTTCCTCTGTCGCGTCCCCGATGACATCATCAGGGACGCGGCAGAGGAAATTAGGCCAGTAGAAGACCCGAAGCAGCGTTTGTTGTGCCGGGTAGGGTCAGGGGGGGAGGGAGTCACGGCGTGTTAGAATGGGAGGCAGGCAGGCTGGCATCGGTGGGGGGGTTCAATGGAAGGAAGGCAGACAGGCAGGATGGCATTGGGGGGGGTTCCATGGAAACATGCTGCTCAGGGGGATGGGAGACAGGCAGGCAGGCAGACTGGCATGGGGGGTTTCGGTGGAAGGGGGATGGGGGATGGGAGGCAGGCAGGCTGGATTTGGAGAGGGGGTGGGGGGTTCAATGGAAGGCAGGCACGCAGGATGGCATGGGGGGTTTCCATGGAAATATGCTGCTCAGGGGGATGGGAGGCAGGCAGGCTGGGAGGCAATGGAGGGGGGTTTCAATGGAAGGCAGGCTGGCATCGGAGGGGGGAAGGAAGGAGGCACTGGGGGCACTAAGGACATAGGAAGGGGCACTATGGACATAGGAAGGGGCACTAAGGACATAGGAAGGAGGTACAGGGAGATTCACAGACAGAAAAAATGACAGACAGTCAGCATGCAAGGAGAGAGAGACAAAGAAAAAAAAATACCCAGACAGACCGACAGACATCCTACTACAGGACAGGGTAGGTAAAAGGAAGGGAGAATGGACAGGGGGGAGCAGGCAAGGGGTGGTGGTGGACAGCCAAAGAAAAAGAAAGACAGAAAGCGCAAAGGAGAGACAGAGAGAGAGAAAGAATTAAAGACAGACACACACACATATATTCTAGCACCCGTTAATGTAACGGGCTATAAGACTAGTATATATATAAATGATAAGCGGGAAGTCCTCAGTCACACAGCTAGCAACGGGGATTACACAACCCCCGATGCACCAGCTGTCACATCAATGTGCCCATATGGGCAAAGACTGTGAAACATCCTTGGACTTTCCCGCAAGTGATTATAAACGTGCCAGTGCACCAAAATGTGCTAAATGTGCAAAAAATAATCAACAAGTGACATACATAGTCTCTACCCCTCATCCAAGGGTGTTGCAGCGACCAAATCCCCCAATAAGGGAAGGGCTGGGAGAACAAATCAACAGTTGAAAAGAGTACTTAGCTCAATGTGATAGTCTCAAGGCAGCCAAAGGGCTTATCCGCATGTATCCATCCAACGGAACTCCGTTTCAAGGGTATAAAAGACCCTCTTCCTCAGGAACCGACTGTTGTTCATTCGCCCGCCAAATTGGAATGAAAGAAAATAAAGAAGGACATTTGTTTTTTTAAACTAAGTACTTTTCTACATTGAAATAATATGAATGATTTTTCAAAAATGTTTTTTGATGGACAGCAAATGAATTAGTATGCGAAGCCCATGATTACTCAGCTGAATCATGAGCAGAGTGGCTCTTATGAAACTAGTCACCTCCGAGGCTTCTGAAGATTATTACAGATTATTACGGGTGTACCTGTGCTATTTATAAATCTATTTTTTGAGCGCTGAGTGTATTAAGTAATTGACTAAAATGTAGCAGGCACCTGAAGTCATTCAGTGGCAACTCCATCCTTTCACAGTGAGGTTTCTTTATTTATTTACCACATTTACATGCCGCTTGTATCCGAAGCAGCTCACAATAAAACATACATAATTAAAAATACAAACAAATCACTACAAGTCAATCAATCACACACAAATTGTAATTTCTCACAGAACCCATTCAAACTAACACCTTCCAGATAGGGCAGGTCCTCAATAAACCTATAAGAGTACTGAGATCACCCATCAGGAAAAGCCTGAATAAACAGATAGGTCTTTAAACTCTTCCTGAAATGCTGTGACAAGCTAAAATCCGGCAAAAACAATCCAAAGTCGTGGACCAGCAATGGAAAAGCACAGGAGGTTGTCTCTGCATAGTGTACCTGACACAAATCTAGAACTACTACTCTCTTAGCCCTAGCCAATTGAAGATTGTGCACTGGTTTGTGGATCCAACTAAGCTATTGTAAACAGACTGGGGCTGCTGAACACAAACATCGAAATATTTGTGTCAAGACCTTGTATTGAACCCGATACTCTACTGGAAGCCAGTGAAGCGGTTTCAACTTTGGAGAGATATGATCAAATCAGTTCCCACCTAAAATTAAACTAGCTGTTGCATTTTGAATCAACTGTAAAGCCTCTAATTCATTTTCTCCATCCTTAAATAAAGCATATTACAATAATTGAGTTTAGTACACACCAAAGCTTGAACTATCACTCAAAATTCATATACCAGGAGCACTGGTTTTAATCTCATCAACATTCTCAAATTATATAAAAGATGACCAAACCACCTGTCTGATCTGGTCACCCATAGTCAACCGAGAGTGAATCAACACACTCAGGTTTCAAACAACCTGACTTACTACCAATCTTTCTCCTTCAACTTCATATACTTTGCCACACCATGGGGACACCAATCATCCAACAACAAGAATCTATGTCTTCATAATATTCAATTTTAATTTATGCTCTGACATCTAAACATTCACTTCCCTCATTTATTTCATAGCAATATCTTCCTCCTCACTAACAGAAAAATACATAAGAACATAAGCAATGCCTCTGCTGGGTCAGACCTGAGGTCCATCATGCCCAGCAGTCCGCTCACGCGGCGGCCCAACAGGTCCAGGACCTGTGTAGTAATCCTCTATTTATACCCTTCTATGCCCTTTTTCAGCAGGAAATTGTCCAATCTTTTCTTAAACCCCAGTACCGTACTCTGCCTTATAACGTCCTCTGGAAGCGCATTCCAGGTGTCCACCACCCGTTGGGTAAAGAAGAACTTCCTGGCATTTGTATTGAATCTGTCCCCTTTCAACTTTTCTGAATGCCCTCTTGTTCTTTTATTATTTGAAAGTTTGAAGAATCTGTCCCTTTCTACTCTCTCTATGCCCCTCATGATCTTATAAGTCTCTATCATATCCCCTCTAAGTCTCCTCTTCTCCAGAGAAAAGAGACCCAGTTTCTCCAATCTCTCAGCGTATGAAAGGTTTTCCATCCCTTTTATCAGTCGTGTCGCTCTTCTCTGAACCCTCTCGAGTAACGCCATATCCTTCTTAAGGTTCGGCGACCAATATTGGATGCAGTATTCCAGATGCGGGCACACCATCGCCCGATACAGCGGCAGGATAATTTCTTTCGTCCTGGTTGTAATACCCTTCTTGATTATACGTAGCATTCTATTTCTCTTAGCGGCCGCTGCGCACTGTGCTATCGGCTTCATTGACATGTCCACCATTACTCCCAAGTCCCTTTCTTGGGTACTCTCATTCAATAGGATCTCTCCCATCGTATAGTTGTACCTCGGGTTTCTGCTTCCCACATGCAATACTTTACATTTTTCAACGTTGAACTTCATTTGCCATCATGTCGCCCATTCTTCTAGTTTGTTCAAGTCTCTTTGCAATTCCTCGCAGTCCTCTTTATTTCGAGCTCCCCTAAATAGTTTGGTGTCGTCTGCAAATTTTATTATCTCACACTTCGTCCCTGTTTCTAGATCATTTATGAATATATTAAATAGCAGCGGCCCGAGCACCGAGCCCTGCGGAATACCACTCGTGACCCTCCTCCAGTCCGAGTAGTGGCCCGTCACCCCTACCATCTGTTTCCTTCCCGCCAACCAGTTTCTGATCCATCTATGTACCTCTCCGTCCACCCCATGGTTCTTCAGTTTCCGGAGTAGTCGTTCATGAAGCACTTTGTCAAAGGCTTTTTGGAAATCGAGGAATATGATGTCTATGGGGTCACCTCTGTCCATCCGTTTATTAATTCCTTCGAAGAAATGTAATAAGTTGGTTAGGCACGATCTCCCCCTGCAGAAACCATGTTGGCTGTTTATCAGAAGTTTGTTTCTTTCCAAGTGTTCATTGGATGTTTTCTTCTATCAGTGCTTCCACCATTTTCCCCGGAACCGAGGTCAGACTCACCGGTCTGTAGTTTCCCGGGTCACCTCTTGATCCCTTTTTAAAGATGGGCGTGACGTTGGATGTCTTCCAATCCTCCGGGATTACGCCTGTTTTCAAGGATAGGTTGCATATTTGCTGCAATAGTTCTGCTATCTCCTCCTTTAATTCTTTCAGAACCCTTGGATGGATTCTGTCCGGACCTGGGGATTTGTCAATTTTTAGTTTATCTATCTGCCTTTGCACGTCTTCAAGGCTCACTTCCATGGATGTTAATTTTTCTCCTTGCTTTCCAGTGAAGAATTGCTCAGGTTCCGGTATGTTGGTTGTGTCTTCGTTCGTAAATACAGACGAAAAGAACATGTTAAGTTTTTCTGCGACTTCATTCTCCTCCTTCACTACTTCCTTCCTGTCTCCGTCGTCCAGCGGTCCCACCTCCTCCCTAGCCGGCTGTTTCCCTTTAACATATCTGAAGAACGGTTTGAAATTTCGTGCCTCCCTGGCTAACCTCTCTTCATACTCTCTTTTGGCTTTTCGAACCACACGGTGACATTCTTTTTGATACTTCCTGTGCTCTTTCCAGTTCCCCTCAGTTTTGTCCTTTTTCCATTTCCTGAATGAGTTTTTCTTATTGCTTATCGCTTCCTTCACTATTTTAGTCATCCATACTGGGTCTTTAATTCGACTCTTTTTGCTCCCTTTCTGAATCTGGGGATGTACAGATTTTGCACCTCGCTCACCGTGTCCTTGAAAAAAGACCAGGCATGTTCTACCATCTGCCATGTCTTGGAAGTGTTCCTAAGTTTCTTCCTTACCATTTCACTCATTGCTTCATAGTTTCCTTTTCTGAAGTTGAAAGTTGTCGCCATGGTTCTCTTTCCTTTTGGTATTCCTGCTTCAACCTTGAACTTGATCATATTATGATCGCTGTTTCCCAACGGTCCCATTACTTCCACTTCCTTTGCAGGTCCCATTAACCCATTTAGGATTAGATCCAGAGTGGCATTTCTTCTCGTCGGTTCTCTAACAAGCTGCTCCATGAAGCAATCTTGTGTAGCCTCCAGGAAATCTGTTTCCCTAGCGCATTTTGAGTTTCCAAGACTCCAGTCTATCCCAGGGTAGTTGAAGTCTCCCATGATAACTGTGTAACCGCTTTTGCATTCTTGTTTCATCTCAGCTTCCATTTCTTTATCGATATCTCCGGTTTGTCCAGGTGGACGATAGTATAGGCCCATCTTTATTTCATGTCCTTTCCTACTGGGTATTTTAACCCATAGCGATTCCATCTTGTTGGTCGTCTCCGCTGTGTCTATTCTTGTCGATTGTATGCTTTCTTTTATGTACAGGGCTATTCCACCTCCTTTCTGTCCTGACTTGTCCTGGCGATAGAGCTTATACCCTGGCAGTGCTGTATCCCATTTGCTTTCCTCATTCCACCATGTTTCAGAGATTCCAATGATGTCTAAGTCCTCTGCATTGGCCACGGCTTCTAGTTCCCCCATTTTGTTTCTTAGGCTCCTTGCGTTAGTATATATGCAATTTAGATCCTGGCATTTAAATGTCTTCATTTCCTTTCCCTGTGTTTCGGTCTTTAGTATGTTCTCTTTTGCTACAATCTTTCTAACCTCTTCTTCTGTGTTAGTTGACTCCTGTAATATGTCCCATACTTCTTCCCAGCCTTTTTTCCCCTCGGTATCATCACGGGATACCTTCTTCCGAATCGTCGACACTAGGTCGACTGTCGGCTTTCCCCTTCCTCTTAGTTTAAAGCCTGTTCTATTCCTCTCTTGACATTGTTTGATAGAAGCCTTGTTCCCGCCGCGCTCAGGTGTTGTCCATCTCTCCTGTACAGCTTGCTCTTGCCCCAGAACGTTGTCCAGTTCCTCACGAAGTGGAATCCTTCTTCCTTACACCATTTCCTCATCCACGCATTTATTGATTGTAGTTCCTCCTGCCTTTTCACATCTGCCCTCGGTACCGGTAGGATCTCTGAGAACGCTATCTTCTGGGTCCTCGTCTTCAGCTTCCTTCCCAGAATCTTGAACTGCTCTATTAGCGTAGTCTCTCCTGCTGACATCATTCGTACCGATGTGGATCATTACTGCGGTCTCTTCCGTCTCCGCTCCTTCCAGGATCTTCCCAATTTTGTCCACGATGTCCTTGGTTCTTGCTCCTGGGAGGCAGGTCACCAGTCGATCCTCTCTTCCTCCTGCTATGTGGCTGTCCACATGCCTGAGGATCGAGTCTCCCACTAGGATTGCTGACTTTCCCTTCTTCAATATTCGTTTCGGTCTCAGGTCAATGTCCTCGGTGTGCTTCGCTCTTTCTTCCTCTTCTGGGCATCAACTAGCCAATTCCTCCCCCTCTTGTATTCCTCTGCGGGTGTCTTCATTGAGGTCATCTGCTTCTTGTTCTCCTTTCCGTGTTGGTATAATTTCATCTTTCATCTGAAGTTTATCCTCTTCCACCCTCCTCCTGTATGCTTCCTCAATGAAGTTCTTGAATTCCCTGACTTCCTTCTCGATGTGACTCCGTCAGCATACATTCCAGCTAACACTCAATGCTGTTGAAAGTGTACCCAAAAATGCCATATACAAATTAAAAAGCAACACGGACAAAGATGACCTTTCTGGCACACCCATGGTTACAGGATAGCCTGATGAAACATCAGTCCCCATAGCAACCCACGTGATCTGTCCCATTAAAAATGAACATAAGCAGGCCATCAGCGCACCCACCAGTCCCAACTCCTTCAATTGCAAAAGCATAATTTCCCAATTTACCGTGTCAAAAGCAGATGACACATCAAAGAAAAGACAGGCAAAAATATCTGGGAAAGTTAAGAGAGTCTAGCCGAGTAGTCAGGAAAGAAAAGATGTAAATGGAAGAAAAAATAACCAATACAGTAAAATGGGGGGAGGGAACAAGATATATTTTTCAAAATTGGCACTGTGAGATTCAAAAGGCGAAGGCTGAATTGCTTAACAAACATTTCTGTTTTCACAGATGAAGCGCCAGGAGTGGAACTGCAGAAGACTAAAACAAATAGGGCTGGAGGTGTGAAAGACCCTGATTGATTTTCAGAGGATTTTGTTTGTGAGGACCTAGCTAAACTAAAGCTGGACAAAGTGAAGTTTCTAGAATCTGTGGATTACAGGACGAGAGGCAACATGGATTCACTAGAGGCAGATCTTGTCAGACAAAGCTGATCAATTTCTTTGACTGGGTGACCAGAGAATTGGATAGAGGGAGAGCGCTAGATGTTAAACATAGAAACATAGAAGATGACGGCAGAAAAGGGCTATAGCCCATCAAGTCTGCCCACTCTACTGACCCATCCTCTTAAGTCTATACCTAGCGACCGTTGTATATGTTGTATATTTAGATTTTAGTAAAGCCTTTGACAGTGTTCCACACAGGTGTCTAATGTATAAACTGAGTGTCCTTGGTATGGTCCCCAGAATGACAGATTGGGTCAGGAACTGATTTAAGTAGAAGGTGAAGGAGCATAGTTGTCAATGGAGATCGCTCTGAGGAAAGAAATGTTACCAATGGTGTGCCTCAAGGTTTGGCTCTTGGGCCTGTTCTTTTTGACATTTTTGTAAGCAATATTGCTGAAGGGCTGTCTGGTAAGATTTGCCTCTTTGCAGATGATAGCAAAATCTGCAAGAGTAGACACTCCTGATGGTGTGGATAACATGAACATAAGAATAGCCTTACTGGGTCCATTCAGCCCAGTAGGCCATCCTCACACTGGCCAATCCAGGTCACTAGTACCTGGCAAAAACCCAAAGAGTAGCAACATTCCATGCTACTGATCCAGGGCAAGCAGTGGTTCCCCCCATGTCTATCTCAATAACAGACTATGGACTTTTCCTCCAGGAATTTGTCCAAACCTTTTTTAAAAACATGGACCTAGTGAATGAAGCTTGAGGAATGGTCTGAAATTTGGACTGCAAAAACCCAAGGAACAGTAAAGTTTAGGGGGTAACGAACTTTTGGACATGGAAAAAGAGTGGGACTTGGGTGTGATAGTATGTGATGATTTTAAGGTGACCAAACAGATTGAAAAGGTGAAAGCTAGAAAGATGCTTGGGTGCATAAGGAAAGGAATGGCCTGTAGAAAAAGGAGGTAATGATACCCCTGTATTAGACTCTAGTGAGACTTCATTTAGAATATTGTGTACAATTCTGGAGACCGCACTTTCAAAAAGATATAAACAGGATGGAGCCAGTCAAGAGGAAGACTACTAAAATGGTTGGTGCTCTATGTCATAAGGCATATGGGGACAGACTTAAAGATCTCAATATGTATACTTTGGAGGAAAGGTGGGAGAGGAGAGATATGATAGAGATGTTTAAATACCTATGTGGCATATATACGCATGAGGCGAATCTCTTTCAATTGAAACTCCAGAGTGAGAGGGCATAGGATGAAGTTAAAAGGTGGTAGGCTCAGGAGTAAACTAAGGAAATACTTCCAAATAGATGAAACTATGCGCATGAAGTGTTTGTGCAAAGACTACACTTCACCTGAAGTTCTGACACTCAACTTTGATCACTGAGCTCATTAGCTTAAGTTCTCTCAGATGCACAGAGACTAATTTTATAAAAAGAGTATAGATATGAAAAGGCTGAAAAGGTGCTTGTTTGATAACACAGGCTCATACAGAGACCTCCATTAGCACACAATTGATCTTTCACAGATATATACACCTGAGTATATACTCCAGACATGTAATTAACAAATTTTAAAAACCAATGTGCTCATAATTGCATCTCTGCCTCAGCTCTACCCAAACTACACCCAGGAATGCCTATGTGTCTGTAAGTACATATTATAATGTCAATGCAATGTATGTATTCAACTGCACAATTTTAAACAAGCCTTTTCCACACGTGAGGAAAATGCTTTAGTAAACTACTTTCATCATAAGAACACTCAGTGTCACAAATGATAAAGTGAAAAGGCCAGAAGACGAAAAATGTATGTTTGCAGATGATATGAAAATCTGCAACAGCCATACTTGCTAAGGTCACTATAGATAAGGTTTAAAGAGCATTTTAATAAACTGAAAGAACGGTTAACTTTTTGGCAACTATGCTTTAAAATGCATAATCAGTTTTTTGAGTACAGAAACTCAAAGGGCAAATATTCTGGAGAAGAACTACCAGCCACCAAATGCTAAAAAAAGACTTTGGATAAGAGTCATCATTTCCAGTGACTGCACACAAGCTAATCTGTGTGACTAAGAAGTTGGGAAAGTTATACTTGGAGGCCTAAGAGGTATCATTAATACCGTGTTTCCCTGAAACTAAGACAGGGTCTTATATTAATTTGTGCGCCAAAAAATGCACTAGGGCTTATTTTCAGGGAATGTCTTATTTTCGGGGAAACACGGTAGAACGAGGGAGGTGGTACTAACTCTCTATAAACTTCTAGAGAGCGCTCACCTTTAGAACAGTGTCAACTCTGGAGACTCCTAAGAAGGACCTTTAATAAGAAGTCGGTGAGGGCAACCTGAACAAGGGACATCAAAATTATATATATATATATTAAAAGAGACTAGAGAAGCTAAGAATGGAAAAGATGCAACATTGAAATACTGGAATGCGCTCCCGAGAGAGGTGGTGGAGACAAAAACGGTGACTGAGTTCAAAGAAGCGTGGGAAGAACACAGAAGATCTAGAATCAGAAAATAATATTAAATATTGAACTAAGGCCAGTTCTGGGCAGATTTGCACGATCTGTGTCTGTAAATGGCCGTTTGGGGGAGGATGGGCTGAAGTGGGCTTCAATGGCTGGGAGGGTGTAGATGGGCTGGAGTAGGTTTTAACGGAGATTTTGGCAGTTGGAACCCAAGCACAGTACCGGGTAGAGCTTTGGATCCTTGCCCAGAAATAGCTAAGAAGAAAAAAATTTAAATTGAATCAGGTTGGGCAGACTGGATGGACCATTTGGGTCTTTATCTGCCGTCATCTACTATGTTACTATCTAGCAGGCTTCTCCAAAGTACCAGGAAAGCACTTTTTATAGAATAAAAAGTTCTCACTTGAAAAGTTTTCACATGTAGCTGAAGGGAGGCAGAGAGAGTGAAAACAAATTTAAGGCCCTCTTTTACTAAGCTGAAGCAGATGTTTCTATTGCGGCCCAGTGCACTAAATGCTCCAATGCTCATAGGAATTCTATGAGTGCTGGAGTAGCGCCAGAGCATTTAGCGCTCCAGGCCAAGGTAGTAAAAAAAAAAAAAAGAACGGCGGGGGGGAGGGGGGTTAAAAGAATACACCTAGAACAGACTTCCAGGGAAGATAGTAGCAGAGGTCAAACATGCATTGGACATATTCAAAATAATCTTATTAGTGAGTGATGGAAACAACAGATTACCATAAGTAAGACCAGTGACAATATAGCCCAGACATGGGCAACTCCAGTCCTCGAGGGCCGGAATCCAATCGGATTTTCAGGATTTCCCCAATGAATATGCATGTGATCTATTTGCATGAACTGCTTTCAATGCATATTCATTGAGGAAATCCTGAAAACCTGATTGGATTCCGGCCCTCGAGGACCGGAGTTGCCCATGTCCGATATAGCCTGTAGACACAAATGGTCAGAGCGAACCAAGCAATCCTCTTTAACTAACATCTTCTGTGTTCCTATGACTGTGGGCATTGGCCACAGAGCAAGGTGAATCTGAAAGCAGCTCTTTGACTAATTTAAAACCAATGTCAGCTTTGTTAGCATTTGAAAATGGATTTTGACCTTTCCATGCAGCCATATTTCATGTACTACACAATATAAAAATATCATGCTGATGCACAAATAAAAGATCTAACAGGGAGAGATAACATCTCATTTTTTCTGTTTAGAAATAGTGATATCTCCACAGGATGAAGCAGGGGGAGAGGACAGAATGTGGACTGTACTATGTTCCTTCAATTCTTAGTCCTCCATTTTATAGAGAAAAACTTAGCATAGTGTCAAAAATCAAACAAAGCAACTAGCTAAGAGATTTTAGGTTTATGCAATGAGATGAAACAGTGTTCTATAAAGGATATTTTGATGGAATGAATAATGATTAATGTTTGGGGGGGGGGCTGTCTGATTTTATGATTTTTATAAATGCTTTCTTGGACACTTTGGCGCTCATTATCGAAATGGAAATACGTCTAAAAACCGGCCTAAATCAGCACTTAGACGATCAGTGAGACAGGTCGTCCAAGTGCCGATAATCGAACCGGGTTTTAGACATATTTAAAAACGACCTAGGCCTTCACATGCTGCTGAATGACCAGAGCTAAAAGGGGCGTGTCAGGAGGAGTGTTGAGGGTGGGATTTGGGCGGGACGTGGACCGTCCTAGACTTAGTCGTACTGCATGTACAACCGAAAGTTTTACAACACTGCCTAGACGGAACCTGGACGTTGTGACTTAGGCCATCTAAAACCAGGTCTAAGTCACAAGAAGGTATCCAAAGTGACTAGATAAGCACTGTAGACACAAAGTACAGACCCCCACACACTGCCCCAGTGATCACTGACCCCCCGTCCCATAAAAATCGTAGTAACAACTCTACATATCTGCCTCCAGAACAACAGCATCTGGCAGCCTTGCATAGGAAAACCTAGTAGAGCTGCACAGAGGTGGCTTAAGTGGTCTTGGGGGTGGGTTAGTGAACCATGGAGAGGAGGACCCAGGCCCATAAGCCACTCTAATCACTGCATTCATGGTGAAACATGTGCACCCTCTAAAACCCTTTTGTACTGCCATATAAGTGGCTCCTGCAGCCATAAGGGCTATTGGGGTAGTAGATAGGTGGGTCTAGTACATTCTGGGGGTATTTGGGGGGGGGGGGGCGCTCACCTTGACCTATAAGTGAGTTGTACTGAGGTATTTATGTGGGACCATTTTGTGAAGTTCACAGCAGTGCCCTGTAAGGTACCCCACTACTCTGGTGCCATGTCAGAAATGTGTGTGTGGTGAGAGAGGAGACTCGCTCGAGGAGTTGTGGGCTGTTGAGGCGACCCGTTCTTACCTAGTCCCGGCTTTTTCCGGGTTTGGGGACTCTCAGCGTCCTGAGGCTCCCAGTTCCAGGGGAGACATTTCCAGTCTGCCCTAGATTTTGCCTAATCCCATTCCGGTAGGTTTGGGGGGGGTCCCACAATTAACCAGTTTTTCAGTATGTGAGTACTAAACTCGACCCACAGTGTCCTTCGCCTCAGGAACTTGTATGTAATATGTAAACAGCATATCTTGCCCCATACTCTGTACCTTTGCTGCCTTAGATACTCTGAGACAACAAAACGAGTCTGATTCTTAGACCATACGTATAAAGATTATGAAGAAATTGAATCTAACCCTAACTCTTATTCTAGCATCTCTATGTATCTTTCCTTAAAATTTGTAACTTCCTGGAAATGTCCAGCCATCTTCAATTGTAATCCGCTTAGAACTGCAAGGTACAGGCGGAATAGAAGTCTGTAATGTAATGTAATGTCTGGGTGTCCAGACCATCACTTTTCTGGCCCCTCCCACGCCCAAAAGATATTTTTCTAGGCATTTGTGACTTGGATGAATTTTTGGACAAAATTGGGTATAAAATTGGATTTCTTAGCAGTCTGGGTGATTAGACGGCTGGACGTACAGTTGGACAATTTTCGAAAAAAAAAAAAAAAAAAAGTTGGATGTATTTTTCGAAAATGGACTTTTCCCCTGCGTCCGACTTTGGGCGACTTGCAACTTAGGCCCAAAATGGACTTAGACGTTTATTTTGATTATGCCCCTCCACGCATACGAGATCAATGGATTGAAACTGAAATATTTAACAATGGATGTTCAACTGCAAAAATAACCAATCATTTTTTCTTCTATAGACATGTACACTGTTTGGCTTATAGCAGAGCTTCTCAAACTGAGTTGGGACCCTAAAAGTGGTCAGAAAACCCACATTTGAGAGGAGGGTCACAACTTGGGTGGGTTCTACATAGGTGCATCATTATTCAGCACCTTTGGAGGGGAGAAGGACTCACACGGTTTTATTTGGCTGCTCTTATGAACTCACAGCCATAAAAAAGATTGACAAGCACCGTCTTATGTAATGAAAGTAGCACTGATAAAAGAGGCCCATTTACTGAGTTACGTTAGGGGCTAGCACATGCCTAGTACAGATTAAAATAGCATAATCTGGGATGTGTTCAGTTGTCCTGTGGTAACTGCCAAATGTGCTTGCACTAACTGTTAACATTTTTTTTAAGGGGTGTGTCAGGGGTCAGGGAATGGGCATTCCTGTGTTAAACAGTTAGTGCATTTACATTAGCATAGGATTAACTTTACTGCCTATGCAAAGGGTGGCAGTAAGTGTTCATGCGGTAATTTTTTTAAATGACCATGCGCCGATGCCAATGGGGAGTGTGTAGCGCAGTGGTTAGAGATAAAGCCTCAGCACCCTGAGGTTGTGGGTTCAAACCCCATGCTGCTCCTTGTGACCCTGGGCAAGTCAATTAATCCCCCATTGCCCCAGGTACATTAGATAGAGTGTGAGCCCACCGGGAGAGATAGGCAAAAATGCTCGAGTAACTGAATGTAAGCCACTGTTTGACAAATTTATTACTTAACATTGGGACTCTCTTGCAGATTGTAACTTGTATTTTATTGTATTTATGTATATTTACGGCATGATTGTACTTTGCTGATTGTCCAGCTCTTCTTAATGTAAACCGCCTAGAAATTTTGGTAATAGCGGTATAAAAGAATAAAGTCATTATTATTATATAAGCGCATGGCCATTAATACAAAAAAATTGAAAATTGCCCATTTTATGGTGGCAGTAAAAATGCCTTTAGCACATTGGAAAACCCACCCAAGGGCATACTACTTAGGGCTCCTTTTACTAAGGTGCACTAGCGATTTTAGCGCGCACCACTATGCTGCACGCGCTAGACGCTAACACCTCTACAGAGCTTGTGTTAGTATTTTTCATTTAGCGCGGGGTTTGTGTGCGCTAATCCTCAGCGCGCGCTAAAAATGCTAGCGCACCTTAGTAAAAGGACCCTAGAGTTACAACGCTACACGGATTTAAGTGATTTGGAAATCACACTGAGGTAGTTGGAAATACCGTATTAACGTATTTGCTTGAACTTTATTTGCAAATCTGAAGTGGATTATGTTCTGTTCTCTGGTGTATTCTGAATTACAATATTCGGGTAATTCTACAGAGATTGATGTGCCAGTGCTCATGGTTACAGCACTTCTCTTTGTCATGAACTCAAGTTCAGAGTTGAGAACCAAGGAAGGAAATGGTCTCTCTGGTGAAAACAAAGTCAAATCCTCCACAGATTTGGGCCTTACAACATTTGGCATGTAATTTGACAATGTACAGATAAACACATACATTGTTGCCTGGAGCAAAACAGAGGAGAAATGTTGACAATCTCCAGAGACTAATGATGATTCTATATTTTGGATCTCATCTAATAAAGCCAAATGAATAGTTGTCTAATGAAGCAGGTCTTGGATGTGAACATAAAAGGCAGGCAAAGCTTTTTTGTCACAAAATGCTAATTGTGCATAACATATTTTCCAACAGAAACAAATAAGGAAAAAGCTTTTAATATCAGGCCCTTGATTCTCGAAGTATAATGTGAAAAAGAAAAAGAACTTTACTTGAAGATAGGACATCTTAGCAATCTCTCATGGAAGCCCCAGTTAGAGAGTTGAGGGGGGACAGAAATTAAGCCTGTCCCCATTGGAATAAAACCAATCCCTGCTGGATTCAGATCCGTCCCTGCAAGGAATCAAATCCGTTCCTGCCTGTCCCTATAAACTTCACTAGCAGTTATTTCATTTAATTATGCTACTGAATTAAAGTCTCTGGTAGAGACCCATTTACAAATAAGCAAAGACACTTTATTAATTTGGAAATATTAATTGGGAAGAATACATACTTTGTGAACGGGTCTCTGCGTCCCCATCTGATATGATCAAGGAGGACTCAATAAATTTAAACGGCACTACTTATTCCATCTTGTTGACTATAAAAATCTTGGGAGTCTACCTTGATTGTAAATTGTCTTTTGATTTCTATATTACTTCTCTGGTTAAAAAATCTCACTTCCTATTATGGAAATTAAGAACAATTAAGCCATACTTTGGTTTTCTCTCATTTAGACTGCTGGTACAGTCCCTCATTCTCAGTACATTGGATTACTCTAATATTCTCTATCGATTTCTAAGAAAAATGTATAAAGGCTGCAGATCATTCAAAATACTGCGGTACAACTGATTTTCGGATTGAATAGATCAGATCATGTGACACAGTATTATTATAGACTGCATTGGTTGACAATAGAGGCTAGAATGGTTTTCAAATTTGATTGTGTATGTTTTAAGGTCTTGAATGGATTTTTACCCAGCTATCTTTTAGACTGCTTCAATTTTGCTACTAGAAAACACTTGCGTGTGATATGACTTTTTGATTTTCCATCTGTAAAGAGATGTGTTTATAAATGATTTCTTAGTAAAACTTTGGCATATTTGGCAGCTATGTGGGACAAACAAGTTAGTACTTATATATCAATCTCAGCTTCTTACCTAGTCTTTAGAAAATCGCTGAAAACTCATTTGTTTGGTAAATATTTTGATTAATTTGTTATGATCATACTACATATGGTTAGTATCTCTTAGCTGTTAACCGCACTGAACCGCAAGGTAGCTGCGGTATTTAATAATTTATTTAATGTAAATACTCCAGCTGATGAGGACCTTCAAGCCATATCAGCTGAGGACTTTCTCTACAGGTGGCCGGGGGTCCCTTTTGCCAAGCTTGGCAGATAGCAGTAGCGTCCCTGAGTCACAGATGCTGGCACCTCAGTGGCTCAGGGATGATGCCAGTGACTGTTGCGTTTGGTGGAGGGGAGTTCTGGCTGTCTCTGGAGGTCCTCAGCTAGAGGTGCTTGGGGATCATCACCAGCCACAGCAATGGTCAGCAAGTATTTCAGAACTGGAGAAATAAAACCAAAAATGCATTTCCTTTTCTGTTGAGCACAATATAAAGATATGGGGATGGACATTTCAGTCAATAAATTTTTACCTTTGTTGTCTGGAGACTTATTTTTCCATCAAGTTGGTCCAAGTTTCTCTTTTTCCGCTTTCCCATCTTCTGCAAATTTTTCTATTGCTGTCCATTGGTTCCTACCATGGTCCAGCTTTTATCCCTCTCCTCTTCCCTTCCTCCATTGCACAGCATCCCCACTCCCTTCTGTCCTGGATCAATCTCCCTTTTTTTCCCCTCCCCACTCCTATACAGCATTTCTTCCTCTCTCCTCCACCCCCATGTCTCTCACTGTCAAACATCTCTCTTTCTATTATTCCCTCCATTGCTGCAAAGAGAGCTGGGAAAGAGAGAAGGATCCAGGGTGCTTCTCTCCCAAACCCCAATACTGCCACATCCAACATTTTTCCCTCTCTCATCCCCCGGACTATGTGCAGCATCTTTCATCCCTTTCCACCAGCTCCATGCCCAACATTTTTCCTTCTATCACCCCTCTCCAGTACCATGCCACCTCACACCCTTCATCACCATGTCTCTCTCCATCACAACATTTCTCCCTCTCATATTTCTCTTCCCTATGCATCTGTACCTTACTCCTCTCCCTCCCTATGACCAAATATTCTCCTTTTTCTTCCATTCCCTGTGTACCCAATCTCTCTTTCCCTCTCACTGATACACTCACACCCAACAATTCTCCCTTTCTATTCATCAGCATATCTTTCCCTCCCTTCCTCCCTCCATCCTATGTCCTAAGTTCATGCCCCCTTTCTTCTCTGTCCCAAGTTCATGCCCTCTCCCTCCTTCTGTGTCCAAACACACTCCCTCCATCACTTCTGTGTTCCAGGTTTGGGCCCCTACCATTTCCCAACACATTCCCTCCTTTATCCCAAGTTCATGCCCCCTCTCTCTCCCTTTCTTGGTCAAATGCGCACATGCTCACTCCCGCAAGATTGTACTTGAACCATCCAGGTTGGTTGCTTCCTTCCTGCACGTCCTCGCAGTGCCACGGGCCATGCATGCTGCACATGGCTGACACATACCCTTCCCTCCAACATCAGCTCTGACATCGGAGGGAAGGCTTCCGGGTCAGCTATGGGTGGCGTGCTAGTAGCGCTGCATGCTGCTTTGTAGAGGAGCGAGTGCAGATGGAGGGCAGGAAAAGGAGGCACACCAAGGTATTGGAGCCCCTTGAGCTGCCTTCAACTACGCGGGATCCCTGTGACCACAAATGGGGTCCCATGGAATCCGAGGGGGGATTCTTACGGGATCCCCGGGATCCCAGGGGAAACACCATGGGATCCTCGGAGGTCCTGCGGGATTCCCATCGTTCCTGTTCCCATGGAGCTCTCTACTCTGCACCTTGTTTCCCCTCCCTCATTGCTCTGCTAGGCTCTGCATCCAGCCCCCTCACTCACTCCTTCCCCTGCCAGTCTCTGCATCCAATCCCACTCCCTCCCTGCCAGTCTCTGATCCCTGTCCCCCCTCCCTCCCGATGGTGGTCCAGCGATAGCTGGGACAGGAGGGATTCCTCCTGCCTCCTGTCCCAGATGATTCTAAGAATTTTTACCTCCCTCCTGCCTCCCCCACGTACCTTTAGTATCCCTGGTGGTCCAGCAGTGAATTCTGGCAGGAGCGACCTTCTTTTGCTCCTGCCTAAAGTGCAGAGCTGCTAGCCAATTGGCTGCTGTGAGTTCTGCAGGACTATGAGTTTAAAGCAGCCAATCAGCTTGCAACTCTGCATAGGCAGGAGCGACCTTTCTTCGCTCCTGCCATGAGAACTCGCGGCAGCCAATCAGCTAGCAGCTCTGCATGGGAAGGAGTGAAGGAAGGTCGTTGCTGCTGCAATTCACTGCTGAACCACCAGGGATACTAAAGGTACGTGGAGGAGGCTGGAGGGAGGTAAAAATTCTTAGAATCAGCTGGGACAGGAGGGATCCTTCCTGTCCCATCCATCACTAGACTACCAGGTCTCATGGCAGGCCGAGTGGAGGCCTACAACAGGTTTGGGAGGGGGGTGGGTCAAAGCTGACCTGAATATAAACTGAGACCCCCATTTTTGGGCCT
Organism: Geotrypetes seraphini; assembly: GCF_902459505.1. Lineage (NCBI taxonomy): Eukaryota > Metazoa > Chordata > Amphibia > Gymnophiona > Dermophiidae > Geotrypetes > Geotrypetes seraphini. The sequence goes on from NC_047085.1 coordinate 413,172,622, forward strand.
TTTTTTGGTCCAAAAATCTCCATTTATATTCGAGAACATATGGTATGTGTGTTACACTGTTGAAAACTGAGCTGTGATTTTGAGCATTGGTCAAGAGTAAACAGCAACAATGGTTTCACTGATGGTGAGAAAACGTAAGCTTTTTAAAAAAATTTCATTTACATACTTCTCCAAGTTGCACAGTCAAATCTTTGTGACAAAGGCTGTGACTTTAATGATTGAAATTACTGAATTGTTGTTGCAATACTTATGAACATAAGAATTGCCATATTGGGACAGACCAAAGGTCCATCAAGCCCAGTATCCTGTTTCCAACAGTGGCAAACCCAGGTCACAGGTACCTGCAATTTCCCAAGGAGTAAAACAGATTTTCAAGTTTCAAGTTTTATTAAGTTTTAATATACTGACCATCAACAGGTATCTAGCCAGTTTACAAGTTAAAATAGAATATGCTGCTTATCCTAGGAATAAGAAGTGGATTTCCCCATGCCAACTCAATAATGGCCTATGGACTTCTCTTTTAGGAAATTATCCAAACTTTTTTTAAAAACCTTGCTAAGCTAACTGATTCTCTGATAATAAATTCCATAATTTAATACAGTGAGTAAAGAAATATTTTCTCTGGTTTGTTTTAAATCTACTACTTAGTAGCTTCATCATATGTCCACTAGTTCTAGTATTTTTGGAAACAGTAAAAAAAAAACAACGAACCAATCTACCTTTTCCATGGCACTCAGTATTTTATAGAGCTCTACCATATCTCCCCTGAGCTCTCTCTTCCCCAAGCTGAAGAACCCTAGCTGCTTTAGTCTTTCCTAGAGAGTGACATGGTAACCGCGGTTATGAGAAAATGTCAATTTTGCCTGGTGGTATCACGGTAGTGGTTGGTCTCTCTCTCCATGGTAGTGCCAAGGGAATGAGAACCACTGTCATGGTAATACCATGGCAATGGGGATCCAGGGCACCTTCCCCCAATGCCAACCTCATCCTCCCGTGCCCTACTTAATGGCTTTTTTGGGAGCAGGAAAGAGACCAACTCATTCCTGTCCCTGCTTGAGCCGTTGCCAATCTGAAGATGTTCAAAATGGCTACTGAGACTTCATGGGGCAGCCTCAAGAGACTTTGTGAAGTCCTGGGCGTTAACAGAGTCAGGCTAAACACAACCAAAACTGATTTACTATGGCTCACAACACATCTTCGACAGTCCCACATTCCTATCACTTCCATTGGGATCTACTCTAAACATAGACAAAACTACCAAGGTCCTTGAAAACTTACTCAACTCCACTCTCTCATACGAATCCCAGATCTCCAACTTATGGAGACTAACCTTTTACAGACTGAAGCAATTAAGACTGATCTGACCTTACTTCCACAATCACCACTTTGCCATTCTAGTACAAATGCTAGTCTTATCACAGCTTGACTTTTGCAACTTGCTATACGCTGGCTCGTGTTCCTCTCTACAAAATAAACTGATTCAAAACACAGCAATTAGACTGATCTTCTGACTAAAAATACGACACTACATCAGAATAGGACTACAAACTTCACTGGTTACCTATGCATGCATGAAATACATTCATGCTATCCTGCATCATGATCCATACCCTACATACCAACATCTTAGAAAAAATAATCCATCTCATCTCCAAATCATACTTATCATTCAGGATTCATGACACAAACCTACTAATCTTCCTTCATCCAAAGGAGTGAAATACAAATGAATTTATAATTTCCTATTCACCTATACAACCATCAGAACCTGGAACAGTCTCCTAACTACTATTAGGACTGAACTGAAAACTACCTCAGATTTTGGGGAAAAAAATCCTGAAAAGCCACCTGTACAAAAGACTTCGTCAACCTATAACTTAATCATTGCTGCTATTCCAAGAAAACCATCTCCAGTATCATACCAATATATTATCTCAGACACTGTACATACACCATAGAATCTTTTTTTTTTTTTTTTAAATTGCAATTTATTTACATATCAGACCTTCCCTAAACTGTTGTAAAACTTTTAAAAATTTGTAATCAAAATGTCATTGTACTTCCCCATAATAATATATAGGTCTTTTTACTTGTAAATCACCTTGAACCTATTCTGGATAAGTATGATACCAAAATTCAGATTAAATTAGATTAGATTTTCAATAAGAATAATTGTTAAAGTAAATTTGGGTTCGATATTACTAAAGTTTGTAAAATATGTTCATGTTATATTTTGACACCTTGCTTTTAACTAAATTAAATAAATAAAAAGCAGGATGAGCAAATCCTAATTTATCTGGATTAAGGTAGTTAAAGGACTCAGAAAAAAAAATTCCATAAAATTGGTGATAGGGCCCTTCACAGTGGAATTTTCACAGTGGAGAATCCCCACAGTGCTAGGTAGAAGTTTTTTGATATTGATGATCCCATTGAAACCAAAAAGGTTTGTTCTTGAAGAAAAAGTCTGGAAGCACCTTAATGCCAATAGGTTGTAACCTCCTCAGAAGCAAACGGTGGACAACCAAATCAAAAGCTGACACTAAATCAAGCGACACACCGATTTCAGTTGACCACTATAAAAGCCAATGTATTTCACTAAGACATGCTGTTATATTGTCTCTGTACTTTATGCCCTGCAAAGAAACATGATTGTCAAGGATGCAGTACATTAGCTGCTTTTTTTTTTTTTTTTAAACCCAGTTAACTGTTTTTGAACTCATTTTCTACCAATTTGGATGCAAAACACACATTCAAAACAGGTCTATAAGTAGTCACCAGCATTGAATTCAAAGAAGAGTTTTTCAAAACTGGTTTAATGATTGTGTGTTTCCACCTAGGAAAGACTGGCTATGATAATCTCAAACTGTGATTTACTGTCAAGAATAACAAAAGGTAATAAACCATGAGTTGTATGTTTAAATCCAGGTAGCTGGCATAAAGTCTAGCAGACAAAAAGGTTTATTCATAGGCATATACTTTGGATAGTGATGTTAAAGAAGCTAGATGAAAGGAACACCAGTTAGCTGGCAAAACTAGATTTACAGGATCCTCTACAACAGTAAAGAAATTAAGACTCCACTTAGATGGTAATAGAGATTAATGCAAAGATGAACTGTTAAAAGAAAAACAGTCTGTCAGAACATCTACTATTGTTGTGAGTACTTATTTATTAGATGAAGAGCCCTTAACAAATCATGAACTTTATGGGTGTTATTAGCATTTTGGGTAAGATTAAGCCTTCTTGGCTAATTTTACTTACCCATTATAGAACTCTGTAAATTCCTAAAAGATGTTTTTAACATCTATCCACTGGTGCTCTGCTCATCCGGTTCGGGACAACCTTCACCTACTAAACGAGCTTTCTTCTGAAAGGAGCTACTTTATCCAAGTATTAGTTACCTGATTTTATATTTTAAGTTTTGCTGTAATCTCAGTAAGGCCAACACACAATTTCTCTATTGCAAAACACTATGCACAAACTTGTGCAAAAACACACATAGAACCTTACCATACCGTAACAGCACTATCTTACAGAACTCAAAGACAGTACAGTAAATATTACACCAGGCCCCTAAAATGTTAATATACCACCAAATGAGAAAACATAACAAAGTGGTCTGCTACAGGTGGGCCAAGATGGCATTTTGAACAGATGCTCATGCCGGAGCTTTGAGAGTCCTACTGCTCTGTCCATGTCCCTGTTGATTTTTTTGCAATGGGGAAGAGAAGGAGAAATGTCCGGCAGTTGCTTCCAGCTCTGGCTTCTACTCGGGTGATGAGGCAGCCTACATTGGAGGATTTTCAAGCTCTGGCTCATATGGAGAAAATGTCTTCTGCCTTGCTGAAGAATCTTTCTACTCTTATCAAAAGTAGTCTTTAAGCCCTGCATCTGAATTGGCTCCTATGCAATCTAGAACTTGTACCATCCTGTTGTGAGTAGTGAGATATTTTGGAGAAGCATTCTTGTCTAAATCCCACTTGAAGGAACGCCCAGCTGTGGAAAACTCCCCCATCAGAGGTTTAGGGGAAAACACATGAGCATGAGAACAATAGACTGTGAGTACTCTTGTGCCCTCAGGGGCACAAGTTTGTTAGGGACAGTTTGTTAGGGACAGTTGCAGTGTTGGTCAAGCTGAATATAGTCACAATGAACTCACTATGGGTCAACCATGCAGACTGTTAATTCTTTGACTCAAGTGATTGGAAGTTTTTCTACTCAGGTATCACAAGTGTCTGGGACTCTGAATGCTCAGCTCTAAGTGGTTAATCAGCAAGGGCTTAAAGTGGAGACTCTGGACACTAAGGCTACTGAATTATAGGAATTATGTGGTGTCTTAGTTAAGGACAAGATTTCTACTGCTAGAAAGATGGAATACATTGAGATTTTTGAATTTTCCAAAGTCACCAATAATTACACCTGTGGATATGGTGAGGAAATACATGAAGGAGGTGTTAATTCCAACAGAAACTTTGCCACCTATTGTGAGAAGGCAGCACACATAGAACATCAATAGGTACTCTAAACCTGACAGAATTTCTTGAATCTTTGGAAATTGTGACCTAGGGAACCCATTTTACCTGTAACCTTTGCATTAGCTGGACAGGAATGCAGTTTTAAAGTTATATTTCCGTCATACTGATCAGGTGTTTTTTGGTTCTAAAATTAGAATATTTCCTGATATATTTAGACTTCGCCAGAAGTTTTTGACTTTACACCATCAGGCGCAATCTCTTGGAATGTCTTTTTTGTTAAAATGTCCCTGTTTATATTGTGTTACCTATGAAAGTAAATCTTTTGTTTTTAGTGAACCTAAACTCCTTTTAGATGTTGTGGTTCCAAAGAAGAATTGAAAGTGTTAGTATGATGGTCTCCTGGTGTTAAGGTATACTGTATAAGCAGGCTGAAGTCCTTCCTCAGTTTGGCTGTCTATTTATTATGTGATTTAATTTCCCTTTTTTTTTTTCCTATTTCCTATAAATTGGTTCACATTTCCTCAAATTGTGGATAAATGATACAATAATTAGTTTCCTTTGTTTTTGATATATGGTTTTTTTTTTAACTAAAGCGCACAAGCCTATTTAGTGTGCTTCTTACGTATCCCTAGAATATAATGGGCGTGTTAGCATGTAGTGCGCACTAATATTTAGCGCGCGCGCTAACTATATTTGGAGGACTAATTTAATCCTTTCTCCAAATTTGTACTTATTCCTACCTTTACTTAAGAATTATATGTTATGTTAATCAAGTTTTCTATTCTGTCTTTATCTGTGCAGTTCAATGTCAGATTACATTACAAGAAGTTGGTTAGGATTGCTAGTATAAGTAGATCAGTACAACTAGTATTACAATTAGGTTGTAGTTACAAATATATATTTACAAGTACAAGTAGGTCATCGTTGGCTCTTCGTTTTGTCCCAGGAGTTGCTTTAGATAATTTAGGAATGGACTTTTACAACTGCCATTCAGTTAATTCAGGGTTGGCTCCTTGTCTTGGTACAGAAATGCTTTTAAAAAGTTTTCTGAACCTGAAATAGTGGTCACAAGATCGTAGTGTAAGCAGTAGTTGATTCCAGCATTTTGCTAATTGATATTGGATGGATAAGGTACTTTGCCCGGTAGACTTAAAATTCCCAGCATGCAACAACATAAAGTAGAAAAGATTTCTGGTGGAATATCTGTTGGAGGCATCCTGGAGTAGGGTGGCTAACTCTGTTAGGTAGGCAGGGACATTCCCTCTTAGAATCTTAAAAGTAGTGATGCCTAGTTTAAACTTGATCCTCGTGGTTATGGGCAGCCAATGTAGTTTCATATAGTAGGGCTGTAGGTGTTCCAGTTTCCATAATCCGTATACGAGTTTTACCTCTGCATTTTGAACTAGTTGAAGATGTGATAGTAATGTTTTAGAGCAGAGAACTAGTGTCACATTTAAATAGTCTAGTCGAGATAGGATTAGGGATTGCCCTAAGATTCGGAAGGCCTCCATTTCAAAGTATTTTCTGATAGATGTTACATGTGATTATATAAATTTGAACATGCATAAATAAAAAATTTAAAAAACGAGGTCTGCTACACATCTCCACACAAACTACATGCTAGCAGAATACCACACCTTGCTCACAAACACAAAACATAGATAGACTCAATAAATATGATATACATAAGAGATCAATTATAGAGATTTGAAGGCAAAATACTGAACTGGAAACCTCAAGATTCTGCAAATACAGCAATACTAGAGACATAGAAATTGAAATGCAAGATATCAAGAGATGTACATTTCCCAAAGCTAAAAAAACATACTAATAAAGGAACAAGATAGCTACTTCAAAAATCTTTTAACATTTTAACAATCTTTTAACATAGTCCCCACATTTGAGCTCTTTACTTCCATCTCGGAATCTGAGCACCACCTAATGTTAAAAGATTTTTGAAGTAGCTATCTTGTTCCTTTATTAGTATGTTTTTTGTCATGGCCATTTAGGAACTTTTTTGCTTTTTTTGAATTCACCCAGTCGTTTATATTGGGACATTTCCCAAAGCTGACATATTACAATTAATAAATTTAGAATAGAAGATGGCAGCAACTGGATGTCGGCGTTCCTGACCTGTTTCTGCTACGTACCATACTATATTATTATATCAGATAAGTTATTCAAAATAAATAATTCAAAAATTCTTTAAGGCAAACATGTAAGGAACCCACACTTATCTTAAAAATGTCCTCTGATATGGGAAAGATCACCACAGCTCAGTTGTCAATTGAATACACTCTCCCGGTGCAGTGTTCAGTTTAGCATAGTCTAGAAAATCGTCTCGTAATTCCTGACTATTTCCTGGGTTGACTGGGTCTTTTCTCCATGCCAGGAACCTGCTCTAGTTAGTCTCTGATAACGGTATTTACAGAATTACTTGAAACATCTTTATCTGAAAAGTCTGAAAGAGCAACTTTACTTGTATCTCTAGTTTTTGAGCAAGACACTATGCAACATTAAGATTATATTTTCGTAATTCCCAAGTTTGAATATATTTTCATAATTCCCAAGTTTGGATATTTCTGGAAGTTACAAAACAAACACAGGAAAGAAGAAAACTATTCCTGGCTACGAGATCTGAAAATGTGACTTTAGGTGCCTCATTTCTCGTGCCATTTTGTTCCTGCTCCGAGGTCTCTCCAGTTTTGTGTGGCAGTGTACTTCGCACCATAGTTGTTGAGGGAATTTTGTGCAGCTGACCACGATCAATGACATGGCCCGTGTCCAATGGTCGAGCTGGCCTTCCTGCCTGCTGCGGCTGTTACTTCCTACCTGCCTTCTGATGCTGGGACAGAGTTGCCTCAACCATTGTGGTGTCCCTGGAGGATCGTGGCTGATGGTATGCTGTGCAGTGTATTAGAGGGCTCTTGGTGGCTTTTTGGTGTGAGAGAAGCGCATCGGGGAGGGTCTGAGGGATGTGCATCAACGGGAGAGACGGTCCCTGAGGACATCGGGGCGTGCGCAGCAGAGGAGGTCGTGGTCACTCTGCCTCAGAGCCAGCCAACTGGTTTGGAGGGCCTTGCGATGATCGGAGAGATGTGTGTGTGGCTGGTGCAGTTGCTGGCTGCCTGGGTGATAGGCTTGCTTATTATCACTGAAGTCTCAACAGCCTGCTTTGAACTGACACATGCGCGATTATCTGCCGTTTTGGACTGCTACCATGTTTTTTTGGTTAGTTATCTTGACTTCTTTTCTTTTATTTATAAAAACAACAACAACAATATAGTAACATAGTAAATGAGGGCAGATAAAGACCCGAGTGGTCCATCCAGTCTGCCCAACCATACATGCTCCATAAATTAATTATTTAGTTTAAATGGTCCTTTTTCTTAGATATTTCTGGGCCAGAAACCCAGAGCCCTGCCCAGTAGTGTGCTTAGGTTCCATCTGCTGGAGTCTCCATCAAAGCTCACTCCAGCCCATCTTAACTATCCCAGCCATCAAAATCCTCCCCAGCCTGAATTTCTTTTGTTATGTTAATATGTTGTATGTTTAATATGGTGCTTTAGTCAGATTGTGAGCCTTTTGGAGAGATAGGGAAGTTTTAAGCTCCTAATGACTACTGTAACCCGTTCTGGGCTCCAGGGGAGGACGCGCTATAAAAATGAAAAATAAATAAATAAATATGCCAGAGACATCATCTTGGGTTGAGTGTGGAATAACATGATGAAATTCAGGATAAAGCAGATAAGTCACCAGGGCAAGAATTCACCAAATCTCTGGGTTAAGGTGACCGCCACCATAAGGAACGCAATCTAGAATGGCACATGAGGTTACAACTTAAATGGCATAAAAGCAACTTACCATCTACAATATTTATGAACAGGTTTATAAAAGCAAATAAAGTATCAACCCTAAATGTACACTAATAGTCATTCTGCAATACTAGTTTGCAATACAGTGAAATTAATGTTTAATATGTATTTTGGAAGCAGACAGCTCATATTGCAAAAGTCAAAGAATGAAACAAAATACTAACAAGCCTAGATAAAAACAGGTCATTACAGTACGTTCATAATACACCCCTTTGTTTATACTATTCCACATAATTACATTATTGTGGTTCTTGACACAGTAACATAAAAACCACTTGCAAAGCATCTTTATTTTTTATTATTAAAGATTCTGTTTAGCCTATGTTTAAAGGCATTGCTCGTTTTATCCCAGTCCCATCCGGGGACTGCTTTGCATAGCCACGTGTTAATGTTCAGAGTTAATGTTCAGAGTTTCTTTGACACGTGTCAATGATTTCCAATTTCCAATCCACTGAGTCACATGGGTCGACTACGGTAATTACAGTATCAGTTCTTAAATTTAAGTAGATATGAGACTTTCAAGCGCAAGTTTATGCCTGATACTTAGGGCGTGCACACAAGTTAAAAAAAATAAACAGGTACATATTTATTTATTTGGATTTTACTCACACCTTTGTCAGTAGTAGGTCAAGATGAGTTATATTCAGGTATGCTAGATATTTCCCTGTTCCTGGAGGGTTCATAATCTAATTTTCTGGTAATAGACTTAGGCCCAAATTCTGTAACCAGCACCTAAAGTTAGGCACCAATTTCTAAATTGAATAACAAGCTCAATTAGGCTTTTTAATCAGCACTGATTGAAACATAGGCACCTATCAAGAAAGCGCAATTCTGTAACAAGGCGCCTCTAAAAATTTAGGCGGCTTTCAAAAAAATAGGCGCTATGCATGTTAGGCATGGGTGTGGCTATGTGTTAGGCGCCTTCTTACAGAATCGCTGCTCTTAAGCGTGCTTAAGCGCTCGCATGGGCGCCTAACTTTTAATTGTGCCTTGAGTTGACCTATTTATTGGGCGCCTCCAAACTAGGTGCGCAAATAGGTGCTGCTCAGCGCGATTCACTAAACAGCACCCAATTTTACTTGAATCGCGCTGAACAGTGCCTAAGTAGGCGCCTAACTTTTGGGCGCTTCTTATAGAATTTGCCCTTCACTCAACAAATAGCTCAGATCTGGAACTCGTTACCAGAGGATGTGGTAACAGCGGTTAGCATGTCTTAAAAAAGGTTTGGACACGTCTACAGTCTGCTATTGAGATAGAAATGGAGAAAATCACTGGGATAGGTAGCAAGGAATCTCGGTACTATTTGGGATTCTGCCAGGTACTTGTGACCTGGATTGGTCGCTGCTGGACCATCAGTTTGACCCAGTATGGCTATTCTTATGTTCAGTTTTAGGTTCTTTGCCCTACGGTTTTACATTTAAAAAAAAATTCCTTTGAAAATACATTGCTAGGTATGAATATAAAATATGTTCATTTTTTTGGCCTGGCCAACTCTTTGTCAATATGATAAGGTTCACGAACAACGAAGGGATGATGGTACATCTGGCTTGGCATACTACATACTACTTAGCACTAACCGTATCTCTTTCTTTTCCTGTTTTCCCATTCCTCCGGTTTTACCTATCCCTCTCAGCACTCTCTTGTAATTGAAATTGGTTACTAATGTACTTGACAATATTTCTCTGTATCATCGCTGTATATGAACAGTCTCTTCCCCTGTAAACCGCTCTGAACTGTTTGTGGTATTGCGGTATACAAAAATAAAGTTGTTATTATTATTATTATTAATGGGTGGTTTCATGGGATTGATTATCCTCGCTCTAGTTTATGTATCTTCCTGGTGTTAACATGTCTGCCATTTGTATTCTTGCAGCTTAATATGATTCCTGGGTTTTGAGTAATTCATGCCCCCAGTAATTGAATTTAAGTATGGACTAGATTGGGGGATTGTCTTCCTGGTAGAGGATTTACTTCATTTATTTTCACCTTCTTCTCACCATGTCTATTTTCCTATCTTGGTTTGTTAAAATGTATACATAAAAAAGGGAGTTCAGCCATATCCTGTGTCAAAACACTGTAATTTGATTTATATTTTCATAGAACTAGATTCAATAAATGCTGCTCAAATTTGGACACTGAAAAAATAAGTGGTAAGCACTATGTTAAAAAGTCACGTGTCCCTCATAGAATAGCGCATAGCGCTAATTCCCGTACCTAACTTTAGGTGACAGACTTACATCTCCTGAAATCTGGTGCCAAGTGTTGGTGCCCAAGTTAGGTGTGATGAGGCAGTATTCTATAATTACGCACGCAACTTTTAGAATGCATCTGAAACGCCCATGGCCATGTCACCCCTTTTGAGTTATGTGCTATTTGAGTTAAGCGCCATGCCTTATACAATATAGTGTGCAGCTAGAGGTGTGTGTAAATTTTAATGTGTGCCAATTAACATCAATAATTGGTTGTTTGCACCAAATTATTGATCCTAAAAAGCTTGCTAGCCAATTTATTTGTGTTCACATCTCAGCAGTGTACCTACATTTGGGTACACAAATTTTGGTACTATATATAGAATCCAGGTGTCAGTGTACCATCACTCTGCACTTATTTGAGAAAGAAGAAAAGCTGAAACTATAAGAAAACCACAAAGCTAAATCTGTTTTTATAAAATGACTGATAGTACAACTGTTCTTCATGACACCTACGGAGTATAAATGGTGCCTGTTTCTCATCACTTCCTGACAAAATAGTGGTGTGAAAGATGGGGGTGTACTTCATTGCAGTTATTGCCTTAGGGGAAAAGGAGGTGGGCATTCAGATATGTTGCAAATATCTATCTGAAGCTGCCTGTGACAAGGTACTCTGAGCCACCAAGGGAGAAGAAACTGTTTCTCAAGCCCATCAGCAGTAAAGTGCCAAACAAAAAAAGTTAGTATTTATTTGTCCTTGAAGTCTGCAACAGCTCTTCATGACCTTTAAGGTCTGTTTTAGCTAAATGTCAGGTACACAAGCTGCAATACTTTCTTTCTGCAAGCCACCAGGTTTGCTTTATTTCCACAACAATTATTTATGTTGAGCACATCGTCACCTTGGACAGTTAATTGTGAAGTACTACAGAAATCTATACCAGGGGTGGGCAACTCCGGTCCTCGAGGGCCGGAATCCAGTCGGGTTTTCAGGATTTCCCCAATGAATATGCAATGAAAGCAGTGCATGCAAATAGATCTCATGCATATTCATTGGGGAAATCCTGAAAACCCAATTGGATTCTGGCCCTCGAGGACCGGAGTTGCCTACCCCTGATCTATACTGTCATTTAAATTTGTAGGGACCACCTTGGGAATCGGTACTTAAGTATAAGATCTAGGTATCATTGTAGATAATATACTGAAATCTTCTGCCCAGTGTGCAGTGGCAGCTAAAAAAGCTACTGGGATGCTAGGAAATTAAGAAAGGGATAGTAAATAAAACCAAAAATAATAAAATGCTTCTATATTGATCCATAGTGCAACCTCACCTTGAGGATTGAATTCTTCTGATCATATCGAAAAAAAAAAAAAAAAAAGGATACAAAGAGATTAGTTTCTTAACTTGATAAAATCCTTTTCAGTAGAAAGGGGTGGTATGCTGAACTAAGGGGTCTTCCATCCATTCCTGTGAGTCCATTGCAGGAGATACTGACCACTGTTTTCAGCAATTCCTCCTTATCCTTACTCTCTGCTGCCCCCAGTCAGTTAGTTTCAAAGCCGGTGACAGCCCTACGGAAGAGAACAGGAGAATGGGGAGACTCCCCCAACAGGAACTTGATCTACTCATACAAAATAACACAATGCTCACAGACAGGCCAAGGAGAGGAAGGGAACAAAGTTAACCCTAATTAACAATAAGCCATAAGAAACTGTGGCACTCAGGGGAACTATATACATCCAACATACAATTTCTTCAAAGTCATGATAGCTGGCAGAAAGTTCAGAGATGCAGCCTTCAGGCAGCAGACAGTCCAGGCAGGTGCATCGACAACGAGGGTGTGTGTGTGTGTGTGTGGGGGGGGGTGTTCAGCATACCATTTCTATCTACTGGAAAATATATTATCAAGGTAAGAACCCAATCTCTTTTTCCAGTGCAATAGGGATGGTATGCTGAACCAAGGGATGTACCTAAGCAGTCCCCAAAACCCCGGGTGGGAGAGAAAAGCCTGCCTTCTAAACAGAGGCTCCAAATGATGAGTCCTCCTGTGCTGCCATGTCCACTCTATAAAATTTGATGAAAGTATGAAGGGATGACTAAGTCACTGCTCTAAAAATCTCAACTGGTGGAATTGTTCTAGATTCAGCCCTAGAAAAGGCAAACCCTCTAGTTGAATGCACTTAAAGAGTGATAATGTGGTCAATGTATGAGGACAAAATAGCTGACCTAATCCATCTTGAAATGGTAGCCTTGGAAGTTGGCCTCCCTTTCTTCGCCAGATTCGTCAAAGTGAAGAGATGGTCCGAGAGATGAAAATCATTTGTAACTTCCAGGTATCACCAGATAGCCCTTTGGACATCCAGCAGTCTCAAGACTATGCCCTTCTTTCTAGAACCAGAGGTCTGGAAAGCTAGAAGTCTAACCTCCTGGTTGATATGGAACGCCAAAGCCACCTTTGATAAGAAAGAAGGGAAAGTCCGCAAGAAGACCCCCGCATCTGTGATAAGAAGGTAAGGATCTCTGCAGGACAAGGCCTACAACTCAGAGACACATCTAGCAGACATAATGGTTACCAGAAAGACCATCTTGATAGTCAAGTCCATGAGGGTGGCCTCTAGTAAGGGCTCAAACAGAGGCCACGAGAGCTCCTCCAGCACGGTGTTATGGTTCCAGGGAGGACAGGGCTGGCAAACCAGAGGCCTACGCCCCAGGACACCCTTGAAGAATCTGATAATATCTGAAACAGGAAACTCCAGCCACTTGAATCTTCAGTACACTGGAAATACTTTTATAACTAATAAGAGGAAATGTTTTTTCACTCAATGAATAGGTAAGCTCTGGAGCATGTTGCCAGAGGATGTGGTAACAGCGGTTAGCGTATCTAGGTTTAAAAAAGGTGTGGACAAGTTCCTGGAGGAAAAGGCCATAGTATGCTATTGAGACAGAGTTGGGAGAAGCCACTGCTTGCCCTGGATCGGTGGTATGGAATGTCGCTACAATTTGGTTCTGCTAGGTACTAGTGATCTGGATTAGGACACTGGGCTAGATGGACCATTGATCTGATTCACTATGGTTCTTATGAGCTTCTTTGGTTGCTGGACACAAAATTCTACATCTAGGCTGATGTGCAGCTACTTCTACCCACTGCTACCTACAGCTTTGAGTAAACTGACTGTCTAACAGCATGGAACCACCTCCCCAAACAAACTCTACCTAATTCTAAGTAAAACACAGATTTGGGGGGGGCTCCTAATACAAGCAAACATGTACCTCACTTCAAAATACCTTTTGGGAATTATGAACTTCCCCTAAAAATCACAGGTCAGAAATCTTGGGATATTGTTAGACTCATCACTTACTTTGATCCCACAATTCAAAAACCTTTGAATATTGTTTTTATTACTTGTAGTGACTGAGAAATCTCTCTCCATATATTGAAAAGACGAGCCTGACCACATTATGACTCAACTACTGAAATACTCTTTACACTGGTCAAATCAAAAAGAATTTGCAACAACTCTAATTCAGAATGCTGCAGAATGACTCATAGAAGGTTGCAAGCAGTGTGACCACATCACACCCTTCCTGCCGAAACTACACTGGCTTCTATTATCTCACAGGGCTAAATGCAAAACTCTGTTTGATTTTCAAGATCCTCAGACAGAATGGGCCAGAGTACTTAAATAGCCCTCTTACACACCTTTAAGACCTCTAAGGTCCTCCCAAGGAGCATCATTATCTGCACCTTTGTTAAAGGAAATTGCACAATGCGATACGTACCAGTGAGCTTTCTCAGGTTTAGCCCCCACACTCTGGAACCTACTCCACAAGGGGATACATTTAACTCAAGACTACTTCTACCTTCAGGAAGTAGGTTAATGCCTAGCTCTTCTCCAAAGCCTGGATTAGCTTGCCACACACCATTGTAACTCAGACTAGCCCCTCATATCTCATTTAACTGTACATGATTTGCCTTCAGTTTAGCCACCCATTTTATTATTCTAGTTGACTCTGCATTACTCATCTTGTTCCTATCTATATATGGCCCCTCAGCTACACAATAAGATTTTTCATTGTATCTTAGGAACATCATATCTATGTTATTTTATTCTTCCAATGTGTGCTTATTAAGTGTTTCATTGGTATTATGCTGTCTATTATGGTTATCATTTCTATGTTCTGACATTTTTCATATTTCTGTTATACGATTGCTCTGTAGTGCTGATAAGTGTGTATATTTCTGACACTTTAAAGGAAATGTCATGGCTTAGATAGACTCCTTTCTAACAAAAAGACTAACGAGGGTAGAATGGCATGGGAATACAAGCAACTGGAATGAAACTTACATAGGGGTACCACAGGGAACAGCCATGCTCTTCAACATCTTCATTCAACCACTGGGGAATTTCATCAGAAAACTGGGATGGGAATGCTACATCTACGCCGATGACATCCAACTGATCATTCCGCTAAAGAAGCAAAACGTGAAAACAAAACAAAACATCAAAACATGCCTGGGGAAAATCTTCGGATGGCTACAAACAAATGGACTAGTAGCCAACAAGGATAAAACGGAACTATTAATAACAAATGGGGAGGAAATAGCCCAAGATATAAACTAACATTGAATGGCAATACCATAAAATCTTCTATGGATGGGGTGAGAAATCTAGGGGTATGGTTGAATCCAAACCTAAAATAGGCCTCAATAAGGAACCCAATTGTGTTTATGAATCCAAACCTAGACATGACAATATAGTGACAATTGTGAAAAATGCATATGCCAAACTCTACTGGGTCAGAGGACTTAAACTCTACCAATGTAATAATAACCCTGGAACTCTCAATTTTTGACTACTGCAATGCAATCCTACTGGTTGTCCCAAAATACATGATTAAACAGATTTATATGGTACAAAATGCAGCAGCAAGATTTCTGCTGGGAAAATCGAGGCACACTAGCTCCCGATTGAAAACAGGGTGAAATTCAAGATCCTACTGCTGATGCACAAAATCATTCATCTCTCTGCCAGACTATGTCAGCACACAACAACACGCACACTACGCTCAACCAAAATCATCTGCTGTAAATTCCTTCCTTACAAAAGCATCGGGAAAAGAATGTTCCCGGTGATGGCTCCATGGTGGTAGAATGCCCTCCTGAAGGAACTAGAAAAAGATACCGGAAAGTTTAAGAAAGGGATAAAGACCATCCTCTTCATAGACTAGTTTAGCCAATAAAACAACATAGAGCAGACAGTTGGGTAGTTCCCCCCCCTAAATCAGGAGCTCAATAGTAAGAACACAAAAGGATATAAATAAGCCAAAGGCTGAAGCCCAGAAAACTAAACTATGAGGAAGATAATACTTCAAAGATAAACATAAACATGATACAGATACATGTATATAGACTACATTTAGTTGAATAGGCCAAACTCCTTAGGAGGTGTATAAATATAGTGTTCTTAGCTGCAATAGTAAACCTAATATTAGATGTGAATATAGGTAGGACGATTGATTTGGTATGAACATATGCAAATAAGAAGGACAATTGATGTGCTGGTAACATAAGTAGGATGATTGATTATGCCATAATTATGCCGGTCTTAATAACTCTGTATTGTAATACTGCTACAGATGCCCTGTAACTCTGTATGGAGCCCATGTATTGTAACACCTCTACAGAAGCTCATGTATTGTAACACCTTTTACAGAAGCTCATGCAAACCGCTCTAAATTGACTCCGCAGTCATTGGTAACAGTATAGAAGCTTACAATAACATAACATAAAACTCACTTGTATACCGTAAATATCATTAAGTTCTATGCGGTTCACAAAAACTAGTAATACAAATGAATAAACATCCAATATCTAACTTCCGAAAGAGTCCCTAAAAAGATACGTTTTTAAGTCACGTCGAAATTGTTGATACAAATTTGGGAATATGAATATATGAGTTTAATCCCTAGTCCATAAGACGTCAGAGGAAACACTTCCAGGTCAGCCACAAGAGGCACATAGGATCCGTGGGCTCGCACTGCAGGGAAGGCAGCAGAGAGGCATCGAGAGGAGCTATTTCAAATTGTCAGGGAGCCAACAGGCACTACTCTCCCCCCTGCCTCAGGGCTTCTGCAGCCCCTGAAACAGGCAGCGAGATCAGGGCAGCAGAGAGCAGGGCAGAATGCAGGGCGGCAATGGAGCAGGAGAGTAGGCAGAGAGGTGTGCGACTGGTCCCCAGCACTCACTTCTTGAGTTGATTGGCCAGCCCAGTCAGATCGAGAATTTTGTGTTGTGAATTGCTGCCTTCCCTACTTTTGAATGTCCTTCCATGCGTGGATCAGAATCGGATCGAGAGGCAGGTTAGTGAATCGGGTCCGGGTCGCAAAGGGGTCACTAAGTGGTCGGGTCTTGATCGGTGGGCTTAGTGAATCTAGCCCTATATCTACTCAAACTATGTCCCCCTCTCCCCCCTCCCTGCTGAGGAACAGCTATGCAGAGATCATACTGTATTTGAATGTAGCTGGCCTTGAATGACTGAGAAACATGTGCGATAAATCCAAATACCTTTTCCATATCATATAAATTTAGATGCTCCATCATAGCATGACTACATTTTACACAACTTTGTACGAGCCTGTTTATGCTTTACATTCTAAGATTTATAAAATTAACCAAAGTACAAAAGGGTATGGTATATGAAAGATTTTTAAATAAATCTCTTTGCAATTGGTTTTGGGTTTTTTTCTTCAAATACAACCTATGTCTGTGGTAATCAAGATTTTCTTTGACAAAATAGTGGTTTTCTTGGGATGCCAGTTTTAATTTGAGAAATGCCAGTTTTAATTTGAGAAAAAAAAAAACTC
This sequence comes from Geotrypetes seraphini, assembly GCF_902459505.1. Taxonomy (NCBI): domain Eukaryota; kingdom Metazoa; phylum Chordata; class Amphibia; order Gymnophiona; family Dermophiidae; genus Geotrypetes; species Geotrypetes seraphini. Next base: position 413,190,021 of record NC_047085.1, read on the forward strand.
CATGGATTAAGATTCGGTGTCCAACAAAAAGTCTGTGTTCCTCTAATTTTCCATGTTACTTCACCATATATAAGAACATAAGGATTGCTATACTGGGACAGACCGAAGGTGCATCAAGCCCAGTATCTTGTCTCCAACAGTGGCCAAACTAGGTCCCAAGTAGTAAAACAGATTTTATATATACAGTACACATTTTCTTTCATTTGAATTCTATTTTTCTTGTTCATGTTTTTTAATTGCTATGTTTGCACACAGAAATGTATGTCTAGATTAAAACCTAACGGTATACAAAATACTAGTACAGGTAGTTGACAAGAGGCCCGATATGCCTAGAGTAAAAAATGCCCTGTGGACCTTAGTATATAGGATCCAAACTGAGACTGTTAGAACACCAGGCTGCTATTTCAAATCTATAGAGAAAAAAAATGTGCTTAGTTCAAACTTGTTATTTTTCCTCTGAAAGCTTATCATCATATCCTAGCATCACCCACTGGAAACACCAATTTGAAGTCTTGATTAAAAGCCAGAGGATATGTTTTGTTTTTCTAACAGTTCAAAAAAAACCCCCAAAACTCTAATAGCTTCAAGAAGTTGAAGATGCCAGGAAAAAAGAGATTACATAAGAAAGCTTCATATCTAAAATATGACGTCCAGTTATGCATTTTAGAGGATTGTTTTGGGAAGAGTAATATTGATATGATTGTTGAATTGGGTGGGTTCCAGTGGACTGAAAGTAGGGGCACAAAGCTGAAGGTTTATGCACTGTTTAAATGGCCTTGCTTTGTTCATTACACATGTTGAATGAATGGACTGGAAAAAAAAGAGAAATGAGATGGGCAGCTTTTAACAGAACAGTGTATTGAAAACCACTTGTGTGTTAGATGAAAACATTTCAAAATCTACATTATGCAACTGACGTAAATAGCACTGCAGAAACAATCACACTATGGGAGAGGGGAAGTTATCAACATGGGTTACGGTTAAGATGGGTTATTTTACTGTTGAGCCCAGTTATTGCATATATTGGGACCTGTGCTATAACTGCATGAGATAGTGGTAAAATAATCCATCTTAATGGTAGCCCACATTGATACCTCCTTAAGAGTTTCAAAGTGATGCCTGCATCTCTTGCTCTTTAAGAGGGAAAAATGGATTACTAGCTTGTTGGTAATCACTGCCCACTTGAAATGATTTTGATGAAAATACACGGCAAAGGGGCTGATGAAGAAGCTGCAAATGGCTTTACAAATGTGATTATGTGTGTTAAAACATCAAATAGTGTTTGCAATCATGTTAAGTTTGTAACATACAAAATTGTGTGCCTGAAATACCGGTCCCAAAAAGTTATGCAAAATCACTTAAATGAGCTAAAAAAAACAAACATGTAAGTCAACTCAGTTCTGTATGACCAACATTTATGCATATTGACACTTAGGACTCCTTTTACAAAGCCGCGCTAACGGTTTTAACGTACGCACCGGATTAGCGTGCACTATAGCGCGCGCTAGCTGTAAATCTACTGCAGGCAGTAGCGGCTAGCGTGAGCGGCAATTTAGCATGCACTATTCCGCACGTTAAGGCCCTAGCATGGCTTTGTAAAAGGAGCCCTTAAATATGCTTGTGGGAGGCACAATAATTTTCTCAAAGAAATTATTTTAAGATGTAATTTTTTTTTTTTGCAATAAAATACCATAAATCAAGTTTCCATAATATTTAAATAAGTTGGCACCAGGAGACAATCTTTCTGCTACGTATTTTCTACTGTAAACTTCTTTGAATGTTATCATTCAGAAAAGGCTAAATATATAATTGAATAAAAATAAATACAAAAGATTTGACATTTTGTACAATCAACAACAAAGTTTTGTCCATTCTCTTCATTTCTTGTGTTACATTACATTACATTAGATTCATGTCTTCTATCCCACCAATACCTTTCAGTTCTAGGCGGTTTACAACAAGAAATTAGCCTGGGCATTCCCAGGGAGATTACAAGGTTGATAGCTATAGTATGCGTCGGGATCTGGGAATGGTCGATATGGCTTGGTTAGATCATTTGACAAATTTCTTGAATAGTATGGTTTTCAGTTCTTTCCTGAATGTTTTGTAGTTGGGCGTTGTGGTCAGCAGATTTGAGAGGTAGTGGTCTACTTTTGCTGTTCGGGTGGCTGTAATCTAAAATATCTGCTACTGTTTGTGAAATACAAGAGTATTTCTGAGTTCATGCATGAACAGTAGGTAGCCAGAATGCTTTTTCTTATGCAGTAGCAGGATGAGTATTCTGGGATGCTGAAGATCTCAGCAGCCATTTTGAGATTGGAGCTGGCATACGCAAGAACAATTAACAGGTCTCAGCAACCATTTTGATGGCAGGAATGACAGTGGCAAAAGTGACTGGAAATTGCCACTAGAACTATAGAGAGGCATTTTTGATAGGATGTCTAAGTCTAAGTTTGGACATTTTGGGAAAGATCCAGAAATCCAGTAGAGAAAATGTCCATTCTCAAAATGTCTTTTTTTTTTTTTTTTTTTAAATAACCTGTGTTAACGTTTTGGTCCTTAGCACGTCTATCTTTTATGGCTATTCTCAAATATAAAGATGTCCACATGAACAATTCAAAAAAGCAAGTTTTTTGGACATTCAAACAGCTAGCATTCTTAGCAAACTGTTCACAGACAACTGAGCATTCCTCAGCACAACAGAAGGATTACTGCAGAGAATGTCACATTAAAAGTCCCAGGTACAGATGGCAATTTAACTTGATTCTATTGTATAATAAACCCTCCAAAACTCACCCAAAATGTACTGTACCCACCTATACACCACAACAATAATCCTTATGCCTACAGGTGTCATCTTAATGTAGGTACAGTAGGTTTTGGCGGGCTCACCATACAACAGAAGTAAGTTAAAGTGACACCTGTACCTGGAACTTTTAATGTGAAATTTACTACAGTACTTCTTAGAAGAGCCCCTCTGCTTTCTGGGCTCAAATGCCTGTGTTAACAACTGAAGCTGAAAAGGCTAAGAACTTCTCTGTACCCCCTCATAATATAGGCTAGAACAGTGGTTCCCAACCCTGTCCTGGAGGACCACCAGGCCAATTGGGTTTTCAGGCTAGCCCTAACGAATAAGCATGAGAGAGATTTGCATATAATGGACATGAAAGGCATGAAAATCTGCTCCATGCATATTCATTAGAGCTAGCCTGAAAACCCGATTGGCCTGGTGGTCCTCCAGGACAGGGTTGGGAACCACTGGGCTAGAATGTACTGGGTTTTGTTTTTTTTAAACATCTTTGGGTGGTGGGAGGTGGTCGTGACCACTGGGGGAGTAAGGGTATGTGTATTGTGCCTTAATCCTTCCAGTGGTCATTTGGTCAGTTTGGGCACTTTTTTAGCAGACAGACGCTTTTAAAACAGGTTTAGTTCCAAACATCTAAAAAAGCCCCCCTCCTTAAGATTTGGATGCACTGCAGACAAAACAACCTGAAAGATGTCTAGAAAGTCTGTTTTGAGAATGCCCACTTAGATGTTTTGACTAGTAAGACATCCAAGTGCTGGTTTATGCTGTCTTTTGGATGTCTTATCTTTTTAAAAAATGAGCCACATAGTATTTAATGTAGGCCTGGGAGAGGGCTCATAGGTAGGTCTGGGAGAAAGCTCTTGTTGGACCGGGGGGGGGGGGGTAGGGATTTGGCTCCTCCAGGGTAGAGAAAGACATGGTGACCCATTCCCGTGGCAAACCACAGTAAAACTGCAGGAATGGGTACACTTTTATACTGTTTACCGTAAGTGTGGAAACAAAGCTTTCCCACAGGGAACCCCACCCACAATCACAGCCCCCCCCCTTCGGAGTTCGAGCCATCCCTCTCCCCTCGCTGGTTCAGCGGCTCTAACCCCTCTAGTCGGATTCCCTCCCTCCCTGCTGCTGGCACATACCTTGAAGAGTGAGTTGATCTCTACACACATCTGCTCGACGGTACTCATGGCCTTCCCTCTGCCGGGCCTTTTCTTATGACGCAACTTTCTCTTTTTGCAAAGAGAGGAAATTACATCACAAGGAGTAGCCCAGCGGAGGGAAGACTGCGAGCATCGTCAAGCAGGCATGTGTGCAGAGATCGGCTCACTCCTCAAGGTGTGTGCCAGCAGCAGGGAGTGAGGGAAGGAGGCAGGTTGGACCCACGAGGAAGAGGGGATTTGGTCCCACTGGACCGAGGAGGGTAGCTGGAGCCGTCGGCACTGAGGAAGAGAAGGAGGGAATGCAAGGCAAAGTAGATGGGCAGGTAGTAAGGGCACAGGAGGGGGTTGGGCTGAAGGTAAGGGAGAGAGAGATGTTTAACCTATGGAGAGGAGGGCTGGAACTGAAGGGAAGAGAGAGAGCTATAGGACCTGCAAGAGGGGGAACTGGAGGGAAGGGGGAGAGGTGCTGTACCTATGGAAAGGGCTGCAGCTGTTGAAGGGGGACTGCTGGAGGGAATGGGGGAGAGGTGCTGTATCTATAAAAGTGGGGCTGCCGGAGGGAAGATAGAGAGGGGCTAGACCTGTTGGAGGGACCGAAGGGAAAAAGAGATACCATACCAAGTGGATGAAGGAAGAGGGAATGAAATACAGAATACAGCAGAGAGGGAAAGACACAGGGAGGTATCAGAAACAGAGGGGCAATAATGGTCTTAGAGATAATAGGGACAGAGACACAAAGGGAGAAGCTGCATGGGATTGGCACATGGACAGAGAGGGGGGTATATGGACACAGAGGGAAAGTGCTAGATGCGGAAGAGAATAGGAACACAGAAGGGAGATGAGTAATGCAGGATGTAGAGTAGTGATGATAAATACATGGAGATGGACACAGGGAAGATGCTTGGTGGGAAGGTATAGGGGACCCAGAGAAGGGAAAGATAAGTACACGAAGATGGATGGTGAACATAGAGAAGAAGAAATGTCAAATGAGCAGGGGATCCTGGTGAGTGAGTTAAGAGATGGCAGAGGGAAACAGAAACCAGAGCCTGGGACAAACGTGACTTGAAAAACAAAATGATCAGACAACAAAAGGTAGAAAAATAATTTTATTTTCCATTTTGTGATTAGAATATATGAGTACTGAAATGATTATCCTGCCAGTGCTGGTGTTAGAAATGGTTAGGGCCCAGGGCAGAAATTTGGGAGGGGACCCCATAGCCCACTACTAGCCCACGCCATGTTCAACTTCCAGCAGGCTTAGAGCTTTCTTTAATCAGGGGGCTTAGAGCTTTCTCTAGCCAGTTTAGCTCATAGTTGTCCGCTGGTGCATAACCAAAGAGAAAAGTTGGTTCAGCCAGAATGGGAACACATTAGAAGCAGCCAGTGTAGTCCACAGCTGTTCCTTGAAGGGGAACAGATTCTGGTCTACAAGAAGACCAATTTTTCACTCTTTCAAAAAGTACAAAGACCAGGGGACACTCAATGAAATTACATGGAAATACTTTTAGAACAAATAGGAGGAAATATGTTTCCACTCAAAGAATAGTTAAGCTCTGGAACTCATTGCCAGAGGATGTGGTAATAGTAGTTAGCGTAACTGGATTTAAAAAAAAAGTTTGGATAAGTTCCTGGAGGAAAAGTCCATAGTCTGCTATTGAGACAGACAGGAGGGAAGCCACTGCTTGCTCTACAAATCGGTAGCATGGAATGTTGCCACTATCTGGGTTTCTATCAGGTACTTGTGACTTGGACTGGCCACTGTTGAAAGCAGGATACTCTAGATCAGGGGTGCCCACACTTTTTTGGCTTGCGAGCTACTTTTAAAATGACCAAGTCAAAATGATCTACCAATAATAAAAATGCTAAAAGTATGGTATGGTATGATAAAGCTGGTAGTGCTACAATGGAATAATAGATAGAAGCTAAAATTGCTAGGAAACTTCCAAATATAATAGGACGTAAAAGAGGGAATTAGTGGTACTATTAACTAGAATGATAGAAATAAAGGCTATATGGGTGTATGGGTACTGGGGATATATGTTCGGCGGAGTTGTAAACAAGGAAGTTCTAGGGAGTATTGGTGAATATATGTATAGAGAAGAGAATTCAGCTAATTGCAGTATTATATTATAAAACGCATTATTATTGAAAGCTGTGTGTGGAGCAGACATGGGCAAACTATGCCCCGGGGGCCATATCTGGCCTGCTTTCCATTTTAATCCGGCCCACCGAAAATTTCCTGCCAGTCCGTGCAGAGCTGGCCAGATCAGGGCGGGGGCCCAATGAGCTCAGACGTTTTGCTTCCCAGTCTCCGACAGTGGTTTCCTTCCCTCCACTCCCCTCCCAGAAGTTCTCAATACTTGCCTGCAGCAGTGCCAGTAGCGTCAGCGCAGTGATTCACTTAGGCAGCATTGGGGCTTTGACTGAATCGCGGCCTACCTCTGATGATGCAACTTCCTCTTTCCTCAGAAGCAGGCACAACCCATCATAAGAACATAAGAATTGCCGCTGTTGGGTCAGACCATTGGTCCATCGTGCTCAGCAGTCCGCTCACGCGGCAGCCCTTGGTCAAAGATCAGTGCCCTAACTGAGACTAGCCCTATCTACATATGTTCTGGTTCAGCAGGAACTTATCTACCTTTGTCTTGAATCCCTGGAGCGTGTTTTCCCACACGACAGACTCCGGAAGAGTGTTCCAGTTTTCTACCACTCTCTGAGTGAAGAAGAACTTCCTTACATTTGTACAGAATCTATCCCCTTTCAATTTTAGAGAGTGCCCTCTCGTTCTCCCTACCTTGGAGAGGGTGAACAACCTGTCCTTATCTACTAAGTCTATTCCCTTCAGTACCTTGAATGTTTCGATCATGTCCCCTCTCAATCTCCTCTGTTCGAGGGAGAAAAGGCCCAGTTTCTCTAATCTTTCACTGTATGACAACTCCTCCAGCCCCTTAACTATCTTAGTCGCTCGTCTCTGGACCCTTTCGAGTAGTACCGAGCCCTTCTTCATGTACGGTGACCAGTGCTGGACGCAGTATTCCAGGTGAGAGCGCACCATGGCCCAGTATAGCGGCATGATAACCTTCTCCGATCTGTTTGTGATCCCCTTCTTTATCATTCCTAGCATTTTGTTTGCCCTTTTTGCCGCCACAGCGAGTTGTGCAGATGGCTTTATCGACTTGTTGATCATAACTCCCAAGTCTCTTTCCTGGGAGGTGTCTCCAAGTACCGCCCCGGACATCCTGTATTCTTGCATGAGATTTTTGTTACCTACATGCATCACTTTACACTTATCCACATTGAACCTCATCTGCCATGTTAATGCCCATTCCTCGAGCCTGATTAAGTCACATTGCAGATCTTCGCAATCCCCCTGTCTTCACTACTCTAAATAACTTTGTATCGTCCGCAAATTTAATCACCTCACTCGTCGTACCAATGTCTAAATCATTTATAAAGATGTTGAAGAGCATGGGTCCAAGCACCGAGCCCTGCGGCACCCCACTGGTGACGCTCTTCCAACCCGAGTATTGTCCATTTACCCCCAATCTGTTTCCTATGATCCAGCCAGTTTATAATCCACGTGAGTATTTCACCCTCGATTCCATGGCTCCTATAGCGGGAGAGGCCTTAGGCGCCTGGATCAATCAGGCCCTAGGATCCTGTGGGTTGGGCAGGGGAGGGGCGGGCCCACCTCATTTGGACAGAAGCGGGCCTGCTGGCTGGACGTGCGAGGAGCTGTCCGGTCCAACTTGCAGGTAACCCCAAGGGGAGATTCTGGGGAGGGGGGGTCCGGCAGGAGGGGTTGAGCACCCTCCTGCTGGCGATCTTAGGGGGGGCCATTGGGGGGGCCGGCATGAGGGGTTGGGTACCCTCCTGCCGCGATCTTTGGGAGGGCCACTGGGGGTCGGCAGGAGGGATTGGGTACCCTCCTGCCGCAATCTTTGGGAGGGCTGTTGGGGGGTTTGGCAGGAGGGGTTGGGTACCCTTCTGACGCGATCGTTAGGGGGCGGGTTCTGTCGGCAGGAGGGGTTGGGCACCCTCCTGCCGCGATCGCTGGGGGAAGGGGAGGGGAGACTTTCGGCCGTAGCTGCAGCCGCTATACTAATCAAGGCAGGGAGATCCTTGCCGCGATTAGGTACAGCGGCCGCATCTACTTACCATGTAGGCCAGCATTTTGCTACCCTAAAATGTAAGCGTTTCCCATTCTGCTAGGGAGACGCGTAGGGCTGCCTAGGTTCGCTTAAGGCTACCGCCTAGCCTTAGGCGAGCTTAGGCGGGCTTGCGGGCCTCTCTAGGCTCCCTGGAGACGCCTGCCTGGGGAGCATTTTTTTTTTTTTTTAGAAAAAGTGCCTCCCGATTGGCTGATTAGACAGCTGTAGGATGCCTACAGCTGCCTACAATCGGGAGCACTTTGCATAATCAGGGCCTAAAGGTAGTGGCCATGGCTTGAGGCACCCAGAGATGCGCAGACGTCGCCGTGATGACATCACGCATATGCGTGACATCATCACGTCGACAGTCGCGCATGTACAGAGGCCCTTCAGATGGGCCCTGAGACACCAATAGGGAGTGCCAGCAGGGAAGAGGGCCGAAGAGAAGGAGAGGCACTGGCGCCTGCTGATCTTCTACAGCAGTATTCCTCAACTACTTCAAGCTAAGTACCCTCTAAGTCTAACAAATATCAACTGAGTACCCCAACCACAGACCTCCCTAGGGCCACCCAAGCTCTGCCCCAGATCTCATCCCCTTTACTAATTGTAATGCAATTTTTTCCATTCATTTTTCATATACACACAATATACACAGCAGATATAAATTCTCAAAACTGACACATTTCAATCACTATATTGAAAATAAAATCATTTTATCCACTGGCGATCCTCTGCAGGCTGCTGTAATTAGCTTTAAAGGTGAGACCGGGAGGTCAGGGGGGAAGCTGGTGGATGCTACAGAGAAGGGGGAAACATGCAGGCCTTTGGTGAATCGGGCAGCGCTGGCACTGTACCGCGTAAGGAAGTCAACTGGCAGGCGCCTCTCTTCCTCCTCAGTGTGCCACAGCACACTTGCACACTTGGAATCTCAGGAGGCACACAGTTTGAGATATACTGATCTATGGCCTGAAAATGGCAAGGACAGATCAAAATCAAGTATGCTAGGAATTGATTTCTTGGGTCAGACTACATGGACCGTGCAGGTCTTTATCTGTAATCATCTACTATGTTACTGGAGTCCCTATTAATAGGAATTTTTATTTTTAATGTATTTTACCTTTCTGTACAAGGTTGCTATTATTTCATTTAATATTTTAAGCTCACTTGCAGGGGTCCTTTATTAGTCTGTATGCCATGAGGAAAAAGTGGGGAGCAGGGGTGGCTTTTTGAAGCATGCCACCTTACTAGCCTAGAAAAGTATCTTTGTTAACTAGTTGTCACTAGATGCCTCAACCTTGGCACAATGGAAATCACTAATTATAACTGTTATTTCTGGAAAAAATAGGGATCTGAGACATGGGCTCCCGTAAAGATTAATAGTTTCAGCAGACTTGAGTATCTTTTTGGAATTCACCGACTCGTGTAGCCTGCAGCACAAGTATTATATTCTCTATTGTAATAACCCTCAATATAAAGAGCTCTGCAGAGAAAATAGGATGAGTAGGGATATTTATTTTGGGGAAAGGGGGGTTTATAATAAAGGATCCAAGCAGAGGTTAGCGGTGATTCTTGTTACTGTCTTCATTGTTTGTACTAAAGTCCTCTTTATTATAGTTGTGAGTCTGATCTATTCCAGTGGTTCCCAACCCTGTCCTGGAGGACTACCAGCCAGTCAAGTTTTCAGGATAGCCCTAATGAATATGCATGGAGCAGATTTGCATGCCTGTCACCTCTATTATATGCAAATCTCTCTCATGCATATTCATTAGAGTTATCCCAGAAACCCAACTGGCTGGTGGTCCTCCAGGACAGGGTTGGGAAACACTGGTCTATTCCACATATTTAACAAAATACTAGAGGCTGTTTTCTTTGACTGATGCTGCTTTGGATTGTTTTCAATAAAAACACATAAACCCATTTGTAACTTGCCTAGCAGCTGAAAGGGATAATTTGCAATCATTAAACTGTCTGTTCGTTCCTAAAAAGGTACCTGAGCTACTTTGCCTTTAATGAAACCTCATGATCGAGGTGCCCTAACTTCCCATTCAAAGTTACTTCACTCTGGACTATGTGCTCCTGAATGACTGCTGGCTTTCACCCAGGTTCTAGTTTAAAATCTGCTGTACCTCCTTTTTAAAGGTTAGTGTCAGTAGTCCAGTTCTACCTTGGTTAAGGTGGAGCTCATTTATTTTCTCCACAATATTGCCTAGGTCCAGTCAAATCTAAAATCCTTTTCCCTTAACCCATCTCAAGACTCTGAAGTTCTGCCTGCCTCCTGTCCTGCACACGGAACAGCCAGCATTTCTGAAATATCCTTGAAATTCTGGATTTCAACTTTCTACCTAAAAGCCTAAATTTGGCTTCTATAACCTCCCTCCCACACTTCTTTTTTTTTCCCCTAAGTTTCAAGCAGAAAATACACAGGTATACACCTGATTTAGAAGACAATTGCATCAATGATAATTTTAACAGGAAAATAATCATATAGGCAATTATATATCAATGCTTGCCTGAGTCCAAAATAAGAAAGCAAGATATTAGAAATAGCAAAAAACAAAAACAAAGGAGATATTCTTTTCAGAAAGGAAATATTAAAAGGCAAAGGAAGGTATAGCTGATAATTCACTCATAGCGAGTACTTCTCAAACCAATATGAACTAACCTACAGGAGAGGACATAACAATTGGAACTGGAGCTATTCTATCTTCCACAAAATTTTTCAAATGTGAAAGTTCTACAAAAACATAAGTATGACTGATATTTTACGATACATTTGCACGGAAATTGGAGGAAATAAGTAACTCCCAAAGATAGCACCTGCTGACGAAGACCCCAAAAGGCCTTACGTCTGCTCTTTGTTACCTTGGATAAATCAGGAAAAAACAGCACATTTAAACCACAAAACCTAACATCTTTATGTCGAAAATACAATCTCAGAATCCAATTTCTATCAGGTTCTAGTGCAAAAGTCACTATCAATGTTAACCTAGCAGTTATGATCACCGACTGAGAGTTTTCAAGGAAGCCCGTCAAGTCTAGGCTAGCCCCCTCTTCTAAAAATCCGTGCTAGTGGCTGCCGCGCGGTAACAGCCCAGAAGCCCTTTAAATCTCTATGGGCTTTGGGCCGTTACCGTGCGGCTTTGTAGAAGAGGGGCTAGGTGTCTACCGTAATTCTTCTTTTCAATCTTTTCCTTCTCCAACCCACCAGAGGTTAGGTAAAAAGCCCTGGATAAAGGTGACATAGACTTCTTAGGAATCTGCAAAGTTTCCTCAAAGTACCTTTTAATCATATTTATTGGTGACAAAAGGAGTTTTAGGAAAATTCACCAATCTTAGGTTTAATCTATTAAAATTCTCAATTGTCTCCAATTTTTGATGTACCCATAGTTTATCTTTAACCTATTCTTGTTGACAATCTAGGATTTTCTCTTGATCTTTTCTAATTTTTGTAGACTCTTGTAGTGACCACACTTCTTAATTTCATTGTGACTATGTATACCAAGACAACACTGTCTAAAAGCTTATCTAGTGACATGTGAAGTCTGCCACCTTTGCACCAGACAGGTAGGTTATCAAGTGATCATCATGTCCACCAGTCATCTAGCTGGAACCCAGCAACAAACTGAATTTCTTCTTCTTAATAATTATCTATGGAGAAGTGGAAAGGCAGGCATTAGACTTGGTCTTCTCAGTCAGGCATTACCTCCACAACTGGCTGAAGCCTGAGTTTTGTGATTTGATAATGTTAGGAATGCTTGAGATATTGTCTGGGCTTGATGTCTCTCTGAACAGATCAGAAAGCATGTCCTTGTTCCCTCTCCCCATCCCCCTGGCACAGCCACAAGGGCAGAGTTTTCCTGTTTTGGTAGCCTCTGTGCATCAGAGTGAAGCTGAGGTAGCCATAGTGGAGAGAGGTTTTCGAAACAAGGCCCTAGAGCCAAGTAGATGTCTGAAGGCTCTGCATTGAGCAGCGCACTTTAATTTCACTTAAGGATTTTTGGAGGTATACATCATTGATACAGCATGCATTCAACAATGTGAGAGAAGTTTAAGCACATGTTTGAAATAACAGACATATGTTCACCCCTGATGCAGATGCTCACCCAAATGTGACCATATTGGGTATTTGATCAATAGACTTAGGCTTGCACCATACTGCTTGTGAGTTATTGTCCAACTCTTTTGGTCTACTGCTTAATGTTAGACTGGGCCTTCCATGTATTTCTTCCCCTGGAGAATGTTGGTCAGAACCAGGGTGATTTGGTTCCAGAGATGGCCATCATGAGGAGGGGATGAAAGGGAGAATACCAGGTGCATCCCTGCCTAGCTGCCTTTTGGCTAGTCCCACTGTATTTACTCTGAAAGCAACTTGACAAGCCATTTTCGATTTGAGTAGAGCTTTGCTCCTGTGTGTAAATTAATTCACAAAAAGATTGCCTCTAGAAGCTAAAAGTGACTCAACATTCAGAGCAGTTAGCACAAGTTAACTCTCGGACAATCTATGATTATGGAACTTCAGGCAACTATGATTAAGGATGTTTCAGCAGTTAGATTGAAGTTGGAAAGTATGGAAAATTCTACTAAAGTCTTCATCTTCAGTTGTTAAATTTTCTTTGATTACTTAGGGTTTCCACTAAGGAAATATCTGAAGTACAACAGGCTAGTTTATCACTTTTGACAAGTTTATTATCTGTCTTCTGAAATGAGCCATCAGTCTCAAGATCAGGTTACTGAGATGGATGATGGATTTACTTAGTGTGGATACTTTGCTAGAAACACCAGATACTGAGCAGGAGCAGCTGCAACTTTCATAGCAATTTTAGTCTTGACATCACATAAAAGAATGGTTATTGACACTATTCTTTCAGAATCAGGATAAATTGTTTTTGGATTCCAAGACTCATATGTTTCCAGATGTAGCTAGAGAGACAGACAAGAGGAGAAAGCAATTCCTTCTATACAACTACTTTCTAAAGTCATCAGGCAATGATAAGAAAGGTATCGGGGCAGGGGGCTCAGGTTGGGCTGCCCTGGACTTGGTGAAAAATGTCCTTGCAAGTTCCTCTACCCCTCTTTTTGGTGCACTGAATGGAATGCTTAATGGCCTCATTAGCACACATTTCAATGCACTTTCTCTGGGCATTACTTGTCCAGTAACCTCTGGTGGTAGCCACATGGTGAGGCTTGCAGTAGCTTTTTGTATCCCATATGCCCACAAACATATGCACTGTTGCCAAGCTACAGCCTAAAACACATCATTGTATTGGCCCCTTAGATTCTAAGCTCTTAGGTGCAGGAACATATGGACCTGAATACTTATCTCTAATGTGTAGCGCACAATTTATAGGGACACAAATATATGTTGATAACCTGAACACTTATCACCATAATGTGACTAAACTATGGAATCAGTTCCCTTTTCCTATCAGAGCAATAGACAGCTTAATACCTTTCTGAAAAGCAGTGAAAACAATCTTGTTCCCCGATCAACACATACTTCAGGTTTAAGACTCTATAACTGCCCAAAGACATGGTGTATCCCTAATGTATAAGGACACCTTGGACAAATAGCCACAGTGGAGAGAGGTTCTCTTGTCTAATGCACACCTATGTTGTCTAATGTCTTCAGACTTACTGTGAATGTACAATTGTAACCAGCTCTAGGCTCCTGGCGAGGAAGGGCTAGAAAACCAATAAATAAATAAATATAGCTGAGGGTGTTCCAGCTAGGAGAAGCCTTCTATTTTAAATTTCTGTGTAAATCATTGGTCTTCATTAATGTTTAAGACAGGGCTGTTTTGGGTCCTAAAGGGCTAAAGGAGAGCTGAGAAATATCTTCCTACTTGGGGGCCATGAAAATAATAATGCTTCTCAACATTCATTCCTACCAGAACACCTAGCCTTGGTCACATAAAAAAAAACCCAGATAAACCCAAAGCAAATACAGGACCACAAACTTAGGGTCCCTTTTACAAAGCTGCGGTAGCAATTCTCCCATGGCAAAAGCACTGAAGCCCACAGAAATTGAATGGGATTTGATGCATTTGCCTCGAGGAAATTGCTACTGCTGCTTTGTAAAAGGAGTCCTAAAAGTATTTATTTAAAAAATTTCTCAACTGCCTATTCCTAGCTGCAGTAGCGATACTGCCGGGGTAAATGCGCCAAAGCCTAAAGGAATTTAATGGGCTTTGGTGCATTTGCTGCGTTAGCATCATTACCGCAGCTTTGTAAAAGGGGCCCTAAATTTGAAAATAAAATAATTTTTTTCTACATTTGTTATCTGATGATTTTATATTTCTAATCATCTTTTCCCAGCCTCTGGTTTATTTATTTAAAAATTTATATACCGCATAAAACTATGCAGTTCACATGTTGGTTACACACATAATATACTGATCGCCCTTTAGTTGCATAAATATGAACAAACAATAGACAAACATCTAAGCAATAAAACTGTAAAAAGTTAAAACCCAGATATTCATTGGCACTATATCTTACAAGAAGAATAAAAGTAGGTGCACTTTATAAAAAGCATTAACAAAGAGCTGAGTTTTTCAACATTTTCTTAAAATTGATCTTTCCAACACAAAAACGCAGTATGCCTGGCAGAGCATTCCAAAGTTTGATACCCGCTACCGACATCATTGATGCTCCAAATGATAGGCATCCTCCCCTCTAAAGTCAATTTCATACTGTTGTCAATACTGTTTGTACTCTTAACTCTGTTTCCAGGGCCTTCTTATCCATTCGCTCAATCTTTTCTTTCCACTTTCTGCCCTATATTCATTTTTGATCCAAATACACCGGGGATTTTGAATTACAGTCCACTCGAGGGGGCAATACTTTCAAAATAGAACAAAACACAAAAGACCCATCAGTACTGATGAGGGAAGTCTTTTATGTTTTGTTCTATATTCATCTTTGACATTAATTTTTAACATTTAACTTTCTTCCATTTTCTGCTTTCTTCTCAAATCTATCTATTTTTCCATATCTTCCCTTCCCATCTATCCATTTGCACTATCTCCTCCTTCTTTCTGCTCTTCCCCTCCCCTCCATCCATATGTACCATCTTTTCCCTCTTTCTTCTCTCCTATTCCCATTTATCCATAAACAAAATTTATTCCATCTCTCTTCCCTTCCTCACCCCTCCTATCCCTGTGAACCATCTCCTCCCTCTCTCCTCCTCCTCCTGTGGTCCGATATCTGTCTTCCCCTCTCCTGTGATCTGGTATCTTTCTCCTCTCCTTTCCAGAGTTTGGCATATCTCTCTCCGCCTTCCCTTCCGTCATCCTTACTTTGGTCTGGCATCTCTCTGTCCTTCCCTTCCCCCTCCCCCTCCCATAGTCTGGAATCTCTCTCCCTCCTTCCCTTCCCAGGTCTGGCATCTCTCTCTTCTTCTTTCCCCCTCCCAGTTGTCTTATTTCCTTCCCACAGTCTGGCATCTCTCTCTTCCCTCCTTCTCTGGTCTTTCTTCCCTTCTTCCCTGGTCTGGCATCACACTCTCTCCTTCACCTTCCTATGGTCTGGCATCTGTCCTCCCTTCCCCCTCCCTGGTACCTCTCTCCTTTTCCCTTCCCTCCCCCCCCCCCCCCCGAGGTCTGGTATCTTTCTTTCCAGTCCTCATGATCCAGCATCTCTTTTTCCTCCCCCTGCGATTCCCCTGCAATTACCCCCTGTTTGCGGATGTTGCATCTCTCTTCCACCTTATTCACCCCTGGTGAGATCTGGTACTTTTCATAACTTTCTTGCTCCCATCAGCACTACACTCTTTTACTCTTTGTGCCACGGGCAGCATGAGTGAAGACAACATGCTGCCTTCAGCAGCCCTGGAAGCTTTCAATCTGCTGCAGTGTCCTCCTATGTGGTGACAGGAAGCTCAAGCAGAGGGAAAGCTTCTGGGGCCACCGAAGGCAGTGTATTTACTTCACTCATGCTGACCGCACCCTGAAGAGTAAGAGTGCAGTGCTGCAGGGAGCAAGAAGGGTATGAAATATAACAGATCCCATCAGAGGGCGGGGTGGAATTCTGGACAGGCAAGCCACAGGCTGCCCAAGAGGTCTCTGAGGACTGCCATTGGCTTGCTGGCCTTGCATTGAAGAACACTCCTTGGATTTTTTTTAATAAAATGCTTTTTTGAGGAAAAAATCTAAAGAGAGTTTTCTGTTTAAGATACATTATAGTCCAAAAGTTATTCATCATGAAATAATTAATTATGTAGCATGAAGTTGTATATTCATGTAATTTTTAAATTTTGGGAGGTAAATTAATTCCATTAATCCATTCATAATGTCACAGGCAATTTTTTTATCTAGAAAACCATGGCAAAACTCCAAAAAAGATGCTGGAGCATGTGTGCTCAACTTTGATAGCCTTCAAAGGACACCAAAACACCTCTAATTGTAGGATCTTTTTACTTAAATGTCAGAAAATCTGGGCTTAACATATTTTAACAAGCGATTTTCCCCCACTGTCAAAACCTAGATTTAATGTGGCAGGTTTTTTTTAGGGCTTTTTATTTGAAGGTTATGTGCTAATATTCTTATTAGCATGCGGTACCTGCAAAGAATTAACATAGAAGCATTTACTGCCTTCTACTTACTAAGTTATCGTAACTGCATTATCTAAGTTATTTATTTATAAATTGTTGTATACCCTCTCCCTGGTAGAAAATACTAATCAAGATGATGAACAAAAATAAAAACATTAAGAATACATAAATGCTGTATACCAGTGTTCTTCAACCTTTTTACACCTATGGACCAGCAGAAATAAAAGAATTATTTTGTGGACCGGCATCGGTCTGCAGACTGGTGGTTGAAGAACACCGGGCTAAGTTGTGGGCCAGACATTGCCCATCTCTACTCAATCTCCACCCCAGACCATGCTCCCATAGTCCTAATTGTAACACTATTTTTTCCATTCATTTTTCATATATACACACAATATAATCTTATTAACAATGCATCGATCGCATCGCGGACCAGCAGTTGAAGAACACAGTTTTGGGCCTGATGCACATACCGACCCTGTGGACCGGCAGGAAATTTCTGTGGACTGGCACCGGTCCATGGACTGGTGGTTGAAGAACACTGCTGCATACAATTAAGGAAAAAGAAAGTCTTCAATTCCACCCTAAATCTTAACAGTGAGGTTTATTCCATAAACTCATTAACTGAAATGGTAATTGTAAAAGCCCATTTCTAAACTGTCTAATGCAACTCCCGGGACATAATGATGAGCCAACGATGACCCACTTGAACTTGTAACTACGTATTTGTAACTATGATCTAACTGTATTAATAACTGTACTGATCTACCTGTAGTAGAAACTCTATTGAATGTGCATGTCAAACTTTCCATTGTAACTTCCTGGGTAATTGACCCAAACACTTGTAATGCAATCTGCAGTGGCGTACCTAGGGTATGTGGCACCCGGGGCCCATCATTTTTTGACACCCCCCCCCCCCCCATCTATATGAAAAATATGATTTTTAGTACCAATCTACATATCGCACCACAAGAGTGTACCTAGGAAAAGGCTGCATCTTAAACACTGCAGTGAGCACTAGAACACCAACACATACATTGTAAAACTAAACAAGCCAGATCCCGCACAGTCAATTGGTCCTGTAGTCAATGCCAACTGAAAACTATGTCTTTTTCATACACACAGAACAGAGATACACCCTCGCCCAAAATGGAATAATCACAAACTAAAAATAGAAATATGTAGACAAAAGTTAAACTGATCCGCCAAGAAACCAGACCCTGGATACAATGCAACACCACAAAAAACAGTAACACATGTCCTCTAATACAGTGCAAAATATAAAGACAGTAGATGTAAATTTGAAAAACCTGATACATAACAATCACCACTTTATAAATTAACAAATAAAAATAAAACAAATAATGAGAAATAAAAAAATACCATTTTATTGGACTAATCCCCGTAAGCTTGGTCCCCATCCCCGCAAACCACCTGATTCCATCCACACAAGCCTTGAATTGTTTATATTAAAGTATAAAAAGAAACAATATTCTGTACAATTGTCAATTTATAAATCAGCGTCTTCTCCCCACTCTCTTCCCCATTTCCCTTCAGCATCCTCAGCCCACTCTCTCTCCACTTTCCTTCAGCGCACGCACATAAAAACAAGCAAGTAATTTTATATCATTTTCATTCTATTCATTCATAGAAATTAAAGTCTAGATAATGCCAGTCACATAACAAAACATGATTTTACAAAAATAATTCCCTGCAGTCAAGCCTACAAGGATTACTAGATGTCTTTCAGCAGTTCCCCTCCCTCCCTCCCCCTTACCTTTGTGGCCAAGTCAAAATGATCTACCAACAATAAAATTTTAAAAACACAAAGCACGCTGTACGCAGAGAAAATGTTAATTATCATTTATATTCCGCGGGTTTTCAAAGAGGTCAAGGCAGATGACTTTATGCAATGTCACCTCAGTAACAACTATACAAAAATAGACAAATATTCCCCCTCCCTTTTTACTAAACTGCGATAGCGGTTTTTAGCGTAGGGAGCTGCGTTGAATGCCCCACGCTGCTCTCGACGCTCATAGGCTCCCTGCGCTAAAAAACTCTATTGCGGTTTAGTAAAAGGGGGCCATAGTGCAAAATATAGACAGCAGATATAAATTTTCAAAACGGACACATTTTGATCACTAAGTTGAAAATAAAATCATTTTTCCTACTTTTTTGTCTGGTGATTTCATGAGTCTCTGGTCCTTCTTCTGGTCCTTCTTCTTTCTCTCTCCCCCTGGCTCCCCTCTTTATTTCTGCCTTTCTTTCTCTCTCCCCCTGGCCCTCCTCTTTCTTTCTGCCTTTCTTTCTCTCCCCCTTGACCCCCTCTTTATTTCTGCCTTTCTTTCTCTCCCCTTGGTCCCCCTCTTTCTTTCTGCCTTTCTTTCTCTCTCCCCCTGGCCCCCCCCCTCTTTATTTTTTCCTTTCTTTCTCTCTCCCCCTAGCCCGCACAAAGCCAGCAGCCGATTTCTTCCTGCTCCTTCCCCGATGTCCTGATGTCCTGAACTTCATCGGGCAGCAGCAGCATTCACAATTCACTGCTGTTGCCCGCTTCAGGCCTTCCTCTCTGTCGGGTCCTGTCTTCATGAAAACTGGAAGTAGGCAGGACCAGGCAGAGAACAAGGCCTGAAGCCGGCAACAGCAGCGAATTGTAAAAGCTGCTGCTGCCCGAAGAAGGTAATGGAGCACCGAGGCAGTCCGCTTCTCCCCCCTCCCAGCCGAACCCCCGCTGACCCTCCTATCTCCCCCCCCCCTCCGTGAACCTTTCCGACCTTCCCAGCGAGAGCAGCAAACCTCCTTCGCGGCTTTCTCCTCCCTCTGCCGCGTTACTGATGACGTCATCAGTGATGCGGCAGAGGGAGGATAAAGCCGACGCTACTGGAGGGAGGTTTGCTGCTTTCGCTGGGAGGGTCGGAAAGGTTCACTTGGGGGAGGAGAGATAGGATGGTCAGCGGGGTTTCGGCTGGGAGGGGGGAGAAGCGGTCTGCCTTGGTGCTCCAAGGCCTGGCGCCATTACCTTTTTCGATAATGGCGCCGATGCTGCTTTCGCTGGGAGGGTAGGAGCGCGATAGGGACCGGGCCAGCTGTGCACCCCCCCCCTAAGGCGGCACCCGGGATGGACCTCCCCCTCGCCCCCCCTTGGTACGCTACTGCCCTGGGGAAACAGCCTGCAACAAGATCGCGCGATGCCAGAGATCTTTGCCTGCTTCGGCTGTTTCCTCCGCCGCGGTCCCGCCCCTCCTCTGACATCAGAGGAGGGGCAGGACCGTGGCGGAGGAAACAGTCGAAGCAGGCAAAGATCTCTGGCATCGCGATCTTGCTGCAGGCTGTTTCCAGACGCGACACCCGGCGCAGGGGGGGAGAACTGGACCGGACCGGGAGCACCCCCTCAGGCTTGGTACCCGGGGCGGACCGCCCCTCCCGCCCCCCCCTTGGTACGCCACTGGCAATCTGACCTTGAACTGAATAGGTAAAGGTGGAATAGAAAACCTGATTAACTTAACATAACATTAGGCAGCTTATTTCATTCCAGTCTTCACCCAGAAAGCTTTCTTTCTCCAATATTCCTTTCCTACCATCTCTTTCCCAGGGAAAACCATAAGACTCTTATGGGAAGATCGAAGAGGGTACCAGAGCACATACCAAGACAGTCGTGAATATAGCACTTTCAGGGCATCATTATGCAAAAATTTTATCTTTTGTAAATCTTTTTATTGGTATACATTGCGCATTTTACAAAACATATGAATACAGATGTTAAACATGAACTACTATTGCAAAAAAACAAAGAATATCAAGGTAACGAATAATGCAGTAAACTTGTATAATGGAACATAGATCAAACATATTCAACATAGCTTCACAACTATGTTAAAAACCCATTACAAATAACTTAAAATAAACTCTGTTTCTTAATGGGCAACCAATACAAATGGGCCTAACAGCAGAGCCACAGTGTTTCTCTTCAGGTCATTCAAAGGAAACCTTGCTAACATGTTTTGTGCAACCGGCAGTTGCCTTATTCAGGAGACCAACACACAACAGCAGCCCATCACTTGCACTACTGAGAAGAAAGGCATCTACCATAAGAGTGCAATTTCTGTACTAATCTCCTCACCCCCCAAGTTTTAATGAAAACTTCTTAGCAGGCAGATATTCACATCCTTCCCATGAGGTCCCATTAGGTCCTTCCCATCAGTAGCAGATCCTGTCTCAGTACTCTTCCAAGGCACAGGACCAGAGCTGCAATAGGAGGGGGGAAATTGCTTTGAAATGTGCTGCAGTCACTACATTGCAGGTGCAGTCTCAGGAATAAAGAAGTGTACAGCAGAAGACAAGAAAAGGGGAACATGAAAACCCAGCAGAGAGGAAGTTGGCAGGTGGGAGGAGGGGGAGATGCCAGAATGTAGAGGCACCAGGACAGAGAGGTGAGAAAAGGGGACAAAAGAAGGAAGAGCAACAGAATAAAGATAAAGGGAAGCTAAATCCTTCAAAATCAGAGGCTATGCGGTCAGCCTACGATTGCAGGTTCTGATTAAACATACTCTTCAGTCACTAGTATGGTTCGACCACCATCTCCTTTTTGCTCCACATATCTCATATGTAATAAAGACATCCATTTTTTGCCCTTGGGAAAATCTGCTCCCCAATTTGCTCATAACTGAACCTCAATGCCCAAAAGCCGGTTTTCCTTGCACTAGTAGTTAACAGATTAGAATACTGTAATTCACTTTTAGTGGGTACATCTCAAGGTAATTTGAAGCATCTCCAGCTCATACAAAATACAAGGCATAGCTAATCTATAATCTTACAGAAACACATGATGGAATTGCACTGGTTTCACATTAAAGGCAGAATCAGATTTAAACTACTGATGCTAACTCATTGCACTTACTATTCTGGCCTGCTTTTCAATTTGAATTCTGTATTGATTACTACGTTATCAGCCCCAATGATCTCTATGCTCTTCACAAGGTAATTTGCTTGTCATCCTGGCTTACACTAAACTCCACTTAGATTTTACTTGGCAGGCTTGCTTCTCTGTACTGGCTCTTACGCTCTGGAATTTGTCTATAACTAAGCATCTGAAAAGCTCCTTTCACAAACTTAAGACTGGAGTAAAAGCATATGACTACTTTTTCTTCAATTGCCAAATTTCTTGGCTCCTTGGCCTAGAAGTCTTTTATCCCTTCCATTTCTCTGACTGCTTCCTAGTCAACACGTTTACTCTTTTGTTCTGCTTACATCCCCTGCCTTCTGTTTTGTTTGGATTATATGTTATGGGCTGTTGTTTTGAACTGTATACCTCTGCAGCAGAGTGTTTAAAAAAATGGAACAGAAAAGGGAGTGGAAAAGGTAAAGAAAAACCAGCAGAACGAAAATAAAAAGGAAAACTGGAAGAAAGGAAATGGGCATAACAGAAAAAAAGGAATAGTAGGAGAAAAGGGAGCAATCCAAAAAACATAGGAGAGGATTATCTGGCTGCTTCTTGCACCACAGCTGCCTGACCAGTTCTGTTGTGACTGGCAGCTATAACCTCTGTTTTTCAGAGCACAGTGAGTATAGCAATCCCTGTCTCTAGAAACCTGGGAATTAAAAGACAAAAGTTTTTCTCTGCTATCCCAGACAGAAACAGGAAGGCAAAGCAGCCTGGGAGCAGGAGGACATTTTTTTTCATCAAAAGAGTGCTGGATGCTTGGAATGCCCTTCCAGAATGAATGATGAGTGGTGGAAGCTATACTGGTAGTTGAGCTCAAAATGATATGATATAAAGAAAGAGGATCATTATTTGCAAACATGAATGAATAACAAAAACTTTGCCCTTCATAGCTTTGTTACAACTAGGTTATCAATGGTAATCTGCCTGGAGCAATAGTTATGACCTAACAGCAGTGGCATGACTGTAACAGGCGTCCAAGAAGGCAGAGTGGTAGCCTACATGAAGTAGTTTTCAAGTCCATGCAAAGGCATTTAAATGTTCTAGGTCAGTGGTTACCAACCCTGTCCTGGAGGACCACCAGCCAGTCAGGTTTTCAGGATAGCCCTAATGAATATGCATGGAGCAGATTTGCATGCCTTTTACCTCCATTATATGCAAATCTCTCTCATGCATATTCATTAGGGTTATCCCCAAAACCCTACTGGCTAGTGGTCCTCCAGGACAAGGTTGGGAAACACTGCTCTAGGTGACCCTTCAGCTTTATGCCCCTCTCTTCTCTTTTAACTTTCAGCCCCCACTCAGATTTTGATAATTAAACTCAACAATCATGATCATGCCAACATCAATGATTCTGCAGAAACAATGGTGATTTGGCTGTATTAAAATTTCAAGAAAGTACTGGGGCAATTTACATGGAGTGATGATGGTTTAAACTGGAACATCAATAAACAAGGGGAAGCTTAATGTTCTGGGCAATGGCTTTGCTAGTTTCGATAGTGGTGTGGATTATCAGAAAACTTGGCAATAAGATTTTGAGGGAACCTAGGTACTAGATTTAAGGGGGAAGTTATCAAGGTGGGGTATAAGGCAAGTTTTTACTGCATCTTGAATTACCACAAGAGTCAACAATCTGCAGTATCACAAGTTACTTACCACCATGGTAAATGAATAACATTACTTGTGAGCTACCTTGTAAGCAGTGTTAATGCCAGCAGCCTGGGAGCATCAGGCCTCAAAGCTGGGCCAGTTGGAGTTCTTAAATCCACTCCCCCATGAACACCCCTAGCCCCCGATCCTTAACCAACCTCCCTATACAAGACCTCAACCTCATGATGACACCAAACCAATCATCACCTGATCCTCCCGCACAAGATTCCAAGCCCCCAATGACACAAGAGACTCTTGCATTAGACTGCAACTGTCCTGACCCTCCCCCCAAATTAACATCCCACCTCCCTAAAGAAACGCCCCCAGGGTCTCCTGGGCCTACCTGAATTTGTTCCTAATGTCTAGTGGTTCCCCTGGCAGGAGAGCACCTATTCAGGTAGACCCAAGGGATCTGGGAGTAGGGGAAGGGGGAGTTTGATGATCAAAGGGAATCAGGTGAAAATCAGTGGTGTGTATAAGTGTGTGTGTGGTGGGGTTGAGAGCTCTACTGGTCCTCTGACCTGCTGTCTGGATACATCAAGCTGTGGCTCTGAGGCTTTTAGCTAGGGTTATTTTACTGCCTATACAGTGGCTTGCAGTGTGCAATAACCTTCAAAACTTCATGCATCATTCACCGTATACTTTATGGAAACTCCGCAGCTCAGGTGTCCAACTCTTTTCCAAAGTATGGTCTACCTCCCGCAAAACCCTCAGAAGAATACTTCTAAATCTCCCCTCCACAAAAAATCTTCAATACAAACATATTTTCCATTCCATGCTCACCTTTCTTGGTGTAAAAACTTGGAATGACCTTACTGAAGTGTTCAGAACAGAACCTAACCACACCATATTCCGGAAGAAATTGATAACTCAGCTAATTGACACTTAATCACATGTATCCTCCCCTTCCCCCACCCCCTCCTTCCCCCCCCATACCCTCCTCTTCTCTTATCCCTCCCTCCCCATCCTCGTCCCTCTCTATAAGTTGCCTTGAGCCTACCTAGGTATGAGCGACGCAGAAATATAAGATTAGATTAGATTAGTATAGCATTTACATAATAATGAACTGCTTTACATGCAATTACATATTTTGCATCTCATTACTATTTAACCAATGGTGACTTAACTAAGGCTGTTTTAGAGCAAGACAACTTGTGTTAGTACCCTTTAATAATGCTATTGCCCTAATGCAATTTGATAATTTCCACCCTTAGCGTTGATTTTGTAAGGCCTATAGATGATAAGATGTGACATGGTCTACCAGTCAAAGTAGTAGAGGCCAATACTTTATAGATTCAAGCATCTGCCAGCACTAGGCTGCTTGCAGGGACTTTACCTTTAATACTGGATGGGAATTAAAATAAAGTGAACCCTATGCAGCCAGCAGAATGTCAGGGACTGAATGTTGCCAGCAGCTGAAGGAATAATTACAAGCTCTGAGCATCCATCTGGGGACTCCTTTGGGAGTGGGCAAGACTACCGGGAACAGCTGAACTCCTTTGAATTATAGTACTGTTGAAATTTACTGTTCAACTGTTTAAATGCTATAAAAATGTATTTGATTATTGCATTATTTTTGTTGTGAACTGCTTTTGGTTGAACTTAGGTTTGAATAAGGCAGTACCCAAGTATAATGTAACGCTTGGGACTGATAAGGAGAGGAATGGTATGAACTGAAAGTTTGGTAAAAGAGGTGGTTCTTGTGCTCAGTTGAGTGTGAGAATTTATATGTCGCTCTAGTCAATATGAAGTACAGTACTCATCACGGACAAACTGAATAGGCCAATCTGATATTTTGTTATTATTATCTCACTGTCGGTGCTTCTTTAGCCTTCTTTTCCTCTCCTCTTCATACCTTCAGTTCATTGCTGGAACTCGGTGTTTATTTCTCCTGCACTCTGCTTCATTTCTTCTCCAACAGTTTCTCCTCTCCTGCTTCCTTTTCTGTCTGCCACTTTCAGAGCCACTCCTGCCATTCAATCTCACTTTTCTTTTTTCCTCTTTCTCCTCCTCACCTCTGCTTCTTCTCTCCATTCTCCAAGCCACTCAATACCTTTTACCATTTGTCATAGTAAATACGCTGCAAGAACAGTCTGTAGACTTTTATACTGCAAATTTTCTAACTGAAATCATATACCAAAGCACTAGGGAAAAAAAAAGCCATTTGGAAAGAACAGAGCCTTGGAAAATATAAAATGTATGTATGAGAATGATAAAAAAAAAATGCATGATAATAAACTCTGAGAAACATGCCTGAAATCTTTTCAGAGAAGAGCAAATTATAAATGTGAGAAATAAAAGAAACAACATGGTAAAAGTACCACAAAAAATGACAAAATAATTCTAAACAAGCAAAATCATGGAAAGCAGAGAGCATTTATGATAACTTTTGCTGAGGGCCTTTGTTCTAAAAGCCAAAGCTAAGCCAAAAAAGGGATTGTTTTCTTCCAAGTACTCTGGCTGAGCTTCATTGCCACAGGCTCCCTGGCAAGATGATTTCTTTAAGAGTAATCATTAACTAGTGAGGCACTTTTGTTTTCTTTGTGGCAGATTGTGATGTAGGTATTGCAGAAGCAACATTAACTTACTCATTCCCACTTTTTCATCTTTTAAAATTTATGTTTTATAATTGACTATGGCTCTTGATCAAAGGGCTGACATTACAATGCTCTAAATAGAAATTGTTTCTGAATGGATGAGCTGTTGCTTAAAAAAAATTATTTCCTATGTCTCGCTAACAACCTTATTCCCACCAAATGGTGTATATTCTGGTATAGTTGAAAATGAAACAAACTTAAATATCTATCAAAAAGAAAAACAATGAGGGTAGTTCCTTCCATGATGAGCTGTAAGTAGCAAGGGGAAAAAAAAGCGTCCATCATAATCAACATCCAGAAACAATCAACAAAGAATATACAATTGAGAATAGATGTATTCTACATGCCAAAGTATCAAACTTACATTGATCTGATGATAGCTGCTTTTAAGCTACTACCCAATTAGATAAAAGGCCTGGCAATGAATTAGAGCACACAGACTAATGACCATATTTCAAGTCCTTTATTTTTATAATGGGTTAAATAACCCAGGCCCAACTTGTTGAATACTGCAGAAAAAAAAAAAAGGCAAAGGTGCAATGCTGTCTGGGTATCTAAAATGCAATGCATGGAACATGCAGAGCCAGGCAGAGCAATCAGGTCAGGATCAGGGAGAAGGAGCAGCAGCAGTAGCCGTGTGGAACTGGAAAAAACTATCACTGGCACGGCCAGGAGCTGCAGAAAGAAAGGAAGGAAGTAGAGGAAGGGAAGAGCAAAAAAATGTAAACACAAAAAGATAATAAAAAACCAACCAACCAGGTAAGTGATAATTTTGTCCCTTGGCTCTAAAGAAGTTGGACTGAGTGGAAAACGATTGCTCCTTGGCATTGAGCGCATATTTACCAGTAATTCACATGGCATTCATGGCCGCACACTGAAGTATGCCATGCAATGCAAAAACAATGGCCTTCAACATGTGGTCACCACCGGATTCTTTTCCCTCAGGTCCAGGGCAGAGTACTCAAACTGGTACCCATGTATCAGCAACCCGACTTTCCTTGCCCCTGGCTTGAAAAAAAAAAAAAAAATTCCTTGGAGTCTAAGGACCCTTGCATACCCCAACCCCCTGCCATTATAAAAAATAATCCCTGGTGCTTAGGGTGCCCTCCCACCTAACATGACCCCTTCCTTCCACTCTGGCCTATAAAAAAAGCCCATTCCTTGGTGTCTAGTGACACCCACACCTTCCTAACCCCTCCTCTGACCTTACAAATATCTAGGGGAAGATTCTGAAAACCCACTCTGCCTTTAACAATGGCCACTAAACCAATTCTAGCCAGTTTAGAATCCTCTGCCCGATATCCCCGGCAGGAGGGATGCCCACTCCCTCCCACCGCTGCCAAACAACCCCCCTGCCCCACCCCCCGAGCAGCATGAGGGATGTCCACTGCCGTAAAGCAACCTCCCCGACACACATGCTTAAGGCCCCTCTCAGGATGTTCTGGGGAGGGGAAGGTCCACCATTTTGAAAAGGCGAGACTGCTGGCTGAAGGGAGTAGGCATCACTCCAGCCAGCCTTTGTGAACAAAGTGGGGGGAGGATAGGGGTTGTCGGAGGCATGGGATAAGAGTCATCAGGGGCATGACGGTGGTGGCAGGAGTGTGCATCCCTCCTGCTGCCAGGAGGTGGGGGGTGCATGTGTGTTGGGGGATTGCTTTATGGCGGTGGCAGGAGTGGGCATCTCTCCTACTGCTAGTGGGTATGGGGTCTGGTGGGTTGCTTGATGACAGCGGCAGGATGGAGTGGGCAAACTTCCCGTTGCTGGGGAGGCATGTCAGGGGGGTTGTTTGACATCAGCGGCGGGAGTGAGTGGGAATCCCTCCCGCTTCTGGGGAGGTGGTTGCTTAATGGCAGTGGCAGGAGGGCTCGGGCATCCCTCCTGCCGATCTTCAATGGGCACTTTCAAATTTAGCGATCCTCCATAAACCTCATTTGCATATGCATTTTTTAAAGAATGACTCACCTTTCTGAAATCATTACAATAGCGGCTGTCGTATTTTACCACGAACATTAGAGAATCTTCCCCCTAGTGAGAAACAATATTTATGGCTTGCAAATTATGTTCTGCTCTTCCGACTTGTCCCTCAGTTTCCCACTATGCTCTTCAGCTTTCAACCACTATGAAATAACCTTGTCAATACTTGCATTATCTGATTATATGGAACATAAATGAAATAAAAAGTCTTCTCATCAACAGAATATTATGCAAGTCAACAAAATGTCACCCTACTCCCAGGTCTATTGAATTCACATGGTGCTGACCTTTTTCCAGTCTCAACAAGCACCTGTTGCTGTGAATTTAACTGCTGAGGAAGGAGGGTGTCGATTCTGCTCCTCCTCCCCCAATTTCTCTTTTTTTCAATATTTGGAATTCCATACCCCAGCTACAGTTTTGGAGTTGCCAATCTTTCTTTATAGTTAAAAGCTTTTCCCAATTGTTTTCTTCTCTCTTCCTCCTATTCCAGTCATTGCAGCTGCAGCTCTCTTTGTTGAAGGGCACAGACCACAGCTCCCTCTCTGAGACCCAGAAGAAATGTGCCTGACCATCAGTTGCTGAGACTGTCTCTCTGAAAATGGCAGAGCATTTCCACTCCCCGCTAGTCTGAGCCCAGTCGAATACAGAGTTAGTGGGCATGAGAATTTAGTATTCTTTAAAAGCCTTTGCCACAATCAGTCATATTATTTATGGCAAAGAAGATTCCTATTTTATAGATACCGATCATCTGAGTGAAAAGGAAATTTACAAGAGTCCTAAGAGAAGAAAACCAGCATCTTTGTGTTAACTATACAATACAGAGCTCTCTTATACCATCATAAGTCAAATGCTCTAGATCAGGGGTGTCAAAGTCCCTCCTTGAGGGCTGGAATCCAGTCGGATTTTCAGGATTTCCCCAATGACTATACATGAGATTAATTTGCATGCACTGCTTTCAATGCATAGTCATTGGGGAAATCCTGAAAACCTGACTGGATTCTGGCCCTCGATGAGGGACTTTGACATCCCTGTTCTAGATGGTTTGCAATAAAATGTGGCTCACCAGCCAAAATAGCATAAAAAGAACTGTAACACTGCCAATCAAATTTACCTTACAATAATAGACAATTACATATTATATAAATGTTTCTGGAATAACCATGCTTTCAGTTGTTTGCAGAGGCACAATTAATTTGAATCCAGTCTCAGTTCAACCGGAAGAGAATCCATAGATTGAAGGCAACAATTGAAAAATAATTTCCTGTAAGATGACTTTCCTGTAAGAGACTTTCAAGATCATGAAGGGCATAGAGAGGGTGGAAAGGAACAGATTCTTCAGATTATTGGGAACCACAAGCACAAGGGGGCACTCAGAGAAGCTGAAAGGGGACAATTTTAGAACCAATGCTAGGAAGTTCTTTTTTACGCAGAGGGTGGTGGACACCTGGAATGCGCTTCCGGAGGTTGTGATAGGACAGAGTACACTACGGGGGTTCAAGGAAGGATTGGATAAATTCCTGAACGATAGGGGGATTGAAGGATACAGATAGAGGTAGAGATAGGTTTTAAACAGAGTATAAAAGGGATTAGAGAAGGATCACATTACAGGTCATGGGCATGCGGACTGCTGGGCACGATGGACCTCGGGTCTGACCCAGCGGAGGCAACTTCTTATGTTCTTATGATGATAATTGAATATGAGAAGTTATGGATAATTCCAATTTATTTAAATGAAACTGTCTGCCAGATCTATGTTATAATCATAGACTTTGAAGACTGGTTAAATAAACAGGGCTCAACCCGTTTAAGGTTCAAGGATACATTTATTTAACTGCCTAGGGCCAAGCGCAAATGGAACCCAATAGAAAGAATAGAATTACAATCTGAAAAAGGACAGCAGATAACAAGAATACAGCAAGTTTGTCATGTTCCACTAGACCATGAAGTCTGAAGCATTACACCTCCTCAAATCAATCTAATTAATGTGTTAAAAGCTAAGCGAAATAAATGGGTCTTTAACATAACTGAACTGGGGAAGAGAGCCCTCCATATGCAATGAAAGAGGAAGTCCAGCTGGTTGGGTTGTAAATCCTTATGAGATTCCATATATTTAGTCAAATAGTCAGCTAGGACCTGTCCAATGACTTTAAAAACACTACTCAATGTTATGAACTTAATATAAACCAGACTAGGTGCTTAATCATGCAACTATGAGTATGTATATCATTTGTAAACTTTTCTCTGCAATCCTTTACCCATCAACCAGGAATTCAATTTGGTTGTCTCACTTAACAGCAAATATTTACTAATAGACCTATATAACCAGTTTAGGGCCAAATTTATCAATGTGGGCTACCATTAATATGTGTTATTTTACCATTAACTCGTGCTATTCTAGTACAGGTCTCATTTTATGCAATGAGTAAAACAATGCATCTTAACAGCAGCCCACTTTGATAACTTCTCTCCTCCAGTTCTAAATCCATAGACAAGAGCAAAAACAGAGAGCACATTTATCTGTTCTGTAGGCCTCGAGGGTGATGTACTAACCCACAGGATTTCCTGAGTGTTAAGAGGACTCCTCCGTCTATAATGTTGCTAAACCCATTACGGGTAGCAAAATAACCTGCAAATGTTTTGTTACCAGAATGGCTGAGAAAAGTGCTTGCAAAGACTTCCGTGCAGCTGTTTGTGCCAAATTCAAAATTAACAAGCCGATCAACATGATTTCACATCACAGTCGGTTGTTCATTTAAAATCTGAAAAAACAAACAAACCCCACACTCATGCACAGCAGATTATGCATCAAAGTTTACTATTGAGAATGTCAATTTACAAAAACATTTGCAAAATAGGACTTAGCAAGCTTTAATAACGCTTGAAAATCCTGAAATGCTTGTATCAGTGTGCACCTTCCACACATTAGTGCACCAATTTCCCTTATGTGCCCAGGCGCAATTCTGAAAATATCACTTGTCAGCAAAAAAGGTTAACCCCTTCTTCTACGAAACCACGCTAGCGGGTTTTAGCACAGAGAGACGCGCTGAATGGCCCGTGCTGCTCCCGATGATCATAGGAACTCAATGAGCGTCGGGAGCAGCACGGGCCATTCAGCGCAGCTCCCCGGGCTAGAAACTGCTAGCGTGGTTTCGTAGAAGAGGGGGTAAGTGTCTCTTTCACCCTCATCTGCTCTTTGGCCAGTTCTGCTTACTTTTTTTTTTATTTACTAGAATTTTAAATTGTTATAAGCACCAGTAACAAGAAAAAGGAACACATTTTTATAAAGAAAAGGAATTTAACATCCCATTTAACATACTGGGCTCCTTTTACTAAGGTGTGCTAGCGGTTTTAGCACGCGCTACAATGCCATACACGCTAAATGCTAACGCCTCCACAGAGCTTGCGTTAGTATTTTTTGTTTAGCATGTGGTTAGCGCGCGCTAAAAACGCTAGCGTACCTTAGTAAAAGGAGCCCATTATTTCCTTCAAACCTACTTCTAGGAGAACAAAGAAGGTTTCATATATTTTAAAGGAAAACAGACATATATTTCAAAATAGAGCAGGCAAATTTTCTATCTAACCCTTTACCTGTTCCAACTATTTAGATACAATTACTTCTACATTTGCAAGGTAAGATTCTAAGTGTATTGGGTCTAAAAAAACATAAGAATCTGTGCCCCATGTCACCAAACATTTACAGGGAAACTTTATGAAAAAGGACCTTAGGCTTCAGCAGGAGGAAGGCCTTATGTTTTTGAGTTTGTCTGGTAACATCAATATAGTCTGACTAAAAAGAGGTGCATATACTCTTCTTTTTTAAAATAAGTTCTCATAATCAACATTTTCTCTTCTACTGATGATAATGTAACTAACAAAGTAGATCTTTTCCAACAGATTCTTGAGAAGTTTCCAAAAACACTGTCAAGTCTAAACTATCTGGAAAGTTCAGATTATAATTATCAACCATCCCTTCTTGGGAAACCTTTCTAATAGCACGAGGTAAATGATAAGCATTCATTATATCTGTTATCTTCCACAGTTAATTGTAATATCTCTTTCACATACACATTAAAGATTTCTCTAGGGGAGAAATAATGAGTTTTAGGAAATTTAGTAATCTTAGGTTAACTGCTCTGGAGGCATTTTCTAAGGCCTCCATTTGCAAATGGATCATCACTGAGGTTGCCTGGGATAGGAACATGGGATCTCTTAGAACAGTGTTCTTCAACCACTGGTCCGTGGACCAGTGCCGGTCCACAGAAATTTCTTGCCGGTCTACAGGGCCGGCATGTGTATCGGGCCCAAGACAGTGTTCGTCAGCCGCCGGTCCACGGTGCAATCAACGCGGCGTTGTCTTTGGGACGGCTTCTCTTCCTGAGTGCTGCAGTGCACAAGGCCATGGGAAGAGGCTCCTATGCGCGTCCTGCGCATGAACCGGAAGCCTTCTCTCTGATGTCGCAATGTCAGAGGGAGGCTTCCAGATGAGGCGTGGGATGCGGGAGGAGCCGCTGCCCACAACTTTGTGCACTGCAGCACTCAGGAAGAGGGAGCCGGCCCGAAGATAACACTGGGGGGCAGGCCAGAAGGGAGGGAGGGAGACAACGGAGGGAGGGGGAATGTTTTTACTTTTTATTTAGAGCTCCTTTTATCAAGCTGCACTAGTTTTTAGGCCAGGGCAGGGGTTAGTTAACTCCGCTAGCACAGCTTAATAAAAGGAGCCCTTAGTGATTGATTTACATCTGCTGTCTGTTCAGGAAGAAATGCATTTGTTTCTTTTCCTCTGGGGTTGTACTGCTTGCATCTTAGTGTTTGTTTGTAAATATTAGTACTTTTAGTTATTAGTCCTGCATTTGCATGGGGTTATCTGTTTTCTGGTAGGAATGAATGTTGTGCTTTGTGTATTTTTAATTTTGTGGTTAACTATTATGTGTTGTTAATACGATTATATTGTGTGTGTGTAAATATGAAAAATGAATAGAAAAAATGGTGTTACAATTAGTACTATAATGGGGGCAGGGTCTGGGGTGGAGATCGGGTGGATATAGGCGGGGTCCGGCCCACGACTTAGCCCAGTATTCTTCAACTGCTGGTCTGCGGACCGGTGCCGGTCCACAAAATAATTATTTTATTTCCGCCGGTCCATAGGTGTCAAAACGTTTAAAAACACTGTCTTAGAGAGAGGAAGAGATAATGGTTACTGTGGATGGGCAGACTGGGGATGGGCAGACTGGATGGGCCATTTGGCCTTTATCTGCCATCATGTTTCTATACTTCTATTACAAGATTTAACCTGAGAATCAACTTTCTCCAGATTTTGTTCAATATTTGAAAATCTCTTATCTTGCTCAGGAAATTTTGTAGTAGTCACATCTGTATATTTACTGTAAAGCGACAAATTATCTTGTAAAGTCTTGTCTATCTTGGTTATAGCCAAAAGGTGTCTTTAAGGGAAGTATCTTGTGAAATGGAGGCAGGGTTCTTAATAGATTAAGGACTTTATGATATAGGCGTTGATACCTTAATTATCCAGATTCTTGCAATGGAATAAAAGAAAAATCCTGTTCTCTAGAACAGTGTTCTTCAACCTTTTTACACCCGTGGACCGGCAGAAATAAAAGAATTATTTTGTGGACCGGCAAACTACTAGGACTAAAATTTAAAAACCCCGTTTACGCCCCATCTCCGCGAGCTCGGACCCCGCAAACCATCTGATCCCATCTGCACAAGCCGCAATTATGATTTTATATTGAACGTATTTTATTAAAGTATAAAAAGAAACAATATTCTGAACAATTGTGATTTTATAAATACAAATATACAGAGCACGCACCAACAAAACCCCTGTCTCCCCTCCCCTTCACATATATTACTATCAAGAAAACTGAACAAGCCAAGTTATTATAGAATGCTACATAGAAATATCATGCTAACAGAATACTGCAGTCCTCAGTTATGTCTCTAGCAGGATATATATTTCAAATCTGATACATTCTAATGACAAAATAGAAATAAAATGATTTTTTTCTACCTTTTGTTGTCTCTGGTTTCTGCTTTCATCTTCTTTTCACCCTTTTCCTTCCAGCATCTGCCCGTTCCATCCAATGTCTGCCCTCTCCCCCTTCCATATGTATCTGACTTATTTCTATGCCCCTCTTCCCTGTCCATCCAGCCTGTTCCTCCTCTCTCCTTTTTACATCATTCATTCCAGCTTCACTGCCTTCTTCATTTTTATCTCTCCTACACCAGATCTAGCATCTTTATCCTTCTCTCATTTCTCTGCTGACCCCCTTTCCAGCATCAATGTCTCTCTACTTTCTCATTCCTCTCTCTCCCCTTTCCCTCATCTGATCTCTCCATTCCACCCTGACCCCCTTCCCCTCCTGTAATCTCCCTGCCAGCTGTTTCCTTCCTTTTTTCTTTCTCCCTTCCCTCCTTCCTTTTTTCCTTCTCCCTTCCCTCCTCCTTCTATCCAACATTAACTCTCTTCCCATCCCTTTCCCTCCTCCCCTCCCAGCAGCATCTCTCCTTCTTCTCCCTTCCCTACTCCCTCTATCCAACATTAATTCTCTTCCCATCCCTTTCCCTCCTCCCCTCCCAGCAGCATCTCTCCTTCTAACTCTCTTCAAGTCCAGTAACAGCTCTCCCTTTATCCAGCAGCTTCCCAGCCTCCTACAGTGGCTTCCTCCCCTTCCAGCAGCTCTCAGTACTTGCCTGCAGGAAGTTGCCGGTAAAGCACTGCCCTGGCAAGTAGGAGAGCTGGTGGGAGGGGAGACAGCCACTGTGAAGGCTCCCCAGGATCTTGCTCGCACACGCTGACCATCTCCCTCCACCTGCACCTGAATCTGCAGCTCTCTCCGTTCTAATCGCAACTTCCCCACGGCCCTTTTCAGCAACTCGGCAGGGGCGGCAATCAAGACAGGCTGCCGATGTTGGGACCTTCACTCTCTGAGTCCCGCCTATTTTGTTTCAACTTCCTGTTTCCGAACAGGCGAGACTCAGAGAGGGAAGGCCCCGACGTTGGCAGCCTGTCTTGATTGCCTGAGGCTGGGAGGAACATTAGTCAGCAGGAACCGCAGTCGGCAGGAAATTTAACTGCCGACTTGATCTCGCCGGCCCTGTGCGGACCGGCAGAAATTTTCTGCGGACCGGCACTGGTCCGCGGACCGGCGGTTGAAGAACTGTGCTCTAGAAGGTCCCTGCAGAGGCTCCACTTTCTCCTCACTCTGCTTACAGGATTCCTCTTGAAAATATCCAGGCTGTGGGGGCGGGGTACAGTTCCCAGAAGAAAGATAAGCTTCCAGAGTAAGGGAAGACTATCTCTGGTACCAAAGTAGTTAAATGATTATCCATAGGTCCTTTAATGGCTATCGGGGTAGAACTCCCCTTTGATCCTCATTTCCTTCTTTTCCATTAGAATGGAGCAGAATGCCATGCTCCACGTTCCTAGGTACTCCAAAGGTTCTAAAGGGGCATTCCCCTTTGGTCACACACTTTTAGGCATGCATCCATGGCCATGCAACCGCATACCATGGGACGGATGCTTAGAAGGAGGGAGACGGTATTTTTCTTTCTTTTAAACTTCCATAAGAAACAATTTTCAGCAACCCCATACAACTTTTGTATTTTCCTTTATTGTTCTCCTTTAATATATCAATTTTATTTCCTCCCATTTACCTTCTGTTTCATGTTAGTTAAGTTTTACTCATTATATGTTAATTAGGCCACTTGTTTTAAACATTGTTTCAAAATGATTATGTCAAGGTAGAGCTCCCAGACGAGCATGGAGTACATAAAGAGGATGAAGAGGGGCGCACCAAGAACATTCCATAGCTAAGGGAGTATGAAACTCCGTAGAGTTGAACCAATCGCCTAGATGTCTAAGAAGATAGGCCAAGTTATACAGCCTCGGTTCTGGGATTTCTAACCCCCCCCCTCCCCCCTTCTGCGCCAGTTACCCATCAAAATCGAAAAGGACACCTTGGCCTTCTTCCCTCCCCAGCAGAACCGGCTAAGCATACGATGTAGGGTCTTAATGTCTGCAGCACGCAAATATATCGGAAGAATTTGTAGACAGTACAACCATCTAGGAAAGATAACCATTTTATAAAGACTAACACGCCCTATAAGAGATAAAGGAAGGGCTTCCCATTGTTTAAACGAAGATCTAGTGAATGCCAACAGATGGGGAATATTAAGGTCATAAAGATTCGTGGTATCCGTCCCTAGAGTTATACCCAAATATTGAAAGGAGAGTGAAGCTTTGCACAGAGGACAATGAAACCTCTTCCTGGAAAGGCCAGGAGGAAAAAACCTCCAGATATTCAGATTTAGCAAAATTTAATTTGAAGTCTGAGAAGTCTCCAAACTCCGCAAGTTTCCAACAAAACTGGCAAAGATCAACTAGGACGAGTGATGAGCACCAGTAGATCATCTGCAAAAGCAGAAAACTTAAAGGTCTCAGAACCATGAATCACCCCCTCAATCTTGGGATTAAGATATCCCTAATCAAATGATCCAAGGTAAGCACAAAAAAAAGAGGGGATAAAGGGCAGCCCTGCCTAGTATCCCGTAAAACTGCAAAGGAGTCCGACACACAGCCATTCACTGTGATTCGAGCTTATGGAAGACAATAAAGTGTCCGGATTGCTGATAAGAAATCGTCCGAGAAGCTATAAGTTTGGAGCACCTCAAACATAAAGGTCCAATTGACCCTATCAAAAGCCTCCTCTACATCAAAACTTATGAGCAGAGAAGGCATCAAGTCCCTCCGAACCTGCTCCAGAGACAAGAGAATCCGCCAAAGGTTTTTCGAGACTGACCGACCACGAACAAAGCCCACCTGCAGGTCCGCTAATAGCTGAGGTAACACCCGAGCCATTCTATTTGCCAAGATCTTAGCAAAAAGCTTAGCCTCAAAGGCCAACAAAGACATAGGCCGATATGATTCTACCAAAAGAGGATCCTTCCCAGGCTTCAACAGCACCACCACTAGAGCTTCCCATAGTGAGCTCGGAAGCATTCCCTCTGACAAAAAGGAATTAAACACCGTAGTGAGGCAATCAGTTAAAGCCAATAGGAGGATCTTATACAATTCAGCTGAAAAGCCATCACTACATATTTGTTCTTCTGTCTTGTTCCAGGTGACCCGGAGTTTATGGACAGCCTTGGCTCGTTGGAGTCGTTTTAGTGCTTGTTGTACTTGCTATTTGCCATTGCAAGGGAATGGGGATTTCTTGCCAGGGATGGGGATTTCTACTCACCGTAGATGGGGGTCTTTGAGATTTGTTCAGCTCTGGCATTTTCTTACATCTAAGGGCTGGCTGATACCTTTGACTTCCCTGGGAGGTCTGGGGTGGGGGTGGGGAATGGAGAGAGCTTTTTGCTTATGGGCAATTAAGTCATTATGTAAAGTCATTGTCTGCTGGTTCCTTATCAATGGATGTAGTTCAACTTTTGGATGATCTTTTTGCTCCTGATACTGAGGAATCACTGTCTATTGTGTATTTTCACCGGCAGTTGGTGTAACGTCTTCCAGCTAAAATCAATTGCATCCATTTTAGCTCATTGGGGCAAAGATTTGGCTATGGATATTCGAGAGGAGAACTTCTTTCAACTCTTGCGGCTTATTCCCTCCTGGGATGGTTGTGAGGAATTGCAGGAGTGCCAATATTGTGTCTTATGTCGTGCTTATGTTTCCCACCATGGTCTCTTTTTGATGGAGGTATTTCCTCGGATCTTTGTCGTCGGTGTCATCAAGCTTCAAATGCTTTCATGCATTCTTTTTGGACCTGTCCCCAGCTTGTTAAATATTGGCGGGCTCTTTTTCGGTATCTTGCGGATATCCTCCCGCAACCACTTCGGCTACATCCCTTAGGTGTTCTTTTGGGGCAGGTTTCTCTGTTAGGGGTCTGGGGTAAGGGTCCTCGTCTATGGGTTCTCAAATCTTGTATTGTAGGGAAAAAGTGCATCTTACAACATTGGACGAAGGAGACATCTCCTTCCTTCTGGCATTGGCACAATCATCTTCATGAGTTATTATTATGGGAATTCTGGGATCTTCGTTTGACTTTTGTGAAATCAAAACTTTTTTGTTCTGTATGGGGCCTCTATATACAATCGTTGCCTCATCGTGTGCGCAGCTCTCTCCTCAATAGCTTTGGGGATGCAGCCATTCCTCCTATTGGGGGGGATTTGATATGGTGGTTCTGACTGGTGCACGCATACACACTTTCATACTTCTCTTTCTTTTTCACTGCATGACTGGGGGGAGGGCAGGGGGATTTGGGTAGGTGGGCAAGGGTTTGGGAGGGCCAGGAATTAATGGTCTAAGAAGGGGTTTCACTGGGGTTCATAATAATCCAGGGTCCTGGTGTGTTATAATGTTCCTTTGAATTATTCCTCAATTGGGCTTGTCGAAGCATTATTTATTCTTTTTGTATAGTCATGGCCTAATCTCTTCATTGCTCACAACTCCTGAGGTTGGGGGGGGGGGGTGGAAGGGTAGGAATGTTGTTATATTATGTACTTTTCACTATTGTACTTTCATTCTTGCAGTGGCAATATTTCTGTATTATTCTGTCTTCTGATGTTACAATTTGAAATTGATGCAGAACTTTAGATATTCTTTGTATTAGCTATATTCCTAAATTTGCCATTGGTGATTATATTTGTTTTTTGCATCAATAAAAATTGTTTGATCGTAAACCTAAAATGATTATGTCACAGTCATTGGTATTTTATTGATGTTTATTTTATCGCCTTTTTTTCTTGCTTGTAACTCGCTTAGAAGTCCTGATAAGCGACTGAATCTAATTGTACATAAAACTTGAAAATTCCCTCCGATGTCAACTGGTTCTAGGATGTCTAAGGGTATGCCTGCTCCAAACTGCACTCCTCAGATATTACCACCAATGCTGTGGATGGATGCTCAGAAGTTGGGAGCCAAGACCTCTCTCTGATGTCAGCTGGTTCTGGGGTATTCAAGTGAGTGCCTGCTCCAAACTGCACTCCTACGATGTTGCCACCAACACCATGGGATGGATGCTCAAAAGAAGGAGGGAGCCAAGACCTCCCTCTGAGATCAGCTGATTCTGTGGCATCCAAGGGCATGCCTGCTCCAAACTGCACTCCTCTGGCATTGCCCTTTTGCTTACTTTTATGAAAATTTTGAAACTGAACTTTAGTGAGAACACCAGTTCATAGACTTTGTGCAGATACTATACTGTGAAATCTCCCTGTTATCTAATAGTGATGCTAACAATACCATCCAGAATAAATATTTGTACACCTTTTCCTTAGCAAAGCCACAAAAATAGTTATTAATGCTCTCTTTTGGAAGGTAAAATCTCAATATAGTATCATAAAACAAGTGCTGTATTGTGAAAAGGAATGCTATTCTCTTCTGAAAATATCTCAAGGCAGTCCGCACACAATACATTATTTATTAGAGCGTATTCAGAGGTTTTCAACATTAGCCATAAGACAGACCTCAAACATCTCTTTCACACTAGCATGTTCACCTTTTCTGAATTATTAAAAGTAGTGGTACAAGGGTTAGAGCTACAGACTCAGCACCCTCAGGCTGT
Organism: Geotrypetes seraphini; assembly: GCF_902459505.1. NCBI lineage: Eukaryota > Metazoa > Chordata > Amphibia > Gymnophiona > Dermophiidae > Geotrypetes > Geotrypetes seraphini. Next base: position 413,229,429 of record NC_047085.1, read on the forward strand.
GGGTTCAAATCCCTCACTGCTCCTTGTGACCCTGGGCAAGTCACTTAATCCCCTCATTGCCCCAGGTACACTAGATAGAGTTTGAGCCCACCGGGACAGATAGGGAACTATGATAAAAGTGCCTGAATGTAAACTACTCAGGATATAAGTGGTATATAAATAAAAAATTAAATAAAATAAATAATAAACTCTATTTACACTGCTGAGCAATCTCAGAGAAGAGCATTTCCTGACAACTACCCATCACATAGGCCACTTCAGCTATCATTCAGGTAACCACACCCTTAGGCTATTGATCCTGTAGGCTCAAACTAATTCCCTAAGGTAGTTTCATAATTGCAAGCTCTAAGTTTTTACACATAAACACACACAGGTTGTTTTACTAGGAGGCGACTTTGATATGCAATGAAACTTCCATATGACAGTGTTTGCTAAGTGTTCTTATTTAGTTTAAGATATTAATTGATTTAGAAAAAGGGTCATGGTAGTAATGATGTCATGATTTGAGGATTTAAAGTGGTGAGTTTTGGAATCACCTGAAAACCCCCCAGAGGTAAAACCGGAAAGAATGTGGGGGAACTTCTTCAGGCAGTGCACTCTGGGAGATGGGGGATGAGGGATTATTCAAATGATCCATAGCAGCAACGTAGCCATGGATGGGCCTGAGTAGGCCCATTTTAATGTCAAGCCTGTCTAGTCAAACGTGAATAACTGAAAGCAGTGTCAATATCCTCACTGCCTAGTGCCCATCCATGTTAAATGTCAGACCTTATTAAATAAATCAGCCTTGGCTACACTGCTGATCTGTAGTTTGCATAAACCCATTTTGAAGCAGTCTGTTAAATGCATATTAGTGTTCCTCCTCTTTCCTTGTTCTCATATGCCCATGCATGAATCTACTGCAAGCTCAGTTGCAGCTACTGCGGGGCATATGCCTAAGCAATGCATTGCAGGTTTAATACGTGCAGCAACAAAAACATAATAAACACATCAAATTCAAATGATTGTATAAGAGGCTATTAAGTATGCTGTGCCAATGTAAAAAGGGGGAAAAAATGGCCCCTGATTAGCAGTCACCACCAGAATTTTTTCACCAGGGCAGGGCAAGGCCCAACCTGATACCCCATCTCAATAGCTTTCTTTACTAACACCGCTAACAGACCCAACCACCCCTTTCCCTCCCCAACTTAAAAAGACTTTTCCAGGTATCTGGGGGTCACCCTCCATCCCGCTGACCTGACCCCCCTGCCTCTGGTTTAATAAAACAAATATTTCATGATGATTAGGGCATCCCCATCTAGTCACCTACACACCGGGGAATTTTTTTTATTAAGCCGAGGGAGGGGGATCAGGGGGTTGAAGGGGATTTTACTGCTAGACACCAGCGATTGGAAGTTTGGTTTAAGGAAGGGGAGGGGGGGCTGATGTTGATGCTAGTGTCTCCCTCATATTACATTTCCTGTGTCCCTATCTCATGTTCTCTGAAGAGGTTCAGCAGCAGTTTGCACAGGCTGATGTCAGACTATATCTAGCTGCAGCATTCAGTCAGCCCTAAATAGCGATTGGGCCAAAATGGATTTCTATGTTCACTGCCAGCCTGTGAAATGCACGTCTGCTCTCCATATATTTTCAATCACTATATGAATACCTCCTGAATTCTATATTCTGGGTGCTGATCTAACTAAACTGACTAATTAGCCAATTAGTGCAAATAATTGGGTGCTAATTGGCACCAATTTGAATGCTATTTTGTGCTGTTAATGTGCACCCAAATCCCATAGCAAACAACCCAAAAGGAGGCATGACCATGGGAGGTGCATGGGCTGGTCAGGGGCGTTCTGAACATTTGCACACAATGCTCTACAATACTGAGCGTATGCACCTGGTTCCAGCAAGCATTAAGCCCTGATACCCAAATTTGGGTGCCAAAATCATCATTCAGCGCTATTTCGTAATGGAATTGTTCAATGATTGAATAGTATCCACATCCTGCTGATTAGTGACCATCTGATAATCTAACCAGAATCATACATAGTAGCATCAAAAACAGAATCAAAGGAAAAAGAACTAGCAATGCTCAACGGCTTCTCACAAAAATAGTTGGCAAATTGATTACATGTATGAAACCTTGTGCCTCAAATGCGAAGCAATTTTAGCTGCTGCTGAATGGTTAAATTGCTTGGTTAGAGGTAGCTGCTTAACTAGCTAAGTGCAGCTGAATATCGTGGTTAGCACCAAACTCAAAGCTGGTTACGTTGGAGGCACTGCAGGGGCAGAAGTCAGCACATGGTTGATTAAGTGCTGATATTCGAATAGCCTTTAAGCACCCAGGTTTACTGCAGAAATGGGACTGCATAAAAAGTCTGTCTGATTTTTAGGCAGTAACCCATGGCCACTTAAGTGTTGAATATTGACTTAAATGGCTATGTCTTAACCAATTTAAAAATAACTGGATAGTCAAAGCCGAAGCCTGCACAGGACAAAAATTGCATTTGAATTCAAGAAAATTTGGGGCAAGTACATTGGGTCTCTAAGGGACAGGAAGGATGGCATGGATAGGAAGACTAGATAGGCCAGGGATCTCAAAGTCCCTCCTCGAGGGCCACAATCCAGTCAGGTTTTCAGGATTTCCCCAATGACTATGCATTGAAAGCAGTGCATGCACATAGATCTCATGCATAGTCATTGGGGAAATCCTGAAAACCCGACTGGATTGCGGCCCTCAAGGAGGGACTTTGAGACCCCTGAGATAGGCCATATGGTCTTTATGCGTCTTCATTTTTTTCTGCTTCTATGGCTCTGAATGTCCAGGAATAATACCATTAGTGGTGAGCAAAATGCTCACAATGTAGCAGCTGAATACTGAACCCCATGTGTCCAGTTTCCAGTTTATTAGGATTTTATATACCGCCTATCAAGGTTATCTAAGCGGTTTTTACAATCAGGTACTCAAGCATTTTCCCTATCTGTCCCGGTGGGCTCACAATCTATCTAACGTACCTGGGGCTATGGAGGACTGAGTGACTTGCCCAGGGTCACAAGGAGCAGCACGGGGTTTGAACCCACAACCCCAGGGTGCTGAGGCTGTAGATCCAACCACTGTGCCACACACTCCTCCTGCTTTGGAATAGTTAAAGAATGATCAGCAGCAAATCATTCCTTAAATATTAGAGGCAACTTCATGAATTATTTTATACAACCCCCCTCCCAAAAAAAAAACAAACAACCTCTCTTAGCTGAAAGCACAGAGATGATAACCATGCAAGGCATTTTTATAGTCTTTTTAAGATTTAAAAAACCCCAAACTGGGTATTCACTACAGCACCTCTCTTTCTAATGTAAAAGCCTGCTTTTCTACTCTAAGCTACTAGTTAACCATGCATGAGTGGTAAAGGAGTGGTTTACTTCATTGGCTGCCTTTGGAAGCAAGAGTATTATTCAAATTTTCTTGTATCTGCTTTAAGCTGATATCGGGATTGTCTCCAGCTTACCTTTTTCCTCATTTTGTGTTGCATAGACCATTAAGAGAAACTAGAAACTTCTACTTATTTGCTTATCCAAAAATTAATGGGTGTAGATATAAGCCCTTGTTAGATAGGACCCTAGCATTTCAGGCAACAATCTTGGTTAGGTAAATGTATTCAGCAAGCTATGTTATCCTATTGCAGTTTTCAGAAATTAATTAAGACTACTTTGTTCGATAAGTTTATTACTTAGTGAGTTTTATTATTGAAATTCTATTTTACAAATATTTGTATTTTTTTACTGTATTATTGTATTTCGCTGATTGTCCAGCTCTCTTTAGTGTAAACCGCCAAGAACTTTTGGTTATGGCGGTATAAAAGAATAAAGTTGTTATTATTATTTTAAAAAATACCTCTTAAAAGATGCAATTAGATTCAGAGCCCTTTCCAAAGAATGATGCCAGAAATCAACATTTTCTGAAATGGACAGAAAATCCAAAGTATACCATGAAAAAGACACTTGCTCTTCAAATCTGAAATGTCATAGTAATGATGTTTCAAAAGCACCATTCTAAGAAATCTGGACTGATAGTGATGATACACTTGCACATCAAAGAAAATCAGACAATGATCTGACCATGGAACTTTCAGTTCAAGTCTATCACCCATTAGCAAAATTTGAATGTGTATGTTATTTGGCTATAAACCTGTCAGATTCAGGAGGCTATGATTGGTAGCTGTTCTTAATCTGGCGCTCTAAACACCTGATACACTGCTGTGATGAATTGGTCTGAAGAACAAGGATATCCTGTTTAAATAGCAGGGTTGGCTAGTATAGTAACATGGGGGGAACAAGATATTTTTTTAGATGTTAATGATAGGAGGAAGTGCAAAAGTGGCATTGTGAGACCCAAAGGTGAAGGGAAAAATATGTAGAAACTGATAAAAGTTAAGGCAGAATTGCCTAACAAATATTTCTGCTCTGTGTTCACAGCTGAAGGGCCAGTAGCAGAACTGCAGAAAATGAGCACAGATAGGAATTAAGGTGTGGTAAACCCTGAATGATTTTCAGAGTACTGTGTTTGTGAGGAGCCAGCCAAACTGAAGTTGGACAAAGTGATGAGGCTGGATGGCAAATATCCAAGGGCACTGAAAGAACTTAGGGAAGTTCTGGCAGCTCTGCTGGCTGACCTTTTCAATGCTTCTCTAGAGTCATAAGTGCTCCTGGAGGATTGGGGTGGTCCCTCTTTACAAAAATAGAAGTAAGGAAGAGGTTGGAACTACAGACCAGGAGGTCTGACTTCTGTGTTAAGTAAATTAATGGAAATGGTTTTGTTTTTTTGGTTTTTTTAAAACAGTGAACAGTGAAGTTTTTGAAATCCAATGGCAGGTCTTGTCAGACAAATCTGAATAATTTCTTTCATTGGGTGACCAGAGAATTGGATCAAGGGAGAGCACTAATGTGGTATACTTAGATTTTAGAAAAACCTTTGACAAGGATGTGCACAGACAACTAATAAATAAACTGATTGCCCTCAGTATGGGCCCTAAACTGACTGACTGGGTTAGGAATTAGTTGAGTGGAAGGTAACAACCTAAGATAAGCAGTATAAAATATGTTTTACTCTTTGAGATCTTGCCAGGAACTTGTGATCTGGGTTGGCCACTGTTTAGAACAGGATACTGGGCTTCATGGATACTGTCTGCTCCAGTATGGCAGCTCTGATGTTCTTACGACAGAGAGAGTAGTAAATGGAGCTCATAAGAACATAGGAATAGACTTACTGGGTCAGACCAATGGTCCATCAAGCCCAGTAGCCCGTTCTCACGATGGCCACTCCAGGTCACTAGTACCTGGCCAAAACCCAGAGTAGCAACATTCCATGTTACTGATCCAGGGCAAGCAGTGGCTTGTCCCATTCTCAATGACTATGGAGTTTTCCTCCAGGAAATTGCCCAAACCCTTCTTAAAACCAGCTATTCTATCCACTCTTACCATAACCTCTGGCAATGTGTTCCAAAGCTTAATTATTCTCCGAGTGATTTTGTAGACTTCAATCATATCTCCCCCCCTCAGCCTTCTCTTTTCTAAATTGAAAAGCCCTACCCTTTTTAGTCTTTCCTCTAAGGAAGATCTGGTTCTTTGGCTGGTTCTTTTTAAGCAATATTGCTGAAGAGCTCTCTCGTAAAGTTTGCTTCTTTGCAGATGATACTAAAGTCTGCAATATAGTTGACATCCCTGATGGTATCAATAACATGAGGAAGAACCTAGCGGAGCTTGGAGAATGGTCTAGAATTTGGCAGCTAAAAAAAATGCAGGATTGCAATGCCTTTGGGTTGCAAAAACCCAAGGGAATGGTACAGTTTAGGGGGTGAGGAACTTTCATGCACGAAAGAGGAGAAGGAATTGGGTGTGATCACATGTATAGATCTTCAGATAGCCCAAAAGGTTAACATAGTAAATGATGATAGATAAAACCCTGTATAGTCCATCCAGTCTGCTCAACAGTATGAGACTTTATGCAGTCACATTAATACCACAAAATTTGAAAAGTCTACCGCAAGGGCCATGCTTATACTTTTTTTCAATCCTCCATCCCCAAGATACAAGATTCCTCGTCTGTAAAAAAAAGTGACAGTGAAAGCTAGATGGCTGCTCGGGAGCATGGGGAGAGGAATAGCCAGTACGAGAAAGAATTGGATTACCATAAAACACAAGAATACCTTCCTGGGTCAGCCCCATGGTCCATCAAGCCCAGTAGCGTGTTTTCACGGTGGCCAATCCAGGTCCCTAGCATCTGGCCAAAACCCAAGGAGTAGCAACATTCCATGCTACCGATAAAAGGTAAGCAGAGGTTTCCCCCATGTCTTTCTCAATAACAGACTATGGACTTTTCCTCCAGGAAATTGTCTAAATCATATTTGCTAGGTCAAAAAAAGAGGATGCTTGACCCTGCCCCACCCTGTCCAACCCATTGTGCTCTGCCTCCCACTAGTCTCCTCATAAACCGTCACCCCCTCAGCACAGCCTCTACTACTACTAGCCTTTCTATCTCCAGCCCCTCACCCAGGCCACTCCAGAGTCAGATCTGGCTCTTGTTAGTCTCCCCTGGCCCTAGTATCTTCTCTAGCGCTGCAATTTAAAATTTTCAGACAGATGGCAACGTCAGCGACATAATTCTTCTGCTGCTGGCCTGCTCTGGGAGTCTTCACTCTGCAGTATCCCGCCTACATGGGAACACAAAGTGCTGCAGAGTGAAGGCTTCTAGGGCAGGCCGACTTCAGAAGGATCTCATTGCTAAAGCTGCTAGCTGTCCAAATGTTTAAAATTACAGTGCAGGAGAAGGTACTAGGGATAGGGGAAATTTACGAGAGCCACAACTGACTCAGAGGTGGGGCCTGGACTGGATAGAATGAGTCCAAAATCCGGACAAACTCCCTCCAGTCCAAGAAACTACCGGGACACCTTGCACAGTCCTCTAAAAAGAGGACATGTCCAGGTAAATCCAGATATCTGGTAACCCTAAGAAAGGAGGTGAAGATACTTCTGTATAAGACACCAGTGAGATCTCATTTAGAATATTGTGTATATTGATATTGTATGGTTTCATATTATATTATTTACTTGGTTCTTATATTATTACTATATGCAAAATAATGTAATTATTGAATGATAGTTCTGTTATCTATATAGATATTAGTGTTATGACTGAATGCAATAATATACTGTTCTTTTATTTATATAACACTGTTCTTGTTTAAAAATCAATAAAGAATTATTTTTAAAAAAAAGAAAGAATATTGTGTATAATTTTGGAGACTTCACCTTCAAAAATTTATAAATGGGATGGAGTTGGTTGAAAGAGTGGCTACTAAAATGGTCAGTGGTCTTTGTCATAAAGCATATGGGGACAGACTTAAAGATGTCAATAAGTATAATTTGGAAGAAAGGCTGGAGAGGGGAGATATGATAGAGATGTTTAAATACCTCCCATAGCATAACTGCACAGGAGAAGAGTCTCTTTCAGTTGAAAGAAAGTTCTGGAAAGGAGAGAGTATAGGATGAAGGTGAAAAGGGACAGACTCAGAAGTAACCTGAAAAAATATTTCTTGAATGGGCCATTTTTGGAATGGCTTCCCAGTGGAGGTGGTGGAGATGGAAACTACATTTGAATTCAAGAAAGCTTGTGACAGTTACATAGAATCTCTAGGGGAGAGGAAGGGATAGTAGAGGCATAGACGGATAGACTGGATAGGCCATATAGCATTTATTTGCCTAAATGTTTCTGTGTTTCTTACCAAGAATGCTAAAGATAAACCCTTTTTTAGGAAGTGCACTAAGGTATCAAATACCCCAGGAGAATCAGACACTTCATCCATTAGGAAATGAGTAAGTCCAACTTTAGTGGAGGACTCTGAATTGGGAAATGGAGTTGCAAAATATCTGTACACTAGGCACAGTCACAGGTAGATTAGGAGAAACATTAATTATTTAACTCATAGAATTAATTTTATTTCTTCTCAAATATGTAAGAAAGTGACATACAAGGTTCTGTTCCTACTCCCAGGTTCTTCACAAGCTACATTAGCAGTCTGTCCTTTTAGGTGGTGTAACTTTGCTTGTACAGTGTTAACTTGTAGAACAAATTAGTCAAGGTGGTCCAAGTCAATTTGCTTTACCTTTGCATCTTATTTGAACTTTGGGGTTTGGGTTGGCAGTTGGTTCTAAATGTTAAATCTAGGCTGAACTGTTGAGATGTGCAGAGTGTCTAGGAAATAAGTGTAACTTATCTGAACCTATCCAGAGTTCTTTGCTGAGTGCTGATAGGGAGCTGGTAAATAAGTCTAGTACACACTAAAATCTGAAACCACATACACAGAAACACATCAGAAATAAAGGGTGGGGGAAATAAATTTTGGAGAAGTTTTATTTCCAAGTTTGCTCTTAAACATTGTAACCTATTAAGGCATTTCCGCTCATGCACCAGTTAGAGATTTCCCAGGCAGGTCCATTCCTCACTGGCCACAAGGTAAGGGCAAGTTAGAGTTATAGGTTTTCTACGTATAACAGAAATGGCGTCTAATATTATTTTCTCTTGTATTAATGACAGAGACAAGACTAATACAGGTGTTAAAGATTTTTTTGTAATATAAAAATGAGAACTGAATATGTAAGCAAATCCACAGAGGGAATTTTTTTAAAGCTTAATTATATTCAGCAAACAGCATAACTTGCTCTGTGTCTCTTATCTCCAGCTCTTTTATCTAGAATGCAAATGATTTCTCTTACTGCTGAAAGCATGGCAATGAGACTGCATCCATTCATGATAAAGCTAATGCTGGCCCTATCACTGTACTTGCAACTGAAGAGCTCTGAGAGACCACATTTCTGATTAGCCCTCCCAGATGACTTCTAACTAACCTCTGTGCAAAAGCTAATCTCCCTTCTACCTACCCTTCCACATAAAAAAAAATATATATATATATATATTGCTAATAAACCTCATCTATCCTTTCGCAAGCAACAATGAAGCCAGTTTTTAATTTATTGGCTAAACCAAAGTATCAAGAGAAATGGCAACTCTGACAGAAACAAAAGCTGAAACACTTATCTCTGGCTAGCACAGTATCCCATGCAGAGGCATTTCAAACGGAAAGCTGTAGTAATTGATAGATCCACCATTCACCAGTTTCTACTACAGTATTAACATGCACCCAGGAGAAAAATATTCTGAAAAATAATGCTTTCAGAAATTACAGTGTCTTGGAGAAGTCTTCACACCCTTGAACACTTTTAACATTCTGTTGTTTAAAATGCAGTTCTACATGTATTCCTGAGTTCTTGAGGCTCTGATCTGAACAGTTCTCTTGGGGTTACCCCAGCTTCAGTGCTACCCTGTTATTAATTGGTGGTATAGACAAGCTGACTCTGGTTTTCATCTTATACTTTAAATTCTAGACCCACAAACTGTCTTCAGAATCTCTATCACCCCACAAAATATCATTAATTTGCTGATGTTTCTAGTGAAAAGTAGAGCAAGATCCTTTCCAGGCACTGAGACTGTAAATATAAGAACATAAGAATTGCTGCTGCTAGGTCAGACCAGTGGTCCTTCCTGCCCGGCAATCCGCTCACACAGCGACCCCAAGGTCAAAGACCAGTGCTCTAAATGAATCCAGCCTCACTTGCATACGTCCCAGTTTAGCAGGAACTTGTCCAGCTTAGTCTTGAAACCCTGGAGGGTGTTTTCCCCTACAACAGACACCGGAAGAGCGTTCCAGCTCTCCACCACTTTCTGGGTGAAGAAGAACTTCCTTACGTTTGCACAGAATCTATCCCCTTTTAACTTTAGAGAGTGCCCTCTCGTTCTCCCTACCTTGCAGAGTGTGAACAGTCTGTCTTTATCTACTAAGTCTATTTCCTTCAGTATTTTGAATGTTTTGATCATGTCTCCTCTTTTCAAGGGAGAAGAGGCCCAGTTTCTCCAATCTCTCACTGTACAGGAACTCCTCCAGCCCCTTAACCATTTTAGTCGCTCTTCTTTAGTCCTTTTCAAATAGTACCATGTCCTTCTTCAGGTACGGTGACCAGTGCTGGATGCAGTACTACAGGTGAAGGCACACCATGGCCCGGTACAGCGGCATGATAACCTTCTCCGATCTGTTCGTGATCCCCATCTTATTCCTTAGGCTCCTTGCGTTCATGTACATAAACATAGAACTGCTCCCCAGGATAAAGCCACTTCATGGCTGTAAATGTCTGCACCTGAAAACAAGGACGTCTTGGAGTGCATGCTGGGCACTATAGCACTGAGCTTCATTTGTCCCTCTAAATCGCCTGATAAGGCAAAATTCCCTTTTGCACAAAAGAAATATGGATTGCTTAGGCCCTGTAATAATTTTTATATAGCTGGATGACTTTTTTAATGCTTCTTTAGAGTTGGGAGTGGTACCGGAGGACTGGAGAAAGGAGGATGTGGTCCCTTCTCTATAAAATTAGAAGTAAGGAAGAAGTAGGGATTGGGAACTGCAGGCTAGTAAGTCTGATTTCTGTGGTAAGTAAATTTATGGAAATACTTTTAAAACAGAGAATAGTGATGCTTCTTGAATCCAGGGGATTACAGGACCCAAGGCAACATGGATTCACTAGAAGTTCTTGTCAAACAAATCTGATCAATTTCTTTGACTGGGTAACCAGAGAATTGGATAGAGGGAGAACGCTAGATGTATTTATATTTTAGGAAAGCCTTTGACAGTGTTCCACACCGATGTCTAATAAATACATTGAGTGCCCTTGGGATGGGTCCCAAAGTGACAGACTGGGTCAGCAACTGGTTGAATGGAAGGCGACAGAGGGTAGTGGTCAATGGAGATTGCTATGAGGAGAGGGATGTTACTAGTGGTGTGCCGTAAGGTTCGGTTCTTGGGCCTATTCTTTTAAACATTTTTGAAAGCTATATTGCTGAAGGGCTATCTGGTAAGATTTGCCTCTTTGTGGATGATCCAAAAATCTGTAACAGAGTAGACATCCTAGATGGAGTGGAAAACATGAGGAAGGACCTAATGAAGCTTGAAGAATGATATGAAATTTGGCAGCTAAGATTTAATGCAAAGTCATACATTTGGGCTGTAGAAACCAGAAGGAATAGCACAGTTTTGAGCAGCCCTGCACAACATGCAGCTCAAAATGGCTCTCACTGCGGCCCGGCTCTCACTCCGCTCTCCTTCTCTTCCCTTCTAGTTTCACCTTTAAAAGCGCCACTACTGCCGCTTTCGAGGACCAACAAGATAATTATGGCAGCCTGCAGAGTGAACCTAGCAGGCTGCCGTCAGTCTCCACACACGTTCCCTCTGCTGCGGTCCCGCAGAGGGGGCGGGACCGCAGCAGAGGGAACGTGCTTTGGAGGCCAATGGCAGCCTGTTAGGTTTGCTCTGCAGGCTGCTGTAATTAGCTTAGCGGAAGACAACCTCTCTTGCTGGATGCGGGAAGCAACAGAGGTAAGATCCCGCCCATTGCAAGAGCCCCAGTGAAACGCTGGATTTGGACACCGGGAAGGGGGGGGGGGAAAGAGAGACAGAAAAGGACCTTGAGGGGCAGTAACTGCTCCACAGATTTGGAACGCCCTTCCAATTTTTCTACGAAATGAGCATGATCTGAGAAAATTTAAAAGTAATCTAAAAACATTCCTTTTTAAAGATGCCTTTGGTATTTAATCCATTAATCCTTAGGCCGATGTTTTTATTATTATATTATACTGTTATATGTTTTCCTCATTTATTTTCCCTTTTTTTGTTCTATTTTTCTATCATGAATTGTATTTCGCACCCCTTTTTTACCTTATGTTACGAATATGTTGAACCATTTTTAATATTGTGATATTATTTAAAGTTTGTATTGTATTGTTTCCCACTGAATGTATTTTAAATTGTACATCGCTTTGAATTATGATTAAGCGATTAATCAAAAGAACCATTAAACTTGAAACTTGATGCTGGACTACAGGAGGTAGAGAGGGGAAACACCCTGAACCGAGAGAGAAATACCAGGCCCTGGGGAGGGGAAGACAAAGAGAGTGAGACAAAAAGATCTGGATCACAGGTGGGAGGACTCAAAATGTTAGCAGAAGGAAGATAGAGAGAGGGAGAAACCTGAAACAAAGGGGAGGCAGAAGAGAGGGGGGGGGCAGATGTTGGATCTGGGGGTGTATAGAGGGAAGAGAGAGAAAGAGACTGCAGAGAGATGGAAAGATTATGGACTAGGGAGGGAGGAAAAAAGGAGAAAGAGAGAAGCAGAGAAAGACCTGGAAGACAGGAGAACAAATGCGGGGGGGGGGGGGGGGGGGGGGGGGGAGAGGGGGGCTGTAAGCAGAAGAAAGACAGACAGAGAGGTCTTGACCAAAGGGGAAAGACAGGAGGCAGATGCTGGACTATGGGAGGTGCAGACAGAAGAGACAGAGGGGGAGAGACCCTGAGGAAGAACAGAAAGATGGATGATAATAACAGAGGAGGGAAAGAGAGGGAGACCTGGAACAAAGGTGGTGGTAAGTACAAAGGAGAACTGACATTGGATCTTGGGAGGGTAAGCAGAGGGAAAAGAGATAGAGACCCAGACCCAAAGGGGATGGGGCTGGATTTTGAAAGAAATGTTGGATGCACAGTCAGAAGGAACTAATTAAATCACCATACAACAAAGGTAGGGTAAAATGATTTTATTTTCAATTTAGTGATCGAAATGTGTCAGTTTTGAGAATTTATATCTGCTTTGTGTATATGAAAAATGAAAGGAAAAAACTGCATTATAATTAGTAAAGGGGGCAGGATCTGGGGCACAGCTTGGTTATGTTTAGGGCGGAGCTTGGGAAGTCTGTGGTTGGGGGTACTTAGCTTGAAGTAGTTGAGAAACACTGCTGTAGGCAATCAGCCACCGCCAGTGCCTCTCCTCTCCTGCCCTCTTCCCTGCTGGCATCCCCTACTGGCTTCTCAGGGCCCGTCTGGAAGGCCTCTGTGCATACGCGGATGTCAATGTGATGATGTCACGCATGCACGTGATGTCATCACGGCAACGTCCGTGCAATTCCAGGTGCCTTGAGTCGTGGCCACTACCTGCAATCCTCACTACATTTTCCAACTTCTTTTCGGCCCCGGATCATTTTTGAGTTGTGCAGGCCTGGTTTAGAGAGTGAAGAACTTTTGTGCACGAAAGAGGAGTGGGACTTGGATGCGTTAGTATGTGATGATTAGGCTAAACAGGTTGAAAAGGCAGCTGCGAAAGCTAGCAGGATGTTTGGGTGCACGGGGAGAGGAATGGAGGTATTGATGCCCTTGTATAAGACTCTGGTGATACCTAATTTAGAATATTGTGTAGAATTCTGGAGACAGAACTGGATGGGGGAGGGGATAGAGACACAGAATGGTAATGATAATGATGACGGCACGGAGATGTGCACAGGGGAAATACTAGAAAGGGGAGTATAGGAAACAGAGAAGGGAGATGCTGAACATGGGGAAAAAACATACACAGAGATGGAAGATAGATGGTAAGCATAGAGAAAGAAGAAATGTCAAATGATCCAGAGATCCTAGCGAATGAGTTAAGAGAAGACAGAAGGAAACAGAAACCAGAGCCTGATACCAATGTGATTTGAAGAATAAAATGACCAGACAACAAAAGGTACAAAAAATAATTTTATTTTCTATTTTGTGATTAGAATATATCGATTTGAAATGTGTATCCTGCCAGAGCAGGTGTTAGACATAATTGGGGAGCAGAAAGCCCACTACCAGGCCGTGCTTTAGCTTCCAGAGATGGCTTACAGCTTTCTCTGGCCAGGGGGGCAGTTGCCTTAGTTTCACTCCCCTAACACTATTCCTGCCATGTGTGACAGAAAAATCATGCTAACAAAATACTTCAATGTAGCATTCTGTAATACTTTGGCTTGTTCAGTTTTCTCAATAGTGGAGGAGATATTTGTGAGGGGAAGGGGAGGGAAGACAGAGGTTTTGTTGATCCTTGTTCCATATTATTTGTGATTTATAAAATGACAATTGTACAGAATATTGTATCATTTTATACTTTAATGCAATGATTTAAATGTAAAATCATAACTATCCGAGGCTTGTGCGGATGGGAACAGACAGTTTGCAGGGATGGAGTGGGGGACAGGGACCGAGCGCGTGGGGATGGGGCAGAGACCGAGATTGTGGGTACATGGCAGAGACCGAGCTTGCAGGGAGGGGTGAGGGTGGGGACTGAACTCATGGGGACAGGGACAAAGTTTGTCCCCACATCGTTCTCCAATACATAGAACAGCCTGAAATAATAGTATAAGCCAAAATAGTAAATGAATTTGAGAAAATATGGGATAAGCACAGAATTCAAAATGGTAAAGGAGCAGACTCAGCAATACAGCATCAGAAATAAGCAAACTAGATAGATTTATAGAAGGTTAGCTAGCACTGATGAATAGTTACAACCCTAAGCACTTTACTGGGCAAACTGGATGGATCCTGCTGGACTATACACCACCATTTACTAAGCTACTATGCTATTTGTTTTCAGGATAGAGTTGGTCCCATGAGTATCTACTAAAATGGTCAGTGTTTTTTGTCATAAAATCTATGTGGACAGACTTAAAGATCTCGGTAGGTATATTTTGGGAGAAGGGAGACTTAAATGTCTCCATGGCATAAATGCACAGAAGGCATGTATTTCAACTAAAAAGAGGTTCTGAAATCAGGGGGGATGAAGGCAAAAGGGAGACTCAAGAGTAACCTGGGAAAATACTTCTCCAGGGAAAGGGTGGTGAATTAGTGGAATGATCTTCAGGTGGAGTCAAAGACTATCTGAATTCAAGAAAGCTTGGGACAAGAACATAGGATTTCTAAGGAAGAGACAGTGGATGGTATGAATGGGAAGACTAGGTAGGCCATAGCATCTTTACCTATCCTCATTTTCTCTGTTTCTGTGTGCTTCAGTTTGTAACAAATATCACACCACTGCCCGTGTTCAGCCTTTTGATACTCCCATTACTCATGATGATTCATTCAATATTAATGGAAAAGTATTTTCCAGTTCAGTTCACACTTCAGTTAGTAGTTTTGGATATGGCTCAACTTATCTGCTCGGCAATGCTTTCTTCAAACACCACATTCCTTGGTTGTACTTCATTTGAACTATATGGTGGTTCAAGTCTCATCTCCCCCTCTTCTTCAAATCATTAACACAATGGGTATGGCTGGGCAAGCACAGAGTATGGCTTGAATATATTCCATTTGCCCTCAGGTACTACTATTCAGTACTATCATCCTCATCCCCTTTTACTCTTTTAATTTAGTTTTCTTGGCATGAACTGCTCCATAAACAATCCTCTTAATGGGCTTTGCAGATTATTTCTACCAAAAAGAAATCATATTTGAAAACCACATTAATACCAGTGGAGCCCCTCTTAGATGTGTGTGATAAAATCTCTGCTTACTGTTATTTTTTCTATACTATATCAGGAAAGCTGTAAGGAGTGTCTTTCACTAAAATGTATTTTTTTTCTGCACTTAATGCACCCTAACAGCAAGAATCAATGTATGTTATGTGCAAAAGATGTGCACAAATTTATTTATTTATTTTTTTGTGTGTGTGTGTGTGTGCGCCCATCATGTCCTCTAGATTTAATGCTTGGACATGTGCATTAGCATGCACAGAACCTGGTTGCAATTAGCACGGCTGCAATTAGAGCCTCTATGAGGGAGTTTATAGGATGCTGCCACTTTCCCATAAAAAGAGCCTTACTGGGGCAAAAGCCTTACAGGGGCAGACCAATGGCCCATCCAGCCAAGTATCCCGTCTTCATGGTGGCCAATTCAGGTCACAAGTACCTAGCAAAACCCCAAATTGTAACTGAAAGGGGACAGGTTTAAAACAAATGCTAGGAAGTTCTTTTTTACCCAGAGGGTGGTGGACACATGGAACGCGCTTCCAGAGAATGTGATAGGCCAGAACTCTGTACAGGGGTTCAAGGAGGGTTTGGATAGGTTCCTGGAGGATAAGGAGATAGAGGGGTACAGATATAACTAGAGGTAGTTTATAGAAATAGGCAGAAACCACTTCACAGGTCATGGACCTGATGGGCCGCCGCGGGAGCGGACCGCTGGGCGAGATGGACCTCGGTCTGACCCAGTGGAGGCAACTTCTTATGTTCTTATGTTCTAGGTCAAGCAGTGCCTTAACCCATGTATCAGAGCCACCTTAAAACTTATAGTCCCACCCAATGGGAGAAGTGACACAGGAGAGGTGGGAACAAGAGGGCATGGTCTGGGAAGTATAAAACCTCATTTTCATGTTTGAGTACTTTCAGTACCCTGGGATGTATACTATTCGATCCAGGTGATTTATTACTCTTTAACTAGTCAATTTGGCTTAGTATGTCTTCCAGGTTCACTGACATTTCTTTCAATTCCTCTGCCTCATCACCTTTGAAAACCATTTCCATTTCAGGTAGATTTCTTACATCCTCTTCCGTAAAGACTGTCCCATTGGGCTCACAGTCTGTCTAATGTACTTGGGGCAGTGGAGGATTAAGTGACTTGCCCAAGGAGGTGTGCTTGGTGATTGTTCTTCTCAGCAAGCATCAGGCACAGTTCCTCCTGCTCTTTTACCAGCAATTCTCTGCACATATAGCGTGCATATGGTTTGCATGCTATTATGCAAGTCCACTCTGTGATCCTGAGCATTCTTTCAAATTACTCTACCTTCACTAGGAAGGGATGTGCATTTTATAACTTGCACTACCAGCAAATCCATTTTAGGTGGTATGAATAACTGCTGGAACTCTGAAGCCATCAGATCCGATTTTGTCATGACTCTGGCAACCCTCAGAGGGCTCTCTGGCACCTCCCAATGTTGCATAAGCATCATGGTAATCTCTAGGTGCAAAAGAAAAAAAATGTGGACTGGGCCTTAGAACCGCTCATAAGAGAAATTTGAGCTGTGGAAGTCTGTGGCAATTCCAAATTTAACTCCTTCAAGGATATTGTAATGACTTCCACTAAGTCCGCATACTGTTGGGTCCTCTCCCTTGTCCAGGGCTGCCACAGACTCTTGGCTGGTAGCGCCCACTTGTGACCTGAAATCCTTCACACCTGAGGATTCACTATGTGGGAGTAAAGAAATGAGACCTGATCCCCCAGTCATCCCAGTCTTTTTCCAACTGGACCTCTAGTTCCGGCGGAGCACCTTTCCCTGCTGGACCAGCACTCTGTGAGGGGAGACCCCCCCGAACATACACCGATGTACTACCAGGCTGTGCAGACAAGCCTTTACATTTCATATAAGCTTCAAACATTAAACTTAAAAATCAGAGTCAAATCCCTGAACTGGATCTCCTGAGGAACCTAGCAGGGACATTTGCTGCCTCCTCATGGGTTCCAAGTTATCTACACATTTGTATTTCAATGACATTGAGTCGCAATTTGAGACCCCTAGGAGGGATTTTCGACCCAACATTCAAGCATCCTGTGATGCCAAGAGCCCAGTACTCCTGCTCCCCTTCACATGCCCTCAGAAATTCAGTTTATGAACCACCCCAAAGTCTCCCATTGACAGTAATTACCTGGTGCTATGCCTACATCAGTTCACACTGCAGCTAGACAATGGAGAAGATTTCTGCCTCAGGTAACCATAGACTATCCTCCAAAAGCTTGTCTCTTTGGGCTGCCTTTTAGATAGACTCTGAGAGCCTGAAATCCTTTATCCCACTAGTTGCTTACATATCTTTGTGTGGGGATGGGGAACGGCACCCATTAAAGTCCTCAGGACCAACACAGGGCCTTCAGCCTGCACTCAAGCAGCTGATAAATCAGGGATGAGCTGAGCTTCCAAGGGAACACACTCAAAGCTATAGTAAGTATTAGTACAGGCTGGCTAGGTAGGTGTCTTATGAAAGGGTCTCCCCCCTCTCCCCCCCAGCTACAGTCCTCTGAACCAGAGACTGTATCTTTTCCCAGGCATAGCTGTCCTAGAAATCCTGGGAATCTCTAGAACACAGGGAAGCCTCAAACTTCAGAGTAAAAACCCCAAAATAATAAATTAAATGCAGAGCAGAAGAAAAGACTTTGCCTGCAAAAGGAGAAACTGAGGAGATGGGACACTGATTCAAGGAGGAAGAGATGAAAAGCTGTAGATTATTCCTTCTGCAAAAACTTGTGAGTAGAGGTGAATAACCCACTAGTCAAGACTCACACATCTCTTATACACTGGAAGTTTGTTTCACATTGCCTTATCTGAAGTCAGCATAGAAGATCTATTAGGGAGAGGACGAAATAGTGGATGCTGCAGACGAGCAGACTGGACGAGACATTTGGCCTTTAACTGCCATCATTTTTCTATGATTAAAACTTGCTATTATAGTTTTACTTCTCTTAGATGTCATCCTTCAGTTTCATTCCTCTCTCATTTGTCCTGAACAAAATCAGCACCGCTGACTGTCTGCCTGCCCATAGCAGTTGCTCATCAAACCACTCACTGTAATTGCCAACCAGGGAAACAGAAAGAAACCTCCCAGGAGTCCAGGACTAACTACAGTGTAGAAATATGATCTTGAACTGGAGTTCAAGTAAATAATTGTACCAGATGCTCTTTGAAGGACATTTGACTTGGACAGCTAAGTACAACACAGTCAAAAGTAGTATGAATGTGCATCTTAATCTCACTAAAAAGCCCTCCTATTACTAATTTCTGTAGTGCAATAAAGTTACACAAAAGAGTCAGTCCTTTCTCAATGAAATGTATGCTTTAGTCAAGACACTAATCAATGAAATTCCCAAAGCATCTTATTGGGCTTATTACAGCAGACAAAATGTTAAAATCTAGTGCACGATTAGAGGAGATATAGGAAACCACTATAAAAGCACTTGCAAAACTGACAGCCATATATGCAAGGTTCCTGGGTGCTAGCTGGCATGTTTTCCCATATGATGCCAACAATACTGGAGAGGTCTTTTACTATTAGCTGTCCAGATTAAAGTATTACAAATCACTAGTTCCATATCTGTAAAGGAATAAATCCTGAATTTTGTGTTCAAAGGGCATCTTAACTAGACAAATGTAAAAGGAAGAGGACAATGTTTTAACATAGAAGATGACAGTTTGTTCAGTTATTCTTGTTCACACAGCTATTACTTAACAGAGTCCCTGTGGTCTTTTCTGATTTGTCTCCTTTTGCACCCCTGCTTCTTTTGGTCTGCATCACCATTGTGTACCTGCATAATGATATTCCAAAAGTAAATTTAAATCTGTTACTGACATTTTGTTTTCTACTCCATTTCTTCATCAACTGGATGAAGCTTCCTGTTAGACAGCAGCAATGAGTCAATGAGCTATAGGTCTGTACATTCATTAACATGATCCATAAGTAGGGGCCTACCAGTTCAAGCTCAACTTCAAATATTACTTCACAGTTATCTATTTCACTCATCATTTCAAGGGTGGATGCATGGGAATGGTGTTCCCACAGTTAGCAAGGTGAGAGAATACTTGGGAACAGCATTCTGTTTCTTTAATAATGGGCAGATCATGGATAATGGGTCATGAGTAAGCTTATATGATCCATTGGTTGCTCTGAGTTGGAGGATATGGGGCTCATAATCGAAACATAAACACATCTAAAAACCCACCCAGGTTGGCACTTGGAAGACCTAAAAGACAAGTCGTCCAAGTGCTGATAATCAAACCTATTTTTTGGACATATCCAGGGACTTTTTAGGTCTCTGAATGCCGCTGTGTACCCAGAGCTAAAAGAGAAGTGGTTAGGGTGGGATGTGGGCCGACCCAGACATCCTGCAGGGATAATTGAAGGTTTTACGAAATTTCCTGGACGGAACTTATACGTTTGTGACTTAGACGATGTAAAAACAGGTATAAATGCCCAAAAGGTATCAAAAGTGACTAGATAACCACTGAAGAGACAAACTAAAGGACCCCACACACTCTCCCAGTGTTAACTGACCCCCCTCACCCCCGCAAAGATTAGAATAAAAACATACATACCTGTCTCCAGAACATCGGCATCTAGTATAGGAAAGCCTAGTAGAGCTGCACACAGGTCTCTTAAATAGCCTGGGGGGTGGGCTATTGAACCATAGAGAGGAGGACCCAGGCCCCCATAAGCTTACTCTGACCACTACATTCATGGTGGAAAATATGAGCCCACCAAAAAAAACCAAACCCTACTGCAGTGCCATATAGGTGGTATCTGCAGCCATAAGGGCTATTGGAGTTGTAGACAGATGGATATAGTGGGTTGGGGGGGGGTTCACCATATCCTGTAAGGGAGTTCTGGTGAGATGTTTATGTGGCACCCTTTTTGTGAAGTTCACAACGGTGCCCTGTAAGGTGCCCCACTGCTCTGTTGCCATGTCTGGGTGGCTAGTCCATCACAATGCTGGCTCCAATGGTCTTGCTCTGGGCGTTTGGGACTTAGACAAATTTTTGATCGAAAATGTGGTATAAAGATAGACACACTGGTGGTCTGATCAATGGCCTGGACGTCTAGATAAATGATTTTCTGGAAAAAAAATATTTTAGATGTATTTTTCGAGAATAGATATTTTCCTACTGCCGACTTTGGGCATCTAGTGTCATATGACCAAATTCGACTTAGATATTTGTTTTGATTATATCCCTCCATGTAAATATTTTTTACTAAAATATAAACAATTATACTGCAGCATTTTAGTTTTCATCATGTAGTCTATATAATGTAATATTGCTGTTAACAAAGCTAATGATACAGTTTGAAAGGGTGAGACAGTCTTGTCCCCTAAAAAGAGGATTTGAATCTGGCTCCCATGTATTACTCG
The DNA here is from genome assembly GCF_902459505.1 of Geotrypetes seraphini. Lineage (NCBI taxonomy): Eukaryota > Metazoa > Chordata > Amphibia > Gymnophiona > Dermophiidae > Geotrypetes > Geotrypetes seraphini. The sequence continues at coordinate 413,250,242 of NC_047085.1, forward strand.
AGTTCTTTAAGAACAAGGAAATAGTGAGGCAAGCACCATTAAATATTAAATCAAAGATTTCATAACTAATAATTAAAAATATATTGTAAAATATTTCATTATTTGGTCTTCTGCTAGCCAAAATTTAAAGTTTCCAATTTTGAGCTGGAAACATAATTGATTCGCTTTCCACTCTTTTCCCTCAGAAGCTGAAGACACCAGTTCTAAAAATATGTCCATTAAGTGGAGTTGTGTGGGAGTTTAAAATATAAAGTTTAAAAAAGGAGAAACACAATGGTTGATTAAAGCCAACTAGCATGCACAAGTCTGATAGCAAGTTTGGCATGCTTTATAGATGACAAGGCCTGGGAAAGGAAGAAAACTAGCAGATACAGCTGTGGGAGGAACAAATGGAGCATGATAACAGTCCAGGGGGCACTAGATGAGACACAGACATGGTTTTTTGTCACCTTAATAGACAGGAAAAAGAGAAATATTTTTACCCTCCAACTGGCACCTTGCCCAGTTGAACTGCATTTGCTTTTATATTAGTCCAGCACAAACACTTGTACATGCACTCATGATACACCTTCCCTTCGTGCACAGTCCTTTGTGCAATACAAGAAAGAACTGGACTCCGTTTGTTTTGTCTATAGCATTTCTCTCTGTTTTTGTTCTTTAAGCATCTTAATAATGTAACCACAAAAATCTCTAGTAGAAACAAAAAAAAGTCTGAGAGGTGATATAAACAAAGAAAGAAAGAAAGTTCTTTTGCTTTTTATTTCAAGACCTCCTCAGTTTTCTTCTGTTTGTTTTGTTGTTTGTTATTGTTTTATTTTTTTTGGGGGGGGGATCGAATCCTGTTTAGACCATGTAGATGTGAAGCATTAGAGTATGAGTATTTTTATCATATACACTTGGGGCTCCTTTTACAAAGCCGCGCTAGGGCCTTAACGCACGTGCGCTAGCCGCTACCGCCTCCTTTTGAGCAGGCGGTAGATTTTCAGCTACTGCAGTGCTGGGAAAAAAGTGCCAGATCCCGACAGGATGGGGAGGGGTAGCCCGAAGGGGATTAGGGGAAAATATGCCAGACCTCTGTGGGAAGAAAGTTGGGGAAGAAATGGTAAAGGCAGAGAGAGGAAGGAGATGGTGCACATGGATGGGGAGGAAAAGGAAAGGGTAGCAAGAAAGAGATGGTGCACAATAATGGATGGATGGAGGGGAGGGGAAGGATGGAGGGGAAGACATGGGAAAACAGACAAATTGAGAAGGAAGTAGACAATTGGAAGAAAGTTAAATAAAAATTAATGCCAAAAGGTAGATGTAGGGCAGAAAGTGAAGGAGAGAAAAACAGCAAATGGATAAGAAGGTCCTGGAAACAGTTAAGAGAACAGAAAGAAAGAAGTGCAGTCAGAGCCTGGGAAAAGATAATTAGAAAAATAAAAACATTCTTAAGAACATAAGAATAGCTTTACTGGGTCAGATCAATGGTCCATCAAGCCCAATAGCCCATTCTCATGGTGGCCAATCCAGGTCACTAGTACCTGGCCAAAACCCAAAGAGTAGCAACATTCCATGCTACCGATCCAGGGCAAGCAGTGGCTTCCCACATGTCTCTCAATAAAAGTCTATGGACTTTTCCTCCAGGAAATTGTCCAAATCATATTCACTAAGTCAAAAAAATAGGATGCTTGACCCCCACCCCTGCCCCACCCCCGGTGCTCTGCCTCCCACTAGTCTCCCCATAAAATTCCCCACCCCCCAGCACAGCTTCTACTACTACTACTAGCCTCTCTCTCTCCAGCCCCCCACCCAGGCCACCCCGAAGTCAGGTCTGGCTCTCGTTAAGTCTCTCCTGTCCCTAGTATCTTATCTGGCATGGCAACATAAAACTTTCAGACGGCTGTGTCAGTGACGTGATCCTTCTGCTGTCAGCCTGCCCTGGAAGTCTTCACTCCGCAGTATCCTGCCTATGCGGGAAGAGGAAGTGCTGCAGAGTGAAGGCTTCTGGGGCAGGCCAACATCAGAAGGATCTCATTGCTAAAGCTGCTAGAGAAGGTACTAGGGATAGAGGAGACTTACGAGAGACATACTTGACTGGGGTGAGGGCTAGACTGGAGAGAGTGAGTCCAGTCCAGAAAACTATCCGGAAAACCAAACAGTCCTCTAAAAAGAGGACATGTCCAGGTAAATCCAGATATCTGGTAACCCTAAGAAAGGAGGTGAAGATACTTCTGTATAAGACACCAGTAAGATCTCATTTAGAATATTGTTTATAATTTTGGAGACTTCACCTTCAAAAATTTATAAACGGGATAGAATCGGTCCAAAGGATGGCTACTAAAATGGTCAGTGGTCTTTATCATAAAGCATATGGGGACAGACTTAAAGATGTGAATAAGTATATTTTGGAAGAAAGGCTGGAGAGGGGAGATATGATAGAGATGTTTAAATACCTCCCATTGCATAACTGCACAGGAGAAGAGTCTCTTTCAGTTGAAAGAAAGTTCTGGAAAGGAGAGAGTATAGGATGAAGGTGAAAAGGGACAGACTCAGAAGTAATCTGAAAGAATGGGCCATTTGTGGAATGGCTTCCCAGCTGAGGTGGTGGGAATGAAAACTGCATTTGAATTCAAGAAAGCTTAGGATAGTACATAGAATCTCTAGGGGAGAGGAAGGGATAGTAGAGGCATAGACGGATAGACTGGATAGGCCATATAGCATTTATCTGCCTAAATTTTTCTGTGTTTCTTACCAAGAATGCTAAAGATAAACCCTTTTTTAGGAAGTGCACTAAGGTATCAAATACCCCAGGAGAATCAGACTCTTCATCCATTAGGAAATGAGTAAGTCCAACTTTAGTGGAGGACTCTGAATTGGGAAATGAAGTTGCAAAATATCTGTACACTAGGCACAGTCACAGGTAGATTAGGAGAAACATTAATTATTTAACTCATAGAATTAATTTTATTTCTTCTCAAATATGTAAGAAAGTGACATACAAGGTTCTGTTCCCACTCCCAGGTTCTTCACAAGCTACATTAGCAGTTCTTCCTATTGGTTTTAAAAGTATTTCCCCGTAATTTCATCAAGTGCCCCCTAGTCTTTGTAATTTTCGATGGAGTGAAAAACTGATCCACTTGTACCCGTTCTACTCCACTCAGGATTTTGTAGACGTCAATCATATCTCGCCCTCAGCCATCTTTTTTACAAGCTGAAGAGCCCTAGCCTTTTTAGTTTTTCCTCATATGAGAGGAGTTCCATCCTCTTTATCATCTTGGTTGCTCTTCTTTGAACCTTTTTCTGTGCTGCTATATCTTTCTTGAGATAAGGAGACCAGAACTGAATACAATACTCCAGGTGAGGTCGCATCATGAAGCGATACAGAGGCATTATGACATTCTTAGTCTTGTTAGCCATCCTCTTTTTTAATAATTCCCAGCATCTTGTTTGCCTTTTTGGGCGGAAGGTTTCATCAAATTGTCTACAATGGTACTAGAGAATGACATTGGGACAAATTTCTCCCTGTCCCTGCGAGAACTCATTTTCCCGTCCCATCCTTGCAAATTCGTTTCCTGTCTCTGCCCCGATCCTGCAAGCTCTGTCCTCATCTGCTTGTGCGGTTAAGGTAGACCTTACAGGAATGGGGCAGGGACAGCAACAAAACTCACGGGGACGGGACAGGGAAATTGATTTCCTGCAGGGACAGAGAAAATTTTGTCCCTGTGTCATTCTTTAAATGACACCCAGATACTTTTCTTGGGCTCTAACCCCCAAGTAGACCTTAGCATCTGGTAACTGTGATTTGGGTTATTCCTTCCACTCGAAAACAAAGGTTGGAAATATTATTTTATTTTCAATTCAGTGATTCAGTTTTGAGACTTTACATTTGCTGTCTATACAGTATTTTGCGCTGTTCATGAAGAAATGCCTCTCTGTTTCTCTGGAGGTGTACCACAACAAAAAAAAATGGGGAGACCCAATGCCTTTCCTGTATGGGACCACATTTTGAGCTTTCCAGAGGATCGCCTTAGGAACTTATTACAAGATGTTCCACCAATTGAAGATGATGATTTGACAACACCAACTCTTCTTGAGAATTGGAAAGACATTATATCACTTAAGAGAGAAGTGATTAAGATGAACTTCCATTATACTTTTTTTACTCGAATACTGTAAGAAACAGATGATCCCCCGTGGTCTACGCATCATGAAAGGGGGTCCGGTTGAATTTTTATCACAGTATTTTTTATCATTGTACTTTTTTAATTGAATTTTCACGGTTTTATATGTCAGTGTTTAATAAATTATCTCCAGAACATCTGTATCCACAGTTTTTGTTTTTGTTTACTCTGGTGGTGTACAGCATGTAGAGTCTGGCATCATGGTTTTCAGTTGTGTATATTAGGACTTTTAGTTTCTGGTCCTGTATTTGCATAGGGTTTATTGGGTGACGAAGGCCAGGATTTCTGGCAGGAATTAATATTGAGAAGTGCTATTGGCATCATGGCCCCAAGTAGAAAGATATTGTCAGCTCTCCATCAGCCCTTTTGGACCCAAATGTCCCTTGCTTAAAAATTTGCGGTCCACTGCTCTAGACAGTAATGAGAAGTGAATGAATGAACTGAGAACCAGGTGGCTGCTTTACTAATTATCTTCAATGGGCGTGAAATGTAGATGAGCTACTGAAGTTGCCATTGCTCTAACCTTGTGTGCTGTAATAGGACCTTCCAACGGCAGCCCAGCCCGAGCATAGCAAAAAAGCAATACAGTCTGCCAGCCATGTTGAGCTCCCAGTCTATTAGGATCGAATGACAGTAACAATTGAGTGGAAGTTCTGTGAGGCTTGGTTTGATCCAGGTAGTGTGCCAGTGCACGTTTGCAGTCCAATATGTGGCGTGTGATTTCATCCAGGTGAGAATGCGACCTTGGAAAAACAAACAAACAGGGAGTACTATTGACTGGTTGAGGTGACATTCAGAGACTACCTTTGGGAGGAACTTGGGGTGTATCCAGAGAACCACCCTGTCATGGTACAAAGTTGTATAAGGTGGGTCAGATACTAGTGACTGAAGTTCACTGACCTGATGTGCAAATGTGATGCAGATTAAGAATACTACCTTCCAAGTGAGATACTTGAAAGGTTCAAAAGGTGGCTTTATCAGCACGGCAAATATAATGTTAAGATCCCAAGCCACTGGTGGAGGTTTGATTGGTGGATTGGTATGCAAAAGCCCTTTCATACATCTGGAAATCAAAGGATATACTGCATTAGGCATTTTATCTAAAGGTGCATGAAAAGCACTGATAGCACTAAGATGTACTCTGACTGAAGTGGATTTAAGAAGCGTGGTTTTAAGAAGAGTCAGAAAGTTGAAGGAGGTATTCCAAAATTGACAGCAGAGGATATTTATCTGGACATAATGAATGTCAATTACACCAGAGGGTAAAACAAGTTCACTTGAAGCGGTAGCAATGTCATGTAGAAGGTCATGTAAAAGTAGTCTCTCCCCAAATATTGGACTTTATCGAGAAAACACAAGTGCTGCATCCCAACCAGACAGGTTTCAGACAGTTTCACTCCACCGAGCTCTCTCTCATAGGGCTGACTACTAACATCCTTTATCACTTAGATCACCACAAATCAGTCCTTCTTATTTCTCTTGACCTATCTACAGCATTTGACACAATTGATCTTCAACTTTTATTACAGTGTCATAGTGATATTGGTATTTCTGGACAAGTCCTACAATGATTTAACTCTTATTTCTTTGAACGCTGTTCAAAAGTGGTTTTCAACTCTATCTCCTCAGACACCTTTCCTAACAACTATGGTGTCCCACAAGGGTCAATCTTATCACCACTACTATTCAACATTTTTCTGAACCCCTTCTAACCTTAGGACAGTCTATTGGATTCACCATGTTCGCTTACACAGATGACATACAGTTAATACATCCTATTGATCTCGATAATCCAGAAGAAATCGATACCATAAATCAGAAATTGGAAAAAAATCAGGGTCTGGTTGATCAATAACATGCTATCTTTAAACATCAATAAAACCAAACTGATTATCTTTCCTACTAAAGATGGACCATCACTGCTTAGTCCTATTAAACTGGAATCTTCCACGGTATAAATTGTTCCCTCACTTAAACTGCTCAGCGTAATTCTTGACAGTAAGCTCGGCGTAATTCTTGATAGTAAACTCTCTTTCCACAATCAAATCAGTGCCATCGTACAAAAATGCTTCTACCGTCTGCGCGTGATTCGTTCTTTTTCTAAAGTCCTCGTCACACCATCCATAAACATATTAATTCATTCTCTTGTAATCTCCTGTCTTGACTATTGTAATGCCCTTTATAAGGGTATAACACAGAAAGAAATCAGACGTTTACAAATAGTACAGAACACCGTAGTTAAAATAATTTATAAAGCAAAAAAGTTTGATCACGTTTCTCCGCTACTGAAAAAAGCTCACTGGTTACCAATAGAACATAGAATTACATACAAAATTTTTTTATTAGCATTCAAAACCTGATCTAGTAACTTACCAGAATTTATTAATAGACTTCTAATTCCTTACTCTTTCCTCAGATCACTTTGCTGTCAGTCAGAACCTTCTTGTTATTCCATCCCTAAGGCACATTAACACTTTGCGTTCCAATATTTTTGGGATAACAGCCCCCTCTCTCTGGAATTCCCTACCAAGTTATTTACAAGAAGAATCTAACTTAATCCATTTCAAATCCAAACTAAAAACTTTTCTGTTTAACGACGAATTTGGAACATGAATGTCCTTCTCAGGACAATTGGAAGATCTGATACTTTTTCCCCTTCCTTTTGTCTTTTTATGCTCTTTATCTCTTAAAATTGTAGTTCCCCCCCCCCCCATTCTTATGTTTATGTATGTCCAAATTGATTTGCTTTGTCTTACAATAATCTCCCTGTCACATCCACATTTGCCAATTTTAACTATAATTTATGTATTTTATTGTAATGTACACTGCCTAGAAGCTTGATTAGGCGGTATAAAAAATTTTAAATAAAAATAAAATAAACTTTCTGGAAGCTTCAACGATGGCTGAAACTGATGGAGAGGTTAAAGGAATCTAATTGGTTAGAAAGAGATACCACACTGCGAGAGCTAATGAATGAAGATTGGAATGGAGAAGGGATCCTTCGTTCTGTGTTAACAAGATTGGAAAGGTCTGTGAAGTGATAGGTTTCCCTGTGATGAGTTGGAGAGAGGGAGCCATGGTTGACGAGGCCACCGAGGTGCAATGAGGATCATGGTGGCATGTTCTTGTCAGAGTTTGAATAGAGTTTTTCCTATTAGAGAAATCAGAGGGAATGCATATAGAAAAGGCCTCTGGTCAGATTTGTTAGTGTTAACCACCAGTAAAAGATGTGATGAAGTGTTGAGGTGACTTGTTTCCTGGGCCAATCAGGGCCTTAGGTCTCCTTCCCAGTGCATCCTGGGACACAATGGATGTGGCCTAAGATTCCAATTGGCCTGTGAGCAGTTGCTGGTTCACGGCATCAGCAGATTTCTTGAGTGGCAACAATGGTGAAAGCTTCCCCTGAAGATTAAATGGATCAAAACGCTTTTATGAGAGATTAATAAGCATCGGGAGTTTATGGGGCTGAACCTGCGCTGGAATCTGATTAAAACTATCAAGATAAGTGTTGCCATTTTGAATGATTTAGTAGGATTGCATGAGACTGTGGATTAAAGTTGAAGATCAACTAGAGCACGACTGCTTCTACAAATCTGTAATGTAGCTAGATGATGGTGGGCATATGATTATAGTCTCGATCCCAGGATGAGGATCTGAAATAACTGTGTGTTATAAGAGATCCTATGATCTGAGTTATTGATTTCTATGATGCCTCTACCCTCTTAGTTTTTCTATAAGAGTATGACATATGAAATACTGTGCTTAGTTGGATACTCTGCCCCTGGAACTATATGGGATTATTTTACGTTGTGGGTAGGAGATCTGTTTAGACCTTTTTCTTCTCTCTACAGATAGATGACATTTAAGGTAAGCTTCAAATTGTTGCCTTGCTGAAGTATCTAGACTCTTTTCAGCTTCAATTTCTCCACCAACTGTGGAAAAACAGCTTCCAGGATATGTTGATATTTAATTGAATCAGCACAATATTTCATATGCTACTAGCTGCCTCATAACTCCAAACCATAATACAACTGCTCCTTATGCTTTATGGATAGCAAAATATTTTTTTCTTCAAATTTATCCTCTTTTCTCCAAATCTATCATGTGTTTTTTGTTTTGTTTTTAAATAGCCCCAGCCACTTAAACTGGTCTTCCTGTTATCTGTACCACATGGTTCAGTTCTCAGTAACTTTGAGCTATATGGTACAGGGCCAATTTGCTGATATTGTGGTTTCAAATTTCACAAGACTTGAAATAGTGAGATCAGCAGGTTGCTCCTGCACTCTACTGCTAAAAATTACTGAGAGCTGAGCTATGCAGTGCGGATGGCAGGAAAGTTCATTTCTGTAGTGGCAGCATTAACAAACAAGATGAAGGAAATGGGTAGCTAGCTACTGTATATTCTGAGAGGTGTGTCTGCTATGTCAGGCTGGCCAGCTGGGTTGGTGGAAACAGCAGAGGGATAGAGTGAAATCACTGGAGATGAACTGAGGTTTGGTAGAATGGAGTACTTTACTAGATGAAAACAAGGTGTGGATGTTGGGCTTGTGTGCATGTGAGTGAGACTGACTGGTGGTGCCTGGGCCACAGTGATAAGTGAAGCCAGAAAGACAAATGCCTCAGGCACATCTGCCAGGGAGACATTGTATGCTGTTGACAGCATGCTTTTGGGAACGAGCTGTTAACTTTTGCCATCACTATGCAGTAGCACATTAAAGGCTTTCATATTTACTAAGCTATTTTCACAGATTTACTGAAGCTAATAAGTCGTATCCTCTGTTCAGAGGCAGCTCCTACTCTCCCCTCTAAACTTTAGTTGAGACAAAAGAGGGAGAATGGCTCGGGCCTAGGTTTCTGGGCTGCTCCTAAGTACAAAGAAAAATTGTGAGGGCCTGCTTTAGATGACTTTTATGATGTGCTCCTAGGCAAAAAAGGTTTCCTTGTATTCCATGCAGAAACAATACTGTGTACAACTACAGTACTCCACTGTCAGTCAAACTTTTCAACAGATCATGTATATAGTGACTTGTGGGTTGTTTTGTTTAAAATGCCAAGTGTTTGGGCATTGAAGATGAGGTAAAATCTGGAAGACCAAAAAAAATTTGATACAACAGTTCTTTGTTACTTAGGGATCCTTTTACTAAGCTGCAATAGTAAAATAGGCTTACTGCATCCTTACATGGATCTTTCCTGAATGCTAAGCCTATTTCTAGCATGGCTGTAAAATAGTCTTCTATTTGTTTCATTTCTGGCATCTGGCCATTTGAAAAAATGAATTGGGAGCCCTTACTGCCATGTTTCATGTAAGGGTGGATCCTGAAAGGCAGGTCCTTGACCTGATGGGCTGTCGCGCGAGCGGACTGCTGGGTGGGATGGACCTCTGGTCTGACCCAGCAGAGGCACTGCTTATGTCCTTATGTCCCACAGTTTGAATTACTCTTAACTGTGTCAATATACTTTTATTTATTTTATAGTAGTATTTTATACCACTTTCATGGATGATTTTAATAGTAGAAGCAACAGTGGTCAGGTTTTTTTCTGTTATACAGCTTTGCACGATACACCTTATTACTTCAGAAACAGTTACACATGGAAAAACCTCCATAAAATTACCCTGCCCCCCCCAAAAAAAAAAATCCTCTGGAATTAAAATGCCCTCACCATGTACTCCTGCTTGGCCATTTTTTCAAAGGGGGAGGAGCAGAGTACACAGCAAATAATTTTTTACATAATAAATGCACATCTCTTCACCACACCCCCTTGCAGCAATCTCAGTCTTCCTCTCCTTGCCATACTTGATTCAGTTTCCTCCAAGTCCTCCCCTACTGATTTAATTCCTTGAAAAGTTTTTTTTTCCTTTGGTACTTGTGGGTTCTCACTCATTCCTTATTCTCATTGGGACTCTTGTCCAAGTTTAATGACGGAAATTAATTCTTAGAGTTTTCTCTCAGATTTCATCATCTTTTGTGCGTTTAGATTAGGCTGTTAAGTAAGCCTGGAGGTCTATGACAGTAATTCAATAGATATAAATCTTTTTTTTTAAGATCCATTCCTCCTTCAGCTCTGAGAATGTTCAATCTTGACATAAACTGATTCTTATATACAATCTCATGGGCACAGAGGAATTTTCTTGTTTGCACATCTAGTTTTTCCAAGGTCTTTAAGAGGCCAGCCTACAATTCTAAAGCTGTATGGGAATGTAGGAATTGCCAGATGATTAATGGTCTGTATCTTATTCCATGATCATAATGCACTCTTCAATAATCAACTTTAGTCTCGTATAATATTCTTTACTGATTTTTTTTCTCCCAATGACTTTTGCTTGATTGTTGCTCCTTCCTCCACTCCTAGATATTTATATATTCTTTCCTGTTCATGTTTCTTTATCTCACAGTCATCAGTCAGTGGGATGTTTTCAGTTTTGCTCAACCTTTCTTTTTTTATTTTAAATAGCCTGCCACATTGTCATAGACCAAGGTGAAAAGGGCTCACTAAACGCTACCTCTCTACAATAAAATGAGGACTGCTGGTCCCGCATGCTCACACACAGTGGGAAGGCACTTGCACATGCACATTGTGCTGCTGTCAAAGGCTTCTTAATGTAACAGAATGCTGGGTAGCATCTGTATTGGACTCCATCAGATGATATCAACTATATGTGTGAAACACTGTTCTTCTTGTATTTGTTTTTCTCTGATAAAGCGAAGTTACTTACCTGAAACGGGTGTTATCCAAGGACAGCAGCAGATATTTTCATATGTGGGCGACGTTCTCCACAGAGCCTGGTACAGACAGTCAAATTCGGCTGAGGGAACTTCCCCTCAGCAGACCCAGCGACTCCTCACTTCGGCGATCTTCAGGCCAGATTCCTGCTCCTGCAAGGAGCCTTGCTGCGGCCCCCTTCCCCAAGCCGGGCGTGCAAGCTTGCTCCGCCCCTCCCGACTAGCCGGGAACATTCAAATTCAGCTAAGGCAACTTCCCCTCAGCAGACCCAGCGACTCCTCACTTCGGCGATCTTCGGTTTGGATTCCTGCTCCTGCAAGAAGCCTTGCTGCGGCCCCCTTCCCCCAGCCGGGCGTGTGAGCTTGCTCCGCCCCTCCCAACTAGCTGGGAACATTAAAATTCGGCTGAGGAAACTTCCCCTCAGCAGACCCAGCGACTCCTCACTTCGGCGATCTTCGGGCCAGATTCCTGCTCCTGCAAGGAGCCTTGCTGCGGCCCTCTTCCCCCAGCCGGGCGTGCGAGCTTGCTCCGCCCCTCCCGACTAGCTGGGAATATTCAAATTCAGCTGAGGAAACTTCCCCTCAGCAGATCCAGCGACTCCTCACTTCGGCAATCTTCAGGCCGGATTCCTGCTCCTGCAAGGAGCCTTACTGCGGCTCCCTTCCCCCAGCCGGGCGTGCGAGCTTGCTCCGCCCCTCCCGACTAGCCGGGAACATTCAAATTCGGCTGAGGGTACGGCGCGTAGCCATTCGGCGCGCCGGCTAAGGCGCACAGCAAAGGAGCATGCGCCTTAGCATGCGCCTTTGTGAAGCAACTGCGCGGAGCATAATCAGCTCCCTCACACTACAGCTCCCCACCTGCAGCCTGGCACGACCAAATAACGGGTGAAAAGTTCTTCCCCACCGCTCCCTCATCCTTCTACCTACTTGGGAACTGCCAACAGGAAAACTTCTCTACTCCTCCTCAAGTCCTCATCAGAAATTGGTGCCTGCCTAAGCGATCTCTTCCTCCTGCCTAGAAGACTCTCACTGGCCCACGGCCTGGCCAAAATCTGATAAGTATCTGCATGACTACTCCGGAAAATCTAATTGCATGACTTTGTTTATATAAAGTATTTGCATGATCTCTCCAATCAATTCCTAACTTGATCTCTGCATGATTTAGTGTACAAGCATTACTGCTCTGAAGCCTATCAGTCTCTGTTTGTCCACGCTGTATAGGATGGCTCTCCTAACCAATTATCTGATTTGGGTCCTTATGGTCTATTGGATCTGCTACAAAAGCAGGTCAGTCGCTGCATTTTATGCTATTCCTATTCCAGTAATTATAAGATCTCGCCCTACTACTTCAGAACATCCTAGAGATGTTATTCCTTCTTTATACTGTTCTGATAGGGGTCTTTCCAAATACCGATTGTACCCCCACACGAAAACCTAGCAGACCCTACTGTAAAAGACAACGGATATTGAGAAAGATTACCTACCCTGTAAGCACCGACGCTCCTCACCATCAAAATCTTCATGGTTTCTACTTAAATATACGCTCTATTAGGAACAAGTCACAGCTGGTCAAAGACTGGCTGGAAGAAGCCAACCCTGATTTTGTTCTTCTAACTGAAACTTGGCTGGTCTCAGACAACGACATTATTATATGCGACTGCCTACCCCCTGGATTTAAAATTATTTCTCTACCTAGATGCAGAGGTAAAGGGAGATGATTAGCGATTATCTTAAAAGAATAATTCGAGTCCACAATCCTAGCCTCAAATTCCTCAGCGAACCTTGAAATCCTCTCCTGCAAACTCTGGTCAGATCAGTTAGAAGATGCTCTAACATTTACTCTATTCTTCATTCCTCCTAAGAAATGGCCCGCAGCCAAAGACACTTTCTATGAATTCCTCCTTACAAACTCGACACTAGGCCCATACAACCTTCTGACAGGTGATCTAAACATTCACCTAGAGCAGGCAGACCAGAATGACTCCAAAGATCTACTATCCTTCATCTCTTTCCTAGACTTCTTTGTGCCGCCTCCAGAAAAGACCCATCAAAAAGGCCACCAGCTAGATCTAGTCACTTTTTCCTCCAAAGAGCTAGTCAATCCCAAGATTTTCTGGATCCAAGCCATCTGGACCGACTCTCTATGGTCAAACCACCGTTTATGTAGCTTCCAATTCAACTGGCAAGTAAGACGCCTCCCAACCAAATCAAAGAAGGCAATAAGAGCTAAGAAAATGGTAGCTAGCAGAGGTAGGGTGAACCCAGTACAATTCTGGTCACATTATGACATAACTTCTAGTTCAGACTTGGACTCCTTTTTGGCGGACCAACACGAGAACACAGATTTTAAACAAAATGGCCCCCACTAAACTAAAAAAAATAAGAAGTAAGAATCTGGATGGCTGGTATGATACTGAGTTAGGAAATGTAAAACAGGAATTACAGAAACTTGAAAGACAATGGCTGAACTCAGGGGACAATGTGGGGAGGTCAAATTGGAGACAAAAACTAAACAAATTAAAAAAATGAATAATAAAGAAGCACACCAACTTTTACGCCCAAAAAATCAGATCTCCGAACGCCAGCAGTAGAAATCTCTTTGAATTAGTCAACAAGCTCTATGACATACAGGCCTTCTCATGTTCTACCCTAGATTCCCCACCATCTGCAGACAACCTGGCCGACTTTTTCAACAACAAAATCAACAATTTGAGATCTAAACTAACGGGCCCCACTAACCACCCAGTTGCTCAACACAAAGATGAACCTAGGGTAGATATGATCTGGAACAACTTTACTATTCCATCCTGGCAACAATTCTCCAAATATTACATGAAATATGCCAATTCCTACTGCAAACTAGACAGCTGCCCCCTAAATATAATTAAAGTTGCTCCGGTCTCGTTCAAAGCCAAGTTATACGACTAGCTCTCCTCTCTCTTACTAACCGGTACCTTCCCTGAAGAATTAGGCCAGATTCTTATCACCCCGATCATCAAAAATCCTAAAGAATCTACCAAACTGACCTCTAATTACAGACTAGCTGCGAGGACTCCCTTCTTCGTTAAACTGATGGAAGGCTTGGTCAACCAGGAACTAGTAATGTATTTGGATAAATTTAGCGTACTGCAAGACAATCAATCAGGTTTTCGTTCTGGGTTCAGTACTGAAACTGTCATTGCATCACTGCTGGACTTCCTTCATACCATATTCAGTTAGGGTACCAGTGCCCTAATCCTACAACTAGACCTGAGCAGTGCCTTCGATCTGGTCGACCATATCATTCTGATTGACTGTCTGGAATCAATTGGTCTTTCAGGTAACGTGCTAAAATGGTTTCAGGGTTTTTTGAGCAAACGGTCATACCAAGTCTATAGTGACAATAAAAAATCCTGCAGTTGGGTAAATTCTTGCAGAGTTCCGCAGGGCTCTCCTCTATCCCCCACATTGTTTAACATATACCTTGCCTCACTGGGGAACTTACTTCAAAGCTTAAAAATTAAAATTTATATCTATGCAGATGATATCACCATAGTTGTCTGACCTCCGAGACAAAGATTCATATATCATTCATTCTAGAACAAATTGAACTATGGATGACCGAATTCAAATTGAAGCTAAACACAGAAAAAACCTAAATTTTTCCTGGCAAGCCCTAACGACAAAATCAAAGACTCATCGATCTCTTGAACGGTCAGGTCTTCCCTATTGACCACTCCATTAAAATACTGGGAGTGACTCTGGACCGCCACCTTACTTTAAATGCTCACACAGATTTACTGGTTAAAAAATGCTTTTTGTTACTTTTGAAACTCAGAACCATCAGAAAATACTTTGATGCAGTATCTTTCCACCTACTGGTTTAATCTTCCATCTTAAGGATGCTCGATTATTGCAACATAATTTACTTGGGAGCCTTAAAAAAAACCATTCTAAGACTCAGAGTCATTCAAAATACAGCAGTTCGACTGATCTTTGGGCTGAAGAAATGGGATCACATAAGCCCCTATTACCAAAAACTCCATTGGCTTTCCTTGGAGGCGCAAATTCTGTTCAAGTTCTCTTGTCTGTGTTATAAATCAATACTTAGTCTGGCCCCCACTTACCTAGTTTCCCAATTTAATCTGGCAAGTTCTATTAGGCCCACAAGAAGAATACATCTGTTCACCTACCCAACAATAAAGGCCTGCCACTATAAAAGATTCCTGCCCAGAACCCTCGCCTTCCAGGCAGGCAAATGAAACAATTGGCTGAGTAACGTTATCTCACACTCCTCAACCTACCTCAATTTTAGAAAATTGATAAAAACGAGTTTGTTCAAGCGATTTGTAAACTAGCACTGCAAATTCAACCATTAACCTTAAGAACTTTATAGCTTTCTACTTCTTCCGTTATATAAGATTGTATAGATCTCTTTGAATTGTTGACCACTTCGCTGATTGTCCAGCACTTCTTGTTGTAAACCGCCTCGAACTTTTCATGGCTTTGGCGGTATATAAAAATAAAATTATTATTATTATACTGTCACTTAAAAAAACTTTGAACATTTGAAGATTGTCCTTACCGCACATACGCGAGTGCCTTCCAGCCTGGCGCCAGCTCGCAGCTTCTTCACTATAGTAACAGCTAAGAAGCCAACTAGGGGAGGTGGGAGGGTTGCAAGAATATATCTGCCTGCTGTCTTTGGATAACACTTGTTACAAGTACAAAACTTTGATTTATTCCAAAACAAGCAGGCAGCATATTCTCATATGTGGGATCCCTGCCAGGATCATGCATCTGAAAAGAGGATTATTGATCACTACCGTGAGACTGGCGAAACCAAGAGGGAAGTTGGCTTCTAAATGGAAAATAAATTTTATAGAACTGCTTGGCCGAACTGGCTATCCCGACTGGAATACTTCTCCAAACAGTAATGAGATATAAAGGTATGTACTGAGGATCAGGTTGCTGCTTTATAAATAGGAGTGAAACGCAAATGGGCTACCAAAGTTTCTACTGTTTGAACTTTATCTGCAGTGTCACATCCTTCCAGCCAAAACATAGCAAAAAGAGATGCAGTCCACCAACCATGTGGAGAGAGTTTTCTTGGTGTCAGGTGCTCCAAGTCTGTTCAAATCAAACAGGAAGAGTTGAGTGGAAGTCCTATGAGGTTTAGTTTGATCCAAATAATGGGAAAGAACATGTTTACAGGCAATGTGTGGAGCACTGCTTTACCAGGATGAGAATGTAGCTCTGGATAGACGACAGGAAGAACTATAGACTGGTCCAGATGGAATTCTGAGATGACTTTCGGGATAAATTTAGGATAAGTATAAAGAATCACTTTGTCATAGTAAAATGTATAAAGTGGATCCGATACAAGTGCTTTAAGTTCACTGACTCTTCTTGCAGAAGTAAGAGATATAAGGAAGATTACTTTGCAAGCAAGATGCTTGAGAGATGAAGTTGAGAGTGGTTCAAATGAAGGCTTCATCAGAGTTGCAAGTACAAAATTAAGGCCTCAAGTCACTGGAGGAGGCTTGATAGGTGGCTTGGTATGGTACAGGCCTTTCGTGAATCTGGTTACCAATGAATGTACAGGCAATGATTTTTTGCCTAATGGTGCATGAAAAGTGCTAATAGCGCTGAGAAGAGCTCTGACTGAAGTAGTTTTAAGACTAGAGACAGAAAGGTGCAGAAGATAATCCAGAACCGATGGGAGAGGACAAGTAATCAGATCTAGTGAATAGAGATTACACCATACCGTGAAGTGAGTCTACTTGAAGCAATAGCAACACCATATGGAAGGTTTTCTAGAAGCTTCAATGATGGCTGTCACTGGTGCAGAAATTGTGAAAGCATCTACTTGCTGGGACAGAGATACCATGCTGTGAGTATCTATGAATGCAGATTGGGATGCAGAAGAGAGTGCTCGTTCTGTGTCAGCAACATTGGAAAGATTAGTATTGTGATGGGTTCTTTTATGCTGAGTTCTAGGAGGAGAGGGAACCACGGTTGACGTGGCAACTGAGGTGCTATAAAGATCAGGATAGCCTGTTCTTGATGAAGTTTACTGAGTAAAGTCTTCCTAAGTAAAGGAATTTGCAGGACAGCAAAAAGGAACTTTTTTCTCTAGTCAAGGAGAAAGTCATCTGATTCCAGGCAATTGAGAGTGTAGAGTCTGAAACAGAAGAGTGGAAATTTGTGATTGTAAGGGGAAGCAAAGAGGTCTACTTCTGGTGTTCCACAATCTGCAAAGATCTGATGTAGAGTGGTGGACTTGATTATCCACTCATGCGGTTGTAACATTCTGCTCAGTTTGTCTGCCAAGATATTCTGTTTTCCTGCTAGTTAGACTACTTTCAAGAAAATGTTGTGAGGAATTGCCCAGGACTATATCTGCATGGTCTTCCTGCAAAATCGGTGAGAGCCTGTCCCCCCCTTGCTTGTTCATGCAGTTCATGAAATATAAAAAAACCCAAGAAGAGGAGAGCAGAAAGGACTACAGGGTGAAACTGAAAGAAGCCAAGAGAGAGATATGTTTGGCGAAGGCACAGGCGGAAGAACAAATGGCTAAAAATGTAAAAAAGGGAGATAAAAATTTTTTCAGATATATTAGTGAAAGGAGGAAGATAAAAAATGGAATTGCTAGGCTAAAAGATGCTGGGAACAAATATGTGGAGAGTGATGAGGAGAAAGCAAATGTGCTAAACAAATACTTCTGTTCTGTGTTCACAGAAGAAAATCCTGGAGAAGGACCGAGATTGTCTGGCAAAGTTACACGAGAAAATGGAGTAGATTCTGCGCCGTTCACGGAGGAGGGTGTTTATGAGCAACTTGAAAAACTGAAGGTGGACAAAGCGATGGGACCAGATGGGATCCATCCCAGGATACTTAGGGAGCTCAGAGAGGTTCTGGCGAGTCCTATTAAAGACTTGTTCAACAAATCTCTGGAGACGGGAGTGATTCCTGGGGATTGGAGGAGAGCGGATGTGGTCCCTATTCATAAAAGTGGTCACAGGGATGAAGCAGGAAACTACAGGCCGGTGAGCCTCACTTAAGTTGTTGGAAAAATAATGGAAGTGTTGCTGAAAGAAAGGATAGTGTATTTCCTTGAATCTAATGGGTTACAGGATCCGAGGCAACATGGCTTTACAAAAGGTAAATCGTGCCAAACGAACCTGATTGAATTTTTTGATTGGGTGACCAGAGAGCTGGATCGAGGACATATGCTAGATGTAATTTACTTGGATTTCAGCAAAGCCTTTGATACAGTTCCTCATAGGAGGCTGTTGAACAAACTTGAAGGGCTGAAGTTAGGACCCAAAGTGGTGAACTGGGTCAGAAACTGGCTGTTGGACAGACGCCAGAGGGTGGTGGTTAATGGAAGTTGCTCGAAGGAAGGAAAGGTGACTAGTGGAGTCCCTCAGGGTTCGGTGCTGGGGCCAATCCTGTTCAATATGTATGTAAGTGACATTGCTGAAGGGTTAGAAGGAAAAGTGTGCCTTTTTGCAGATGATACCAAGATTTGTAACAGAGTAGACACCGAAGAGGGAGTGGAAAATATGAAAAAGGATCTGCAAAAGTTAGAGGAATGGTCTAATGCCTGGCAACTAAAATTCAATGCAAAGAAATGCAGAGTAATGCATTTGGGGATTAATAATAGGAAGGAACCGTATATGCTGGGAGGAGAGAAGCTGATATGCACGGACGGGGAGAGGGACCTTGGGGTGATAGTGTCCGAAGATCTATAGGCGAAAAAACAGTGTGACAAGGCAATGGCTGCTGCCAGAAGGATTCTGGGCTGTATAAAGAGAGGCGTAGTCAGTAGAAGGAAGAAGGTGTTGATGCCCCTGTACAGGTCATTGGTGAGGCCCCACTTGGAGTATTGTGTTCAGTTTTGGAGACCGTATCTGGCGAAAGACGTAAGAAGACTTGAGGTGGTCCAGAGGAGGGCGACGAAAATGATAGGAGGCTTGCACCAGAAGACTTATGAGGAGAGACTGGAAGCCCTGAATATGTATACCCTAGAGGAAAGGAGAGACAGGGGAGATATGATTCAGACGTTCAATACTTAAAGGGTATTAACGTAGAACAAAATCTTTTCCAGAGAAAGGAAAATGGTAAAACCAGAGGACATAATTTGAGGTTGAGGGGTGGTAGATTCAGGGGCAATGTTAGGAAATTCTACTTTACGGAGAGGGTGGTGGATGCCTGGAATGTGCTCCCGAGAGAGGTGGTGGAGAATAAAACTGTGACTGAGTTCAAAGAAACGTGGGATGAACACAGAAGATTTAGAATCAGAAAATAATATTAAAGATTGAACTAGGCCAGTTACTGGGCAGACTTGTACGGTCTGCGTCTATGTATGGCCGTTTGGAGGAGGATGGGCAGGGGAGGGCTTCAATGGCTGGGAGGGTGTAGATGGGCTGGAATAAGTCTTAACAGAGATTTCGGCAGTTGGAACCCAAGCACAGTACCGGGTAAAGCTTTGGATTCTCGCCCAGAAATAGCTAAGAAAAAAAAAAAAAAAAAAAAAAAATTAAATTGAATCAGGTTGGGCAGACTGGATGGACCATTCGGGTCTTTATCTGCCGTCATCTACTATGTTACTATGTTACATGGCTACTTGGTTGTCCGTGTGAATAAGAACAACTTGATTAAGTCGATAACCACCGATGAAGAGAGTACTGGAGTTGAGAGGACTCTACCACCTGCTGAGATAGAAATTCAGTGGCTTGAGACCACTGGGATGAGAGTGTCCATTGAGGTTCTCTGAGATTTAAGTGAGCAAATGGAGTTACATGCACTATAAGGCCATGTGACTGAGAAGCTGGAGCATTTGCCTTGCAGTAATGCGTGAACAAGAGGAGACATCTTGGCAAATTTGAATCAAATTTTCTAGCCTTTGTTGAGGAAGAAAGGCGCGAGTTTGAGCTGTGTCCAAGAGAGTTCCAATGAACTCCAGAGTTTGAGTAGGTTCTAGATGGGATTTCTTGTAGTTCACTTAGAACATAAGAACATAACATTTCAAATCTCAGTAGCTCTGAAAGACAAATAGTTGCGTTCATGGCTTGATAAGCCAGCTGGGGCATGGAAGCCTTGATCAACCAGTCATCCAGGTATGGTAACACATGGAAACCTTAACAGCACTGCAGCCACTACCACCAAACACTTCATGAATACTCTTGGGGCCGATACCAGACCAAATGGGAGTATCTTATATTGAAAGTGGCAAGTTCTCAATCAAAAGCAAAGGTACTTCTTGTGAGAAGACAGAATAGAAATATGAGTGTACGCTTCGTCTGGCGAGCAGAGCCAGTCTAATAGCGGTAACAGAATTCCCAGCGAGACCATGCAAAACTTCTAAATAGACTCTTTTGGAGGATGGTTGAGAGGTCTTTTCTGCAAAAGAAGGACATAGATCTGACTCATCACTTGAAGGACCCAGTGGTCTGATGTAACTATGGACCAGCATTGATAGTAATGGATGAGTCGACCCCCAATAGGTAGAGTCTGAGCAAAGGCTGAGAAAACTAACTAAGCTCTCTATGAGCTTGAGTAGTCAGGAAAACAAAGATGCAAATGGAAGAAAAAATAGCTGACATAGTAAAACGGGGAGACAAGATTTTTTTTTAGATATAAAAATGAAAGAAAGAAGTGCAAAAGTGGCATTGTGAGGCTTAAAGGTGAAGAGGAGAAATAAGTAGAAGCCAATAAAGAAAAGGCTGAATTGCTTAACACATATTTCTGTTCTGTATTCACAGCTGAAGTGCCGGGAACAGGACCGCAGAAGACAATAGTGAACAGTGATGGAGGAGTGGTAGACCCTGATCAATTTTCAGAGGGTTGTGTTTGTGAGGAGCTAGCTAAATTAAAGGTAGGCAAAGCGATGGGGTCAGATGGTGTACATCCGAGGGTGCTGAAGGAACTTAAGGAAGTTCTAGTGGCTCCGCTGACTGAACTTTTCAATGCTCCTCTAGAGTCGGGAGTGGTATCGAGGACTGAAGAAGGGCGGATGTGGTCCCTCTCCACAAAAGTGGAAGTAAGGAAGAAGTAGGGAATTACAGGCTGGTAAGTCCGACTTCTGTGGTAGGCAAATTAATGGAAATGCTTTTAAAATAGAAAATGGTGAAATTTCTGGAATCTGGTGGATTACAGGACCGGAGGCAACATGGATTCACTAGAAGTAGGTCTTGTCAGACAAATCTGATCAATTTCTTTGACTGGGTGACCAGAGAATTGGATAGAGGAAGTGTGCTAGATGTGGTGTATTTAGATTTTAGCAAAGCCTTTTACAATATTCCACACAGGCATCTAATAAATAAATTGAGTGCCCTCGGAATGGGCCCCAAAGAAATGAGCTGGGATAGGAACTGGTTAAGTGGAAGGCAACAGAGTGTAGTGGTCAATGGGATGTTACCAGTGGTGCGTCTCAAGGTTCTGTCATTGGGCCTTTTCTTTTTAACATTTTTTAAGCAATATTGCTGAAGGGCTGTTGGGTAAGATGTGCCTCTTTGCAGATGATACCAAAATCTGCAATAGTGTAGACACCCCAGATTTTCTAAAATTACAAAGGAGACACTCGATGAAGTTACAGGGAAATACTTTTAAAACCAATAGGAGGAAATTTTTTTTCACTCAAAGAATAGTTAAGCTCTGGAACGCGTTGCCAGAGGATGTGGTAAGAGCGGATACTTTAGAGGAAACGCAGGACAGGGGAGACATTTAACTATCTACATAATGTAAATGTGCATGAGTCGAGTCTCATTTGAAAGGAAACTCTGCAATGAGAGGGCATAGGATGAAGTTAAGAGGTGATAGGCTCTGGACTAATCTAAGGAAATACTGTTTTTACAGAAAGAGTGGTAGATGCGTCAAACAGTCTTCCGAAAGAGTGGTGGAGACAGAGACTGTGTCTGAATTCAAAAGGGCCTGGGTTAGGCACGTGGGATCTCTCGGAGAGAGAAAGAGATAATGGTTACTGTGGATAGGCATTTGGCCTTAATCTGCTATCATGTTTCTATGTTTATAAAATAAACTGAAAATAGGTGCCTGCTTGCCATCTCAACCTGTTACCTGTAAACTACCTTCCAAATATGCAAGTATGCTATGTACAGCAGAATGGGCATAAAATCATGGGTCTTCATCAGCATAAATTTAAATTTTCATTATTCAAGTACAAGAAATTGGCCTCTCTCTTTTGCTGTTCTTGAGCTAAGTAAAGCCTTACTGAGCAGCTCTTATGTAAAAGCCTTCTCTAATAATTCATGAATTTTCAACTACAAAGACCAAAATCAGCAGTGTACTTGAGAGGCTGTGAACAGAGCATAGAACTCTCCATATCTAATAGATCTTTATTGTTGCACTCTTACAACTAGACAAGCACCTACACAGCAAGTGTCTCTATATTTCTGAAATATTTTCATAGTCAGTCTGACAAGATACCAAGAAACCGTCAACAAGATGACAGCGAAGAACTTTATTACGCCAGAAAGCAAACTTCACCTTGTTAAGAACTTGAGTTGTTTTATGGGCAGTAAGCTTTATATCTTCCCATAATGAGCCCAAATTGTTTTCAGAGCAGTACAGATTGGTGAAAGCCTAGTGCCCTGCAAATTCTTGCATCGCCAGACCATTTCCATGTATATGAGTGCATACTATTAAATTATGACTTAGGCAAAGATGTGGTCACCTGTGAGCCTAGAATGTAGGTATATTCCCCCTATATTAAGTGGCAAACTGAGAATACAGCATTAGTAATTCTTTCAAAATGCAATGAAGCAGATAAATAAACTTTTGAGCATTATTACCACACCGCAGGAGGTCTCGAAGCTCTTGGGCAGCAAAAACTGGAGTCGCAGGGAAAGGAAAATTTCAGTACTTTACTATTGCTACCTTTAACTCTGATGGCTGGGGTCAAGTTGCAGTTGCTTTGAAACCGTAGCTTTTAAGCTACTATGTCTTGTGATGTTTAATACAGGTTTGTATTGAAAGGAAAATATTCAGACAACTGCTAGATGGTGCTATTGAATGTCCTTATAGATCACCTCGCCACTGTCTGGATAGTGTTGAAGAGCTCCATGGGCAGAATTGGGATGGGGCATAGTTATCCAGTTAGCAGCACTATTCAGTCCACTAACCATTCAGATATCCAGTTTGCTATCTGGATAGTGGTTACAATATCATCATTATATGGGTTATGGTGTCTATCACTGCCAAATCTGGATAGCCAGTGCTAGCCGCTATCTGGATTTAATTCAGCTACAGTGGCCACCATTTAAACAAAAAAAACAAACAAACATCGCTGTTCACCTTGGCTAAATAAGGACCTGTTTCTCTTATTGGCATAAGATTTAAGCATGCCCCACTGATAGAACGGTCTCCTATATCTGGATGGCACCAAACACGCTAAAAAATATTTCAAGTGTACCGCCTAAGTGTGCTAACAGGCTTAGTGCAAAGAGTAATGAGCAGCCATATTCTAAACTGATCTAATGGATACACAACACACCGTTTGATTCATTTCAAATGTAATGTGCCTGACTGCAAATTAAGCCAGATTCAATAACACCATGAACAATTCACCAGTTGAAGCACCAAGACAATATTTTGAGTCTTTTGAAAACAGAAACTGCACACACCTATAG